>NC_085858.1:960000-1060000 GCF_034702125.1 Engraulis encrasicolus
CTCACTCACCCACAGACACACACACACACACACACACACACACACACACACACACACACACACACACGCACGCACACACGCACACACACACACACACACACACACACACACACACACACACACACACACACACACACACACACACACACACACACACACACACACACGTCTTCTCAGTCAATTGGAATGGATGCATGGATTTATTGAAGGTTGTCATGTCCATTTTTGACTGTTGTGATGCCTGTGGTTATAGTTTTTTATTTCGGCTTCAGGACAGCTTCCATAGCTATTGCTTTTTTGTGATCGCATCATTTGCAGTCATTTATTCATTTATTCATTTATTCATTTATCTATTTTTTCAGTTGTTGTCTCAGTTACTTTGAGTATTTTTGTTTTCAATGAGTACCCAGAAACAAAAAATGGACAACAAAAACAGAACTTCAGGATGTTGCTATGTGAAGTTTTTTTCTATGATGAGCATGGACCCAAATCACCCTTAGAGTCACAGGGGTGTCATGTGGGTTGACAAACATAAACATAGCAAAGCTGAGAACTTTCAAACGTGCATCATCGTCTTCATGGTGTGATGGTAACAAACGCCACACAAAGCTGATATAAAGAGATGAGATCATGTCTTCCATGACGCTCATGTAATGCTTGGGACAGTAACAGCGCATCAGATACTGTTTTCAGGCCGACCAGAACGTAGCCGGTCCCTGGTCCCCGTTCCCACATCAGTTACGTTCGGAATTAAAGTGCTTACCTGCGAACCACTGGCATTTACTGGGCTCTGAACTTTTCTAGCCTCGCGCACCATCCTACGTACTTCCGCCAAGAGACTTGGCTCCGCACTATGTCTGGTACCTGTTTTCTGTGGAGCGATGTTGAGCGGCAGGATTTGGCTGGTGTTCTGACAAAAGGTCCTACGTTGTAATTGTATCCAACGGTAGGATGACAGAATACATGTCTGTTAAACGGTCCTACATCACCAAAGATAGACGTGAGACATGTTTGTTCAACAACTTATCTTGATTTTTCCGAAAATGTCCTTCCCGCTTCCTGCAATTGCGTCAGATCGAACAACCTCCGGACGATGAATATGAAATGAAATGGTATTCAGGACCAGGCTAAAACTTTTCCATATGTGACTATGTTTTACCTGGATTAACCTGCTGCTGACGTCCATGTGGTCGTCACGGTTCGCGGAGAAAAACAACAACTATTTTTCCGGTTCGCATTCCGAACTAACTTTCCAGAACCGGCAGCTTCACGATTAGGTGCAGGAAGGTGCACTAACGAGGTTCTTATCTCTGTCGGCCTGAATGCGCCTAGAGTGTCTGTCTGTCTGTCTGTCTGTCCCCCTTCACTAGTAGTCTTCACTGTGAGCAGCAATTATCACCAGCGCCCAGCAGTGACAGCAGATCTCGGAGAAGGAAAGAGAGGGGGAGCAGCTGGCTGGCTGTTTAACACTGAAATGTGTCGTGGCTGAAACATGCTTACTGCTACATGGCGGATGCATCAGGTGATAAGACAGGAAAGGGAGAGAGGGGATGAATAGAGGGAGGGAGAGATACAGAGAGGGGATGAATAAGTGAAGGAGTGAATAGTTGAATTAGTGAATATTATGTGAATGAGTGAGTGAGAGAGTAAATGGGTGAGGGGATAAATGACTGAATATGTTAAGGAGCGAGATGCGTGATGTGAGGGAAAGAGTGAGTGATTATGTGAACCAGTTAAGGTGGGAATTGGTGAGTGATCAACCAGCAGGCACTGTGAAGCTTGGCGATACACACACATGGTATGAGCCTTTGCTGTGGAGGACCATCTGCCACTCTGTTCGTGCTATATCTCCCTCTACCCCTCTCTCTCTCTCTCTCTCTCTCTCTCTCTCTCTCTCTCTCTCTCTCTCTCTCTCTCTCTCTCTCTCTCTCTCTCTCTCTCTCTCTCTCTCTCTCTCTCTTCCCTGTCCAAATCTCTTTACTATTTGAAATCTCTATCCTCATCATCACCATGCTCATTCCTCCTTCTCCTCCTCCTCCTCCTCCTCCTCATCATCATCCATATCTTGGCTGTGCAGCATGCATGATACTTTGCATCCTCCCACGTCTAGGGGGATGTAGAGAGGGGGACCTCCGCAAGGCTTGCATGCAGCAGGAGTAAGTAGGCAGGCCAGGCAAGGCAAGTGAGCAGGGAAGGGAGGGCAGGTGGTGAACACTGAACAGTGAGCAGTGAGAGTGGGCGAGCACTGGGCAGTAAGAGGCCCCTCTGCCAACTCTAAAGGTCATGGCAGGATGATTTCGAGAGGCTCACGGGCAACACCCGCTGTTAGCATGTTTGCATGTGTAGCACTGTAGCCATGTACGTATGTATGGGAGAGAACGTGTGAATAATGTGAGAATTGTGTTGTTATTCACTATCCTGACTACACAGCATACAGTACAGTTCTCTACTGCATATAGACTGCCGGTGGTTTCAAATATGACTAATGAAATATGTAAGATATGAATCTTTTCCAAAATGCTATTAAATGACATTTAAATGTCTTTCATGAATTTGATTTCAATGTATTTCTGTATCAACAGCTGTGACTTGGTTGATTTTGTCTGACTTAGGATATATTGCGTTTTGAATAAGAGCTCCTTATATTTTTACATAGCGCATTTACAACAGTTATGTTAGTTTACGTAAGCTTTTCTACCACTTTAGGTGGATTTGTACACACACACGCATGCACGCACGAAGACACACACACACACACACACACACACACACACACACACACACACACACAGACACACGCGCGCGCACACACACACAAACTAGTAGTCAAATCCATCCACTTTGTCTTTGATGCAGAGAGCACAAGGCCATACCACCACTTCACTTCCCTTAACTGAGCACATGCTCCTGGGCCTGCCTGTGTCTCAGGGCTGTCTGAGCTAACATTCTCCTGGGCCATTCTAGTCAAGCTTATCTAGGCTAACAGCCTCCAGTCCAATGGCCTGTCAGCCCCCCTGAGTTAACAGTTAGTAGAGAGTGGGCATTTAACCAAACTGAAGCGGATTGAGTGAAGCAGAGCAGATCATTGCTATGGAGCTAAAGGCAAGGTTGGATTGGCAGGGACAGGAAAGAGAAAAGGGGTTTCTGTGACGTTGATGAAGATGAGTTGCTCTTGGTCCTCCTGTGGGAGTGGAGTGAGATGTTGTTCTGGAGAAAGGGAACCTCCCCATCCCAAACACACACAGTACACTACACACACTCACCACTCCTGCCCATCCATTGGCCGTTTTGAACTCAAACACACACTCTTTCCCTTCTCAAAAACCTCTTCAGCGCTAACTACTCTTTAAACCCATACACTTCTCAACTAATCCCTCCTTCTGATTCCCTTGGCCATGGGTGGCACAGAGGCAGTGCCATGTAACAAAAACTGATAGATAGACCTCCGCCTGTCTTCTCTTTCTAGAGCTCAGAGGCTGTTGTCCAATGGCTGAGCGAATTTCAGCTGCAAGTCTACGCTCCAAACTTCATCAGCGCGGGCTATGACATTCCTACCATTAGCCGTATGACCCCAGAGGTAAGAGCTGTGACCTTGACCCTTCAACCTTGACCCCCTGTGACACCCCTGCACCCCCTAAAACCCTCACTTCACTTTGAGACATGTATGTCTGCCCTTCTTGTTCTTTGTAAGCCCTCCCCAACCTACCGTGTATCATCCCAACTCGTCCATTTCGACTACCTTTGACCAGACTGCAATTTTTCACGTCTAACGTATGCCTTTGGAGACAAAATGTGACATGCACCTCAAAGGCGCCCCCTTGTGGCAGCTTAACGTCACTGACAGTTAGGCTTAGGGAAAGGTCTTGGCTTAGGCCACATAGTCAACATGCAACGTGGCAGGTATGCGCTCAACGTCAAATAGTGCAGTCTGGTCAACGGTAGTCAGACATTGAGTTGGGATGAGACTGGGTTGAACACTATTGAACCCTACTCTAAGAGATATCTACCCTTCTTTCAAGTCCCCTGTCACCAATCACAACCCCTCTGAAAGCCCCCCATGTCAACTAGTGTCCCACCACATGCCGTACCAGCTGAGGCTAGCATGCAAGATATAGAACACTCACCTTTCTTCGCAAATTGCTGTGTGGATGTCACCATCTTGTCATTTCTGTGAATGGGCAGGATTGGGTGTTCCAATTGGTCGTGCCAATCTGTTTTCCTCTCTTTCAACCTTCCCACGACCAACCAAATGCCACCGCCACCACCACCACTACTACCTATCCTCAATCATATGATCAACACCATGTGTGTGGGCAGGAGGAAGACTCTTTCCAAACCTGTTACTGAGGGCCCACCGCCAAATCACTAGCGGCAAGCAGAACCAACCACTCACCACTGCCTCACCCTTGTCCCCTCTCTTCACCCTCGACCCTTCCCTCCCCTCGCTCCCCTGCCTCCCCTCCCCTCCCTCTCCCTCCCCTCCCCTCCCTCCCCCCTGCTCTGTCGTGTCCATCACCTGCTGCTCCTGCTACCACGGCTGCCATGTTTGTCTGTGGTGTCGCTGACTCCTGTGCCTATCCCTGTATTTTTCTGCCTCTGAGCAGATAGCTATGACTGTGAAATTGCACACAGAAAATGTTTTATGACAGCATAGAGAGGTAGTCATGTTCAGAAAGTGAATGTCCATGATTTGCTCCAGCCAGTTCCCTCATCCTAGTGGTCACAGAGCAGATGGCCGTGTAACAATAGAGGTCTTTTTTATCCGTCTCTGAATCCTACAGACAAAAAAGTGCAGTGGTATTCCCAACTGAAATGTTTTGCTTTCCCTATGGTTTAGCATATGTTGAAATGAAGTTGCTGCTTCAAAAGCTCTACAAGAGATAAATCATGTGATGATTTTCCAAAAGGGTGCCCAAACTTTCTCATATCACTCACTGTATGTGGTGTTCAATAGAAACTCAAAGAAAAGGGTTTTTTATCTGCCAGTCTAATGGTCATGCTATCAATCCTCTGAAGAGTGGAACAGGACAATTACAACACTTCACTTGGCATGACTGTGATAGTGCCGGCCGATTAAGTCAAGCTGTGTTCTAATGAGATTTTCCACCCCGTCTGCCCTCTGCTAAAACAAAGGCCAAAAGACCAAGGATTAAATTGTTCAGGGCTTTGGCCATGAAGGAGGGGGTCCAGTGACTAATGGTTTTTAAACCACAGATAAATGTTGATCTACACGCTATAATTCAACCATATAAAGTTATTAATCAGTGGATTCTTTCAGTATGAAAAGGGAACTACAAAAGCTCAAGCTAATGAAAAAGTAGCGTGATCTTCTTTTGATTGTGTTGCTTCTTTTAATTAAACTTTTAATTTTGTTCTTTATTCTTTTATTATTGGATTCACTTGCATATATGAATTATACAAAGGAACTTCTTCGCACCTCATCGGCTTCTTTCTCATTTAGCAAATTAGTTCTCAGACAAACTCAGTAACACCATAATCACAAAAACAGTTTAGCAGTGAAAGAAAAAAACAGTTTGAGAGAGTTGAAGTGTAGAGAAAACAATTGTGAAGTCTGAACGTGTTTGGTGTTGATATTGAAGGGTACACTCTGTCTGGAGACGCTTCTTCTATCACCTAGAGCAATTATTATTCTTTTGTTGTGTTCTCCATTTCTTTTAAGTCACCCTGCATTCTCATTATGTCAGAAAACGCACATATACCCAATATGCCCAGATATCTTTTTTGATGCCCAGGTATCTGTTCTCTCTGTTTGTGCATTCACATGCTTTTCACCAAGTCTATTTACGTTAATCTTTTATTCATTTCTGTGTGATGTGTGTGTATGTGCACATGTGAGGGTGAGGGAGGGTGAGGGAGTGTCTAATATCTCTGGAGACAGATGATGAGATTGGTGTGTGTGCATATGTGCGTGCGTGCTTGGCTTGCATGTTTGTCTCTCTCTGTCTGGGCATGTGTGTGTCTGTGCGTGTGTGTGCGTGTATGTGTGTGTGTGTGTGTGTGTGTGTGTGTGTGTGTGTGTGTGTGTGTGTGTGTGTGTGTGTGTGTGTGTGTGTGTGTGTGTGTGTGTGTGTCTTCATGCTTCAGGATCTGACGGCTATCGGCGTGACCAAGCCCGGTCATCGCAAGAAGATGGCCACCGAAATCAACAAGCTCAGTGTCACTGAGTGGCTGCCTGACCAAAAACCTGTGAGTGAATAAATGCTACTACTATTGCTGTTATTATAGAGCAGGAGAAGGGAGCCAATCAGAGAGGCCTCATTTTCGTGTCATGGGTATCCATAGGACCGGAAAACCTTGTTGTTTGTCTACATGCCACTTTGCCAGCCCTCAAAGATGGCTTGAAACAAAGCAACCAGGACGTTTTTTAGACAAAACCAACGCGTAATGCTTCCAATAATCATACCTGCAAACTCGTCACCTTTTGGTGACAGTCACCTTTTTCCTGGCCAATTAGGTCATTCACGTGAATCATGTAGAACCAGAGAGGGGTTTTTTTTGGAGGGGGGGTGTTGGTCCTGCCAACCATTACGCCAAAAGCCGAAAGCAGAGTGAGTTTGTTTACGGGTACACATTTCTCTGTTGGCTTGCAACAGTCTCGGGCTGACCTATCAGCGTGTTATGATTTCTAAACAAATAAATATCTCCTATAAGACTTTCCCTTATACTATAGTTAATAGATAATGGTAGTTAAATACATTGACACTAAAGTGGTTGCACTCATGTGTTCATTACTTGTTTTGTAAGGCCAACTTGGCGGAGTGGCTGTCAATGATTGGCCTTAGTCAGTACTACCAGCTGCTGGTACAGAACGGCTACGAAAACATCGACTTCATCACCGACATCACGTGGGAAGACCTGCAAGAGATCGGTATCACCAAGCTAGGTAAGCATGGCAATGGAATTAGTAATTGCTAAATGAATGCAGTGAGATTACATGTAACTGGATTGCAACTATACACTGTAATTGCCCTGGATTATGCGTATCGTCCTACTGTGTAATAGAAATGTGTTGCTAATGAAGCTTTACTTTAAACGAGTAAGCTATCATTTTACCATTTTGATTTTGTCTCCAATAAAGCATCAGAGTGAGTCCGTGGTCACTGACTGTTAAAGAGCTATAATGGAACATATATTGCAAGGGAATCTCCGCTAAATAAGCATGCAGTTAATGTATTTCAAGTAATTCTCATTATAGAATATGCTTTTAATTTCTATTTTGACATGCAAACAAATTCACACCTTTGAAAACAAACATTATGCACTCTCTGTATCTCTTTCTCTGTCTCTCTCTCTCTCACACACACAAACTCTATCTCGCTCGCTTTCTTTCACACACACACACACACACACACACACACACACACACACACACACACACACACACACACACACACACACACACACACACACACACACACACACACACACACACACACACACACACACACACACACACACACACACATTTTACTGCTTTTAATTTAAAATAGGGTTTCTACAGACACACATTTAGCAGTTGCAGGGGTACTCAGAAAATCTATAGATGATTGAAACCACGCTAAAAAAAGTATATTGTACAAAGGGAAGGTGTTCATGGGTAGACGCAGCACCTTCTCCAAATGTGTCGGCTACCAATTACTGAAGATATTGAACAATATTTTGACTGGTTTTTCGCACTTATATCTCTCTGCACAGGCCATCAGAAGAAGCTGATGTTGGCCGTGAAGAAGCTGGCTGAGCTTCAGAAAGCCAGCGACAGCCGCAGTAGCTCGCCCCGCAAGAAGCCGCCTCCCCTCTCCTCATCCCCGCAGGAAGTGATGTCCATCGAGAGCCCACCCAGCTACGAGAGCACTGCCGAGTGCATGTCGCCCAAGATGAGCACCTTCCAAGACAGCGAGCTGAGCGGGGAGCTGCAGGCGGCCCTTACCCGGCCGGGTGAACAGCGAGAGGCCAAACCACAACAGCAGGCCATCCCCGACGCCCGACCCAGCGCTGCCTCTGCCGGGGCCTCTGCACCTCACCCCCCCACAGCAGCCCAGCGAACCCGCAGCATGCAGGAGAACAGCCTGGGCAAGAGCCGGGACGGGGGCGAGGAGCCCCCACCTCCACACCCGGGGCCTCCTAGGAAAGAGGCCCGCACCATGAGGCAGAGCAGCCAGGCCGGGGCCCAGAGAGGAGCACATCAGGCCAAACAGCCCCGGCAGTCTCACCCACGGGGGGAAGGCCCCCCCTACACACCCCCCGGGACCCCCACCAAGAAGACCCAGCATCAGCAGCAGGCATCAGGCTCGCCGGCCAAGGGGAAAGGGGGAGCGGCACACCACCACATGGCCCACGGAGAGAGGTCCATGTCACCCCGCTCTATGAACCAGTCCCCCACGCACCGTGCCAGCAGCGGACACCCGCCACCCCCTCACCCTGCTGCTCACCACTCTGGGCCCCCTCCGCCCGCCGTGGCTGTGGCTCCAGCGCCGCCTGAGACGACAGAAGCATCCCCACCGGCCCACGCCCAGCAGCCTCCCACTCCTGCCGTGCCGCTCCTCTGCCTGCCACCGGATGGCGATGACGAGCCAGATGAGCACGGCCTGCCCAAGAAGCGCGCTCACAGCCTGAACCGCTACGCTGCCTCGGACAGCGAGCAGGATCGCGACGAGCTGAGCGTGCCTGATGGCGGCGGCGGCGGCGGCACAGGTGGCGGTGGTGGAAAGTACGCCACGGTGCAGAACCGCGTGGGTCGCAGTAACTCCATGCGTGGCCAAGCTGACAAGAATGTGAACCGCAGCCAGTCCTTCGCCCTGCGGCCCAAGAAGAAGGGCCCCCCGCCGCCGCCCCCCAAACGCTCCAGCTCGGCCATCTCTAGCTCCAACACCAACCTCACCGAGGAGCCCAAGGAGCCCTCGGGGAGCTCGGGCCCCCTGCTGGACGTGAACTATCACCCGCAGCGGCGTGCCAGTGACGTGGGTGGCGCCGCCGCTGTGGACACGGGGAGTGCGGGCAGTGTGAGGAGCATCGCGGCCATGCTGGAGATGTCGTCCATCGGAGGGGGCGCCAAGGGCCTGGCGCTGCAGAAGACTGTGCCACACTACCTGCAGGTAAACAGAGGAGTCAAAAGTAAAAGTAAATTCATGGTGTAAGTACTACAACACTAGGACATGATATTGCATAGCTGTTACACCATTTGCATCGTTGATCGACTGTGTTGTTACTGAAAAACACAAGTTAAGTCAAGTCGGTTTTATTGTCAATTTCTTTACATGCACTGGTCATATAAAGAATTTGAAATTGCGTTTCTTATTTTCCCATGCAGACATAGAAATAGTTTGGGTATGGGTATAGACAGTATAGACATAGACAGTACACATGTAGACATTTAAAGTGCAAGACTGGACAACAGAAGACATGTAGAGAAAGAGGTATTTGTTGTGCATTTCTAAAAGTCCTTTTGTGACAATCTGCCATAGTAATAATAGCATTGTGAAAAGACAATAAAGTAAGTAAAAACCTAACAAGGAGGACCCACCACAAACTTGATCCTACCAGCGTAGTCAGCTGATGGTAAGACAAGTACACAGGTCTACCGGTTACTCAGACTTCCTGTGGTGGAAGTAAACCATGTTTCTTTATTGTACTTGCACTTTTGACACCTCTGCAGGTAAACCAATGTGTATCAGGAACTAAATGATTGAAATACAGAGTGAAGTGAAATCAAAGTCAAAGTCAGCTTCACTCACTGTCACAACCTCAGGTCAAACACAAGAGTAATTTACCGGTATAATTGTGCATTGTATCCTCACTGATTTAGCTGAAAACAGTGTGGAGAAGCTCTGTCATCCACAGCATGTCATTGTAATTACTGTATGTACACATACAGGTATTTATACAAATGATGTACATGTGACACTTTGAGACATGTACTGTGGACAATATCGAACTAGATATACAAAAAAGTTATCAATAAGCCACTCCTCCAGTGATGTAATTTTGTCAATTTGTCTTTAGGGGCATATGGATATCGTAACACATTTAGCATTTCATTACTTTTTAAATAATAAATGTTAACTGTGTTTGATCTCCATATTGTGACGGATGGCCAATGCAATGTATTAAAAAAAAAATCTGCTCCAGTACGAATATTTAGAAGTTTTAAGTCGTTGGGTGTCAATAACTTCTGAATGATGGACAATATTGTATAAGAAATGTACTACCGTACAGTGAGAAGTATTTTTCCTTACTCAGGTGTGCAAGCAGCACGACGCCATCGGTCTAGACGGCGAGGTGGTCAACCGGCGCAGGACCATCAGCGGGCCGGTGACCGACTTGGTGGCAGCCGCCAAGAGCCAGCGAGATGCCAACCTTGCGCCGCCCTTGCCACCCCTACCCGTCACCTCCGACAGACAGGCCTCCGAGGGCCAGTCCAGCTCGTCCACTGGCAGCTCATCCGAGAGCTTACCCTTTGCCGACGAACGCAACCAGACTATCAAGCAGCGTCCAGCACCAGGGCCTGGGCCAGGGCCAGGGGAGGCGCGGCAGGACAAAGGTGACGGCGAAGAGGACCAACCGCAAGACGAGCCGCAGCCACAGGTGATGCCGCAGCTCCTGGCTGAGAACGTCACCGTGTACTCCCAGGAGGAACTGTCGCGTGTGGACGCCACCGCCACCCTGAAGAGGCGAGTGCGCAAGGTGTCACAGCAGCATCAGCATCAGGCCAACGGGGCCAAGTTCCATCTGACAGAGTCCAGCACAGTGAAGCGGAGGCCCAAGAGCCGTGACAAAGACGCCGAGGACGCCATGCAGATGCTGCCCAACGGACAGATGCCCGTGGCTTACCAGAACGGCACCGGCACCATCAAGCGACGGCCGCCGTCCGAGTCAGGTGGAGGAGGAGGGGGAGAGCCCGCATTACAGCAAGCACCCCAGCAGCAGCAGCATCCCAGGCCCAGGGAAGAGAGTATGGAGGGGGTGCCCCAGAGGAGGGACAGTGCTGACCTGGGTGGAGGTCAGGGCACGGAGACCTCTCGTAAGGTGAAGCCACCAGTGTCCCCCAAGCCCGTGATGGCACAGCACATGAAGAAGCAGGTCGCTGCTGCTGTGCCCTCGTCAAAGAAGGTCCCCTTCCCTGGACCTGGGGGACCAGCCAGTCCGGGTACGCACATGTTTTTACCTTGATGTTTGTTTGATTATTACCTGTTTACGTCTAACTGGCTTGCAATGATTTACAGTGTAAGTTGCCCTGCTTACTTAAATTTATAAGTTAACTTGAGTCTCAAGACTTAACTCAAATCAAGAAAGCCTCAAGTTGAGTTAACTTACAAGCTTAAGGCAAATTAGTTTTTTATGTTTAAATGGCTGCAATGTTTTACAGTGTATACACTGCTTTTAAAAAGGGAAACCAAAACAATGCAGTGCAACTTAAGTAGTACTGCGGTTAAGCTCCTATATATCAAGATTTTGTGCACTTTGTGATGAAATCAGGACATCCCTTCCATAGTTTGTACATACTCGTGACCGTTATTTTAACATGTGGCGGTAAGTTGGATATGACCTCTTCTGATCTTGAGAGGTCAAAGGTCATCAGTGACCAAGTTTGCTATGAATTCAATATTCAACATGAATACAATGATGGAAAAGCTTTTGCACATGATATACGGTATTTGACTTTACAATTATGTTATAAGTATTGTAGCCCCTTAATGCAAGCCGTACCATCTGAGGCACGCTGTAATAGTCATTGAAAGGTGAATTACCATACTACTCTACTATGATATAACACAGGGCCGTTAGTGATGCACTACGACTCGGTCATTGCCATTCTGGTAACAATACATTTTTAGCTGGTTAAAGGAACATACAGTACAATGTTTACAGTTCAGAGCAAATGATTAGATCAACTGTTACTCAATTAGTTCAATTAAAACCGTGTGTAGTATTTTTAAAGCTTTCATTTAACCCTATCCATACCGGGCTTTTTTGGCATTCCTGGGACCGGGACCTCTTTTGACATCATAACTTAGGAACCGAATGGCGTATGACCACCAAACTTGGAGGAGATGATCTTCAGCCCAAAATCTATGATTGACATCAGTTTGGTGTCATTATTGGGTATTATGACGTCATTATGATCATGTCATTTCCTGGTTTTATAGCCCAAAATGTCACCGTAATGTATTTTCCATCTAACTTAGGTAATGCACATATTTTTTTGTTATTATGTGCATCAGACCACTTCAAATGTACACAAGGGTTTCTGATGCTAATGAAAATGTTTAAAAAAATGAAATATTGCGTGACAAAATCACGTCGTAGATATGGCAAAGCGGCTTCAGTTTCGTATAACATCGCTGCAAGCACTCAGCCCTTAACAACAGGATACATTATTACCAAATTTGTAGGGCATGATCTACGTAAGACACAAAAGCAATGAGAAATAAAAAGAAATAAAATTGAGGTGAAATATGCATTGGTAAAGATAAAAGTAGGTATTTGATTTTTAAATGCGATGATGTCATCGAATTAGCATAAATTAGCATAAATTAGCAAAAAAAATGTAAGCTAATATTATAATTTGTAAAGTTATGCTAATGTAATGGAATAACTATACCATAAGTGGTATGCAATAAGGAGGGTACACTGATGAAATTCAGATTAGTGATTTTTGGTCGGACATACCTGTCAGAAAACCGTTGCCATGGCAACAACAAAAATGATAAACCAACTTCATTTTAGGAAAAGTCACTAAGTTTCGTAGTCATAGCTTAAAGGGACACTGTGTGAGATTTTTGGTTGTTAATTTCCAGATTTCATGCTGCCCATTCACTAATGTTACCTTCCACTTACCACCAGCATCAAATTCTAAGTATTCAATATGACTGGGAAAAAAATCCTGTTTTCATATACGATAAGGGGGATCTTCTCCATGGTCCGCCATTTTGAATTTCCAAAAATAGCCATTTTTAGCTGCAAAAATGACTGTACTTGGACCATACTCGAAAATATTTGTTTAATACTTAGTAAACTTTCATGTAAAGATCAAATTTGGCAATAGGCAGCCCAATTTCAATGAGCAGCATAGTTGCAGTACCTTTTTTGACCATTTCCTGCACAGTGTCCCTTTAAGTCATTCAGGAGTTATACGATATCAAAGTTGGTGCGGGCACACAGTGGACATGTCATTACAATAAAGACATTTTTAACTATACTTTTTTGAAGTGCCTTGGTGAAGAGAGCTTTTTTTCTTTTCAAATAATTTTGGATAAACGATTACTTTCAACCAAAGAGCACCCACCAGAGCACATTTTCATTTTTCTAAAAGGACTGAGCACGCTTTTGACTTGCAACAATTATTACCTATGATATTGTATTGTATCATATTATATTCATTGTATTTCTGTCTTCCTTCGACCCAGTGGAAGGTAAGAAAATCCCCCCTCCAGTTTCCCCCAAGCCTGCTCCACCACCGACCGCTCCAAAGCCGAAGAATGTGCCCCCATCGATGACCGGGCCGCCAACCCCTACGCCATCACCAGCCAAGCAGCCTCCAGCAGCAGCACCCAAAATCACAGCAACTCCTCCCACCCCAGTCCCTGCCATGCCTGCCCCAACCCCTGCCAAACCCCCCAGCCCTCTAGCTCAGAGCCCCCAGACCCCCCAGACCCCCCAAACCCCCCAAACCCCTCAGACACCCCAAACCCCTCAGACACCCCAAACCCCTCAGACGCCTCAAACTCCCGGACCCTCCCCCACGCCTCCCCCCGTCAAGCCACCTCGGTCTTCCATCAGCGGCATGTCCATGGACAGCGCAGCAGCCGGAGGGGCGGCAGGTGGTAGTGGAGGAGGAGGAGGAGGAGGAGGGAGCACAGTGGCCAGTCCAGGATCAGCTGGTAGTGGAGGGGGAGCGCCGGTGGTGCCAGAGGAGGTGCACCAGAAGCTAGAGGAGACCAGCGCCTCTCTGGCCGCCGCCCTGCAAGCCGTAGAAGACAAGATCAAGGAGGACGGCCACAAAGAGTGAGTCACATAATAACATAACGTGCAATCCTAGTCGTAGTGTGAATCAAGTTTGATTAGCCAGTTATCCTCACACATGCACAAGGTATTTGACAGTGGCAGATGGTACATCTCTATTACTTATAGCGGTTGACAACGAAGCGAAACGGATTGTGATACCACTTTGCCTGAGTAGGATGGCATGAGAGAACGGGATGAGGGACCAATTAATGCTGAGCTTTTTCTACAGCTCAATAGGCTCTTTTCCACTGCTTGTTTTCTACCCTGTACAGCTCAACACAGCACGGCACAGCTCGAAAACCAGTGTTTTTTGTGTGGGTCTTTTGCTGCCTATTACCCAGAATCCTGTGCGTCAGCTCGTCCTCACCGGTTAATTAAAAAAAGAATCATGGCGGCCTACCAGATGAAGTCTCTTGGAATGCTCTTTAGTTTGACACTGTCTTACTTTTATTTTAAAATATGAAACATTGTACAAACCCCAACTCCGGTGAAGTTGGGACGTTTGGTAAACAGTGAATAAAATCAAAATGCTATCATTTTCAAAACATTCAATCTATTCATTAGATGGAGAATAGTGAAAAGACAACATATTAAGTGTTAAAACCGAGAAAAAATATTGTTTTGGGGGACATATGTACTCATTTCTAATTTGATAAATCCAACACGTCTCAAAAGAGTTGGGACGGGGACAATAAATGGCAGCAAATGTCGAGGAAGACTAAAAACAAAACAAAAGACAACACTTAACAGCTAAATACATTAACCGATGAGATGATTTTATATAAAAAACAGTGTTAATTCCTATCTTGGACATGATTTCACCAGCTTAAATGGTGGGTGTATTCCTTGTCATGTTTTGCAATGTTTTCCTTTCTGTAGTGCTTACAGTGTGACAGGTCTTGACCAAAAGCCCACCATTTTATCACATGCTGGTCCTTATGATGGAGCCAAACTGTTAAAACATAGTAGAGAATGCAATTTGACCTTACTATGTGGCAGTAATCGAAGATCTCCCTTCAAAATATAATGCATGAGTGGCTTTTCATGCAGTTTAAAACCCATTTATACCATTCAGCACTGTATTTAACTCTACAGATGAGTGAGAACATCTTAACCAGTGCACTACTGCACCCGCATGCCATCATGGAGGCTGACTTTTGAAGTTAGCACTAACACAAGTTGGATGGTCCATTTTCACTGTAGCACAGGATGTGCAATGCTCTATTATTGTCAAAAAGAATGGACTTCTACATCTTCTGCTGACTTCTGTAAGCAAAGGACAGTTTCCCATGTCTTCTGGGTCTATTTCAAGTGAGCTCAGGTGCTTAGGAGAATGTTACACACCTGTATCATTTGCACGCATTAAGCATTCTTAATATGGTCAATTTTCAATAGCTCTAATTCCTGGAGTGCTAGAGTGAGACTACAGCCAATATATATTTCATGATGTCATGAACCTATACAATGATTTTAGTAACAAAAATATGTCTCATATACACTCAATCGTGGTAAATCAAAGGGAATTCAAAAATGTATGTAATAACTATGGTAATTATTCCCTTTGCATCTTTAATTCTGAGTGACTCGGCCTCTCTGTGATGATCTTATACCTGGACACCTATATTGTCCGTCAGTACAATTCATTTGTTGTTCTTTGTTGTTTTATCTTATTTGGATGTTTACTAAATTTCACTGATCCCCGTCCCAACTTATTTGAGACGTGTTGGATTTATCAAATTAGAAATGAGTACATATGCGCCCTAAAACAATATTTTTTCTCGGTTTTAACACTTGATATGTTGTCTTTTCACTATTCTCCATCTAATGAATAGATTGAATGTTTTGAAAATGATAGCATTTTGATTTTATTCACTGTTTACCAAATGTCCCAACTTCACCGGAGTTGGGGTTTGTAGTATCCAAATATGATGTCGCTGAAACTATTTATACCCTACTTCGATAGATGAGGTATCTGTCTGGCTTACGTCAAGTCAACTAGCCTACGTAAAGTAATAATTCATGACAACACCAAAATCGTAACTCCAATCATACTCCGGGTTATACGCTTTGTAATGGAAACTCAAACCGGACTGGCTTAACAGCACCACTCAACTCGACATGACACGGCCCAGCACAGCTGGGTTGCATGTGGAATAAAGCCTAATGCGGTGTGTGTTGCACTAGTAGAGATACACAGAGAGCGAAGGAAAGGGGGGTCTGATTGACTTTGTAGCTTCATCCTCTAGCATAGAGGCATTACAGTACATGAGCAGACAATCAGCCTCTAGCATACAGAGGCATTACATGAGCAGGCAATCAGACATACCCTTTGGGTTTACAATATCACTTCACAAAATCAGCCAGATAGGCCAGAGTTACAGCAAAGATATCCAAGCTACATGGTTACTTGCACAAAAAACTAAATTCCAGCTCTCTATACATTGAACCGATAGACAAGTTAGAATAGATTTCAATAGATGGTTGAAATGCCTTGTTGTCATTAGCAACAACAATATAATACTGTTAATAATTGTGTACTATTGTGTATAATTGTGCAATATTGTGCAACCTTATTATTTTGCTTTATTATCATACACACTACAAACAAACTAAGCCAATGAATTATCCTTTGCTCGATCTGTTTTTTTTTTCTGTCCGGTCTCTATCTTTTCTTTCTATCACTTCTATCCGCTTACCTCTATCTTTCTCTGTCTGCTGCCATGGCTCCTCTCTCTCTCTCTCTCTCTCTCTCTCTCTCTCTCTCTCTCTCTCTCTCTCTCTCTCTCTCTCTCTCTCTCTCTCTCTCTCGGATGCAGTTCTGTGGTGGAGCAGAAGAGCACAGGCAGCATCCTGGATGACATTGGCAGCATGTTTGATGACCTGGCCGACCAGCTGGACGCCATGCTGGAGTAGAGCGAAGAGGAGTGGAGTGGAGAGGAGAGGAGAGGAGAGGAGAGGAGAGGAGAGGAGAGGAGAGGAGAGGAGAGGAAAGGAGAGACAGGCAGGCATGCCAGGCCATGGCAACACCTCAGGACCCCAGGAGGGTACAAGGGCACAACTATGTATGACTGACCAACTTCCCGAAAACCCTTAACAAACCCCACTCCATTCCAACGCCCCCCAAAAAAACAAGCCCTGCATCCAAAACCTTGGTGATGACCAAAACAACAATATACCCTTCCGCCTTTAGGCCTGTGTCTCCTTTATCTTGTTTCCAGTGTCATGGGGACAGGGACCCCCACACCTCTCCCTTTACGTATGTCCCCTCTCTTCCTGTCCCATTCCTCTTGTCCTCTTGTCCCTGACGGACTGCACAACTCCCTGGTGACGTACCTCAGGGCAGCAGTGCTGGATCCTGGCCCCCCTGACAAAAGATGTGTCAGACCTTATGGGGCTGGGCTGTGCAGGAGCAGGGCTGGCTTGCGTCTGCAGAAGCCTCACCACCACCATCACCATTCAGGTGGAATAGAAAAAAAAGAAAGAAAAAGAAGATTAACGGCAAAACAAACAAAAATGTGCTGTCCCGTCTGTCAACTTTGTTTGGATTGTTCTGTTCTTTTTTTTACAATTCAGAATCCCTTAAATATTTCAAGCTATTGTGTGAGATACGTAGCAAAAACAATTGAAAAAAATCAGTATGGAGTAATGATAATGTTGATAATAATATTAATAATATGGTATGTGTACATTGTAAGCATGAGGAAAGTTTATATATTAAAGAAAATCTCATAGTGAGAGTCATGCATTAGTACAGTAACATATATATATATAAATATATATATATACAAAACATTTCTACATTTTTAATTTAATGGTAAATGTTCCAAGTGTTGTCAAGAATGACAGACATGCAGAGAAACAAAATATATATATATAAATATATCTAAATATCTATATAACCAAACAGGACAAAAAAAAGAATCAAACAGTTGATGTGTTGAGGCACTGGCTTTACCTTGCTGAAGAGTGTTGTCTGCTATGTTGACTGACGTGTACCTCAATTTCTGTTTGTCTTGGTTTTGAGCTCTGTTTTTCAAACATACTGTACGTGGAATACCTGGTTCTCAAGTCACCATTCTTTCTAGCTTTGCAGTTCCGTGAATCTGCGACATCCTCAAGCACAGGCCCCCTTAATTCCAACAGCCTTTATCCCACAATCCCACTCTAACCCCCACACACACACCAACCCTGCAACGCCTTCGGCCCAATGTTACCCTTAACAGACCCCAATCCCACTCCCAAAAACCACTGAACCTGCACCACCCCAACCGCCCCACCCCCCGCCGCCCCACCCTCCCGCCCGACTCCTGCCCCCTGTCCTGTCCTGGCCAGTGTCCTGTGTGCCTTAAAAGTGACAGGTGACCTCAGCGCTGCTAACAAGAAGAAGAGCAACACACCCACACACATAGATATACACACACACACTCTCTCATTCATTTCCACCGTGAAGGGTGAACACACACTTTTGTTTGTGTGGCACCACTGGCCTGTCTGATGCATGAACAGTGCATGCTTAGGCATACCGTTTCTTTCTCCCCCCCTTGTTGTCAGATGAAGTGGTGTGGTGGAATGTCTGCTGAGGAGCTTCTGCTGAGGGCCAAACAAAAACAAAGCACAAAAAAACAAAGGTCCCATGTTCAAAATGGAGTGGCCTAGTTGCTGGGGTGGCTGTATTGGGTTAACGTGGAAGGGCTAAAAAGACACGAGCAAGTGCAAGATGAGGGGCTGGTTGATAGAGGGTGTGGGCGTGGTGTGGATGGGTTGCTAGCTATACCGGCCTCTTCTGGCCTTGTAGTGGGTGGGCTTATCGCAGATACACAGAGAGAAGGAGAGTGAAAGTGTGGCTCAGTAAATCCATCACATATGACCATGGTGTAATTCCTCATTCACTGGCTGTGGTGTAGTATATTGTGGTGATGGTGGTGGTGTAGTGTATTGCAGCGTGGTATGACGAACTGGCAATGCCTCATCTGCGCTCATTCCTTTGTTTATTTCTTTGTCTGATGGCTTTAGATGGCCTGAGAGGCATTTGGATTGTTAACTGAGGCCAATGGCAGTGGCTGTCACATCCAGTGTAACTTCACTTTTTGCTGCACCTGTGAACTGTTTGGATGGCTGTGTCTTCTTTTCATTGTGATATCTGATACGGCTCTCCATCTACAGTCTCTCTCTTTCTCTTTCCTCTTCTCTCTTTATTTATTTTCTTTCCTGTACTCTATTCAGTTGTATGTAGTTGCCTGTGAGGTCATCATTTGAGAGAGTGTGACTTGCTTAACTTAAAGAGAAGTCTGACGCTAATCTCTTTTCTCTCTCTCTCTCTCTCTCTCTCTCTCTCTCTCTCTCTCTCTCTCTCTCTCTCTCTCTCTCTCTCTCTCTCTCTCTCTCTCTCTCTCTCTCTCTCTCTCTCTCTCTCTCTCTCTCTCATGGGGCTCCAAATGTCATTATCTCATTTGTCTGCAAAGCGCTCCAACTGCCTCTCTATTCTGCTAACCATCTCTGATGTTGCCATGACAATCACTGAGCTTATTATTAGAATGCCACAGTATCCAGGAGATGGTCTTATGGTGATCAGTGTGTGTGTGTGTTTCTGTTTGCCGTTGGCGTGGAACAATATAAATGAGCGGCCCAGGAGAGGGAGACAAGGCAAAACATTTCCCACTCACCACAAATAATGAGCAAACATCAACTAACCCACACCATTGGAAGAAAAAGGAAAGTAATGACGTTACCTCCACTGCTCAGCATTCCTGCAATAGTTCCAGAGATTGCATTTCTTTTTTCTAGTTAGCTAGGCTGAAAGAATGTTTGTGATATTTATGTAAACATAAATTATATATGATCAAAACAACTAAAGTATTTAGTAATAATGTGGAGCATCCAGAGGGCTTTTAGAGTACATATGTTTGGGGAAAGCAAATAAAATGAAAAGAACTCTTTCTCCGATTCTCCCAGTGTTAAGAGGTAAATAAATTGTAAAAGAAAACACCCCTCCCCCTTTTCTGTCCTCCTTTTTCTGTGATCAAGTATTTACGTAGTGTCATGATGATAAGTTGTATATTATGCAATGTTAAGTTTTTAAAAAACATGTATGTGCCTTGCTTTGTGTTCTCATTTGTTGTCATCTTACAAGGGTCCATGAATTATGTATATATGTGTGTGTCTGTGTGTGAATTTGTCTTTATTTTTGTGGACATTGCTGTTCAGACCACATTTTCCCCACAAGTGGTTAGACCAGACCTGGTTCTACCATGGAGACAAGGGATGTGAGAGCAGAGTCATCGACCAGTGCTCTTCTTGTGACAGTTTGTGCCCTGATTCCTGAACAAGATGCGAACTTTGCCTTTCTACCCACCCCTCCAAGTCATTCAACCATCCCACACTTCTTTTTTCTCTGTGGTTCTCCTGTACATATAGATGGATGTTTGTCGCTGTGGAACCTCATTCATGCCCCCTTTTTTAAAGAACAAAAAATAAAATAAATACATCTGTTTCTGCATTCCTCATTCCTCTATTCAGCCATTTTTTTTCAATAATTGTCTGTATTCATTTGTTTGTTTCATTTGTTCCCTTTGGAGTCAACCTCTGAGGGAAAGAAAAATAATTACAAAAAAGAACGGAAACATTTGAAAATTGTGAGGAAAAAATGGTCAAAACTTGTTGTGGTGAGAGATATTGTTTGGTTAGTTACAAAAGTAATAAAATAAATGAAAAGCTGTTTCAATTTACCTGTTTGCAGAGATGTAAAAAAAAAAAAAAAGTTTGTTTATTTTCTGCACTGCTCACGTGTGGGCCGTTTGTTGTGTTGACGTTCTGCCATTGACTTGTATGATCCCTACTGTGGCTGGCAATGGGGACAGTGGTGTGCTTGCAGTGACTGCATCAATGACCATCTGCTCTGAATAAATGTTATTTACGAAACCCATCGCCTCAAGCCTGCGTCTTCTTCAGTCAATTGAAGGTTTTTAAAAAGCACATGACCCAAGTGAAATATAAACAAAACCAATCATGGATGGTAACCAGGCCCCTGGCCATGAGGTGTGTGTGTGTATGTGTGTGTGTGTGTGTGTGTCCGTCAGAGTTTGTTTGAGCCTGCTGCTTCAGACAACTCATTCCTATTTATGGTCTTGAGGTTCTTTGACCTGATGAAGTTAGAAGGGCGTGAGGATTGCACTCAGTTCTGGTTTGAAACGATTGGACAATTCTCACCGAATCATTTGCTTATTGGTCGGCCGCTGGTGGACAACTAAAGCAGAGATCTAATAGACAGAGATACGTCATTCTAGTTCTTTTCTGGTATCCACTTTATGTCGGGTGAACGCCCCTTTAGGTGACCTTCGGTTAGGAGACCTTCGGAGTCCTGAGGTTGAGAATAAATGGAGTCCCCTTAACGCTGTAGGTGGCGGTAGCACACTTCTTGTGCAAACACCTCAAAAAGATCAGAGGGAGGGGACAACGCACCCTTAGGAGACCTTGAGTGCGTTACAATATGCAACCTTGCCTCCTCCACTTGTGCTTGTTTCCTCGTACCAGGAAGTAATATGTCATGATGACATCACTGACAACAGCATTATATTTCAATATCTTGCAAAAGCTCAATTGTAAAATCTTTTTCTCATTTGCAATTGGGATGGTGAATGAAAAATAGTCTCTCAAAAGTTGCTGTGGCTAGGCTGACAGCTGGGTAACTTTATCGTTTTCTCCACGGAGGAGGGGCCAGGAGGCGGGGCGAGGCCACAAGCACAAGTGGAGGAGGCAAGGTCGCATATTGGAAAGCACTCCCAACTTGAGCACACTCTTTTGCATTGGGTGGGCGTGTTTTGAATCCTCTTCATTACTCCACCCTCTTTGACTAAAGCCTCCCCAGAAAAGAACCTCCAGACCATGAATACTAATGAAGAGAAGTAGTATGGGCGTGTCACCACTCACCAGGCTAAACAGCTCCTCAGCGGAGAGATTATCCACCTGATAGACAATTTACTTCATTACACAGCGTATGCACCAAATACAACTGTTCATCTCACCACATACCGGCAATTCATGTTACAAATCTTTTTGTCTACACCCTTCAGAATACTTTTGCATCCTTTTTGGTCTTTTTATTCTTCTCCCTGGACTTTGACCTCTGTGGTGTGTGTGTATGTGTCACGTCTGCCTGTCGTGCAATGTTCTTTATGTGTATTATGTGCAAGCTACTCAACACACCCACACACATAGATATACACACACTCTCTCTCTCTCATTCATTTCCACCGTGAAGGGTTAACACACTTTTGTTTTCCCCTTAATCAAGAAAGTAACTCTAGCTCGAACTCGAACTCTATCCTTGAAAAATTCACCTTTGGGGGGGCCTTTCTATGCACGCATATTCAGATGTTGTGGACACAGGGGCAGGGGGCGCTGCTGTGTTGACAATGTCATTGGTGCTGAATCAGTGTTTTTCAACCACTGTGCACCGTGAGTGATAGTTTACAAAAAAAAAAAAAGTTTGACCAATTAGGTGAAATTGGACAATTCTCCTTGGCACACCTGACAATTACAGGTATCTGCAAATAATATTGTCTAGTGCAGGGATTCTTAACCATAGGGATGCGGCCCAACTCTCATCCTCGAGGGCCACAGAACATCAATTTTGCACTGTTGGGCCGTAAGTGCCGTGGAATAGCATACATCATCAATTAGACACTGGAGACAGAGGGCATAGACAGGTGACACTGCTGTTGCATAACTGCTAGAATTGATATTTTGTGTTAAGCACATAATTCTATGGACAGTTCATTGCCAGTGTTGATGCCCTCTGCCAGAATCTACAATAGTAGGCATACTGTAGCCTACATTGTCAGGAAAATTAAGAAAAGGCGTTTTAATGAGAAAGTGTGTCCAAACTTTTGGCCTATACTGTATATTCATTTGTTTTTTGTTGTTGTTAAACATTTTTGGTGGTGTGCCTCATAATTTTTTCAAAAAAGTTTGAAAAACACTGTTGATTGATGTCACATTTAGAGCAAATAAAAATAAATGAATAACCACAGACTTCAATTTCCAAAATGTATAATGCTTTAATGGTAAAACCAGGCTTGCATGATTTTATTCTTTTTTTTCTGTTTTTAATTTTTGTTGATTTTTCTGACATGTATATATTTTTTACACAAGTGATATTTTGTGTTTTGTTTTTACCTGTTGGTGGTTACAGAAAACCCAACCTTCATGTCCAGCAACCTTATCCAACCCCATACACCCCCGCCCCCCTCCCTCACCCAACAGCAGTGTCCCGCTTATGGGTTAATGGGGTGGGCCACACCAGTCATACCACATGGAAGTGCAAGGGGGTGCTCCAGGCCTGAGAGAGAGCGATAGATAACTACTCAAATGGATAGATGGATGGCATATCACTGGCACAGCGAGAGAACAAGAACAAGTACACTTCCCCCATGAAAGGTGCTGTTCCCACATCCCCCGTGCCTGAACTCATCTTCTCATCTCCGAAAAGCAAATCAGTTTGTTTACTGACACATATTAGGGACAAGGCAAAGGCGGACCCAATCATTTTTAACTGCAGCAGTCTACACCTTCAGGCAGCCACTGTTTCACATAGCTTACAAAACAGCCAGACACTTTGCAAAGTGCCTTGTACACTGTGAAAGGTAAAGTCCCATTGTCCTTGTGACAGGCACACCACAGCAGACCTTGGATGAAATTGCATTTATGCCTCCTCTGTCCAAGTAGGCAGCCCAACAGAAGCCCCGAAGGGACCAGCAAAGGGGACGGTACATGCTCAGGCAGTGGCAAATGCAAACAGGGCCCCGGGACAAAACACTGATATCGACTCCCCATACGGTCTGCCAAAGTCATAATGGGGGCGTCACCACCAGTACGGGAGGACCCCACAGGCCCAGGGGCAAATGCCCTACTCGCCCTTCCTATAGCTCGGCCCCAGTACTCAGGGTATCTCAGTGATGATGGAGGATGAGGGACAGTACCGGTTAATCACTCACACACGTGTTGGGAGTGGTTCATGTTGGGAATGTTCGGAATTGAAGCTGTAATCCTCGGCTATAAGCCTGAGTCCCTAACTGTTCACCCATGACAGCCACTGATTGTGCAGTACTGCACAGGACAGATTGAAGGACAATTCTGGCATCCATCAGCCTCCTAGCAATATGCTACCCTCTCAGTTTGTGACATTAGTAAATCTACCAATAAAATGGGTTCTTTCGTGTGGGTGAGTGTTTAAGTAGTGATCGTAACCCAAGTGGTTTGAGCTAATCCCACCCACTTTTTCAGGACCTACGGCAGACCAATTCTTAAGTTTCAAGGATAAGACTGTGAGTGTGTGTGTGTGTGTGTGTGTGTGTGTGTGTGTGTGTGTGTGTGTGTGTGTGTGTGTGTGTGTGTGTGTGTGCGTGCGTGCGTGCGTGCGCGCGTGTGTGTGAAATCGTGACAATAGCTGCAACATGCAGGACTGGTGCAGAATAAGCAAAGCTGTGGGGGGAGGGGGGTGTTGGGAGGGGGGGGGGGGCATTTTGGCATGACATTACTGCATGACGGCTTAACATGTTTACAATACAACAAAAATATATCTACACAGGCTGCAAAGGACAAGGCGGTTGGTTGTGCAGTGCTCATGCACTAGGCAAACAAGTCTTAAAAGGCTCAATATAAAAAATAAAACCAGCAGCAGCAGCAAGGACTATCCTACCCCCTACAGCCCCCCCACCCCCCTGAAAAAAGATATGGCACTGAAGCTCAAGACGCACGTCTTGTCTGGCACAGAAAGCGTTAACATGGGACATAAAGGGTGCATTCTGGGCATGTGCAGAGACAGACACTTGGATCATAAGGGGGAGAACAGAACAGCCTTGGGTTCACTTCAGAGGAAGCACTCCTATTACTAGCCAACTGTAATCTGCTCTTACCGTAACCTTGCACCACTTATGCACAGAGGGCATTATGCACATCATGCACTGGAACTGCTTAAATTAAAGTACTAACGTCAGTTCTGGCCAGGCCATGGTAGTCAAGAAGCTTGCCGCCCTCCCCTTCATCTAATTAATTCCTAATTGATCCAGGTGCATTCCCTCAGCTGATCATCTTTCTTCCCTAGGGCCACACCAATTTAATTTGTTGGTTCTCGGATTCGCCGCTTGTATTTTGTATCAAAATGAAAAAAAAAAAAAATCAGTTTCAATACCCCAAAAAATGAAATCGCTAAAAAAAAAACAGAAGACTGCATGTTTTCATGAAAGGAGAGAACCAATGAAACCACTCCTTTCAACATGCCGATTACGACTAGCGAATCAGGAAACGTGTTACATTCAAATGGTTTTACAGACAAACATATAATGGCATGTTGAAGCCCCTGTGGGTTAGCAGTAGCAGCGGTGAAACACACTAACCTGTGGCTCTTAGTGGAATTAGTGGAGTCGTGGGGTAGCCGTTTTAAAAAAGAAAAACAACAACTATGGTCCCGCTTGGAAGAAGCAACCCCCCGGGGCAGCAGCCAGTGTATGGCATAGTACGCATTTACAAGAACAACAAGAAACTCGTCGACAGGATAACAGAAGTCGAAGGATTCCCAGATTGTCGCTCCCAACCCCAATCGCTCCCCGGTCGGCACGCTCCCACTAGCCAGACTATCGAGCCCACCGCCATATAACGGAGCTAGTTATCTTTTTGATGTTAGTTTTTTGTTTCTAACCCTAACCCTAACCCTAAACCTAACCCTAAAATGCTTGTATGTGGCAGTGTATGATAATACGTGAAATATAATCGGGTGGGATAGAACGTCTGGGAGTGATAAACCACCTGGGGCTACCGGGAGTTATTTCAGTTGGGAGTGTCCATCTGCCACCGAAGTCGAAGACGAAGAGAACTTCAGGGATTTATTCGACAGAACCAGTTCAATAACCAGCCAAGAGTCTGTGCAGGTGGGTTTTATTAACTATATTATTTGCTTGGTGTATGATAGGGCAAGGGCAACCAAAACTCTGACGTTTTAGCCATCCGAAAAATCCTGGTCAAAGTAGAACTAGTTCGTAATGAATATGTACTTTCCACCCATTTGCGGGCCTCAAAGTTACTCAAAACTTCGTCGCGTGGGTGTTGACACGTAAAGCAATGTATAGAGAAGTTTGATACTGCGCCGGATAGTTTAGATAAAAGTACATTTTCGAATGATGCGCCCTGGTAAACATGGTCACAGGGCGCCGCCATCTTTCTTGTCAGTCAGGAAGTTCCACCGAGCCGGAGAGAAAGTAAGCAACGGCATGTGATGCATCACATACCGGTATTCTCAGCTGCTTTGACATTCTATGCACTTCCCCTGAATAAATTTTCGATTTGCATCACTTAACACCGTCCGTCAAACACCGAGGGGTTATATCACTGACGTGACCTATTGTTTACTTCTTCTCCGGCTCGGTGATGACATCGTACAGGGTTGGACAAGTTTAGGCAAATACACTATTATTTCCACTTGCCCAAACCAAATGCATTGTACTTGCACGTTACTTTTTGTTGTGTTTTTTGTTTGTTTGTTTTTTCCAAAGGGGAAAAAAACACTCCAAGCAATGCATAAGGTTGCTTGCTTTGTTTAAATGAGATACTTTTTCTGACAAAAAGGGCATATTTTGACTGGCATCAATATAATATCTTTATTTGATGAAAATTGTGTGTCTTTTGCTCCAATAATGCGCAATGCATAAAAATACTTGCCCAACATGCACTTGCCCAAACAGTGCTTTTACTTGCTCTGTGCAAGAAGGCAATAGGCCTTGTCCAACCCTGGAAGATTGCAACTGTTAAAAATAAAGGAACTGTATATGTCTACATTTAAAAATGTCTTATTTTGATTTACATTCCAGGTATTCATCTCACAGACAACACCACCAGTTGGTGATGGGGCTGAGGATCGTACACTATACCAAACATGGAACCAATTGCCCTTTGTCAGCTCCTGTGAAGATGCTACTGTGTGACTTTCAATGCAAGTACATAACCTACATACCTATAGCTTGTTATTCTATTGATATGGTCACAATGCTATATTTGCTGTCTTTTTCAATAAAGACTGCGGTTTCAGACTGTTGAATCATCTCAGTTTATTCAAACCAGATTAATATAATAATTGCCCTGTGAGCTAATTTTGTGCCTGGTCTATTTGGCTGCCTTAATTCCCTTCTACACTGTCCTTCTCCATGTCCAGGTGTTTGCCTGTCTTGCACCTTCCTTTGGAGGTCCATGTGAGGCTGATATACAGGTGGTATAACATAACAGTCCCCTTATTACATCCGTGGCATTACCACACGACTAATTTTTTTTTTATTTTTTTTTCGCCCTCTCGCTTCAACTTTTTCCTGAAAAAATCCGAGAACCAACAAATTAAATTGGTTTGGCCTAGCGATTGGCCACAGGGCTTCGGCACGCCTTTTAAATTCTATCCACTTCCTCTCAACTGTATGCTGCTCGGTTTTTGCTACCCACCACCTCCCCTGCTCCACCTTGTCGTGTATGATGTGACATGTTCTCTTGTCACGTCGCTTGGCTCTGTTCATGGGGGGTTATCTCTCGCCCTGTCCTGCTGGGGTGAGAATTCCCTAAACTGCTGCTGCCCCCTGACTAAATGCTTTTCCATGCTGCTCATGGAAATAGGGGGGTTCCTCCGAACAGAGCTATACCGCCAAATGTAATTCATGATTTCAATAAAAGAAATTCATTTATATTCTTGTCTTGTGTTTCTTGACTGAAATGGTTCTGACAGAACTGACATTTCGATTACAGGGGAGAGGGTAGCCTGGCAAATCAGACATGAAATGTTGACAGACGTGAAAAATACATGGCACACTGCACTGGCAAAGCTGTGGAACCAATTGCTAGATCCCTTCCTCGGTCCTGTTGTCTGGTAACACAAGTAATATTGCCCCAGAAGACCCGATCCAGGTGGAACGTAGAGGGGAATGTGAACTTAAGCTTACAAAGGCCAAGGCAAGGCCACACATAGTAGCACTTTACCAGCCATTCCTGGTTCTGTTCCGTTTTTTCATAAACTTTTGCCCCCCCCCCAAATGTCTCTCACCTCCCATGGTGGTCATAGACTTGGGAATTCCAATTCATTTCTGGATTCTTTGACATGCCTTAAATCTGATGACTGATCTGATGACTACTTTTTTAATGATATTTTTTTGGGCTTTTTATGCCTTTATTGTCACAGGACAGTTACAGAGGGACAGGAAATGAGTGGGAAGAGCAAGACGGGGAACGTTTGGCAAATGACCTCGGGCCGGAATAAAACCCGGGTTGCCGGCGTAGCAGTTCGGTGCCCAGCCGATTGAGCCACGACTGGGCCCGATGACTACTTTTGTAAAGCAGCAAGCCGACCTGTCATGATGTAACCCACACTTGCAACAGCAGGGCTTTGCAAACCCACGGCTCCCACCATAAAGCCACTTTACTCTACCTGTTATGACCAAAGTGTTCTGTCTCTGAGTGATTGTGTTTTTGTGTGTTTAGGTGTAGCCAGTCTAAAAAGGGTGGGGTGGTGCAGTGGTGTGTGTTTTGAGAAGGAGTGCGTATCGCATGGGTGTACGCATGTGTGTATAACTGTCAAACAGTCAAGGAGCACACATGGTAACAGGAGTGCATTGGTTGCAGGCACACATGAACATTAAAAAAAACAAACAAAACAAAAAAGCAAAACTGCATTTTAGGTCACATGAGCAAATAACCCCCCCAAGCACAAGTCAGGGGAAGAGAATTACAGCGTAGACACAACGCACTGTAGGACTACACTGTACAGATGACTGGTCGGAGTCTGAGAAGAATACTGCCATGGCATCGGCGTCTGTGGAAACAGGCACTGGGAGCTGCACCTGTCAGGTCTCAAGTTCTTTAGTGAGTTCTTGCACACATCCTTTGGCCAGGTGCGTAAGAGGGGAACCCCTGGGTCACCCACATTAGAGACGACAGGTAAGCTTCTGCACACTGCCCACATTTGCAGCATTTAGTAGTGAGTGACGTTTCAGTCTAGTAGCAAGCCATTCATTATGCAATTGCTTGAAGAAGGTCAATAGACAGAAACGTCGCCATTACACCCCAAATGTGGACAGTATGCGGGAGCTTACTTGTCTCTGACGTAGGACACTGCACTCCCATTTTCTCCCCATACCAGAGAGAAGCACAGCCTCAGGTGCTGAGCACCCTGAAAGCCATACTCTCCGTGTCGCTGTGTTCCAGAATCACACAAGCTTTCCATGTCTTCTTTTCTCTCTCTCTCTCTCTCTCTCTCTCTCTGTCTGTCTCTCTTTCTCTTTTTCTCTGTCTCACCTTTTTGTCTTTAAGGTCCAGGTTTAAAATTCATGTCTCTCTCATGATTGGAAAGTAAGGACTTATTATTTACAAAGTGTTAAAACAACGGTTCTCATGAACATGATCCGACATGGCGTTTGGTGTTCATATTTTAAAAAGAAAATGGTTTTGGTGACAGGAAGTTGCGTCCCAACGAAGCAAGGTCACCGTGTTTGTTAGGGGACCCCCAACATGCATTTATTAAGGCAAACAGTCCAGCCCTGTTTCAGCTGTTCCCACGATGCACTGCACAGATCTTCCACGATTCTCCGCGGCCAACGGAATTCCTTTTGGCATTCAACCCCTCCCCAAAACAAATCATGTTCAATGTCATCTGAAGATCAGAATAGTCCTGTAGTCCTGGAAGTGAATTTTTGGATCCTTTAAAAACCTGCTTGGAAAAAAAGTGTTTCTTTCCTGAAGTGTTACTGTGAGGTGGCACAGTATGCCAATGAAGTGAGTCTGAAGTGTTATTAGAGTCCATAATCTGTGTCTGCTGGTAGCCGGTCATCGTCTGTGACATTGCTAGCAGTGTCTGGGCCAACTTCCTTTAGCAGGTCCACACCTAAGAACACATGAGAATAACATGCTCAAGTTCGCTTTTATGCATGTATGGACTAAATGCACTAAACATAATGAGCATCGTGCCAAATCGTAAATTACAAGTAAAATACTTATTGCAACTTCAATCACAGTTTGAATCAAATTACATTGTGTTGTGACAAACTTTGTGAGTAGTTTGTGAGCTTTGTTTCCTTTTTCCTTATGTGTTGCTTCTTATCCTGCAACTGCAACAATTTGTGTTTTTTTTTGGGATGCGCGCACGTCACACATATGGAACTGCTCTTGGTCTCACCTTAACTGTGCTGTCCACGGCTCCAGAGAAGAGGCGTCCTCTGGAGACGGCCAGCGCCGTCACACTGCCCTGGTGCCTCAGGAGCGTCTGAGTGCAGATCATGTTGTCCATGCTCCACACCTACATGCACACACACACACACACACACACACACACACACACACACACACACACACACACACACACACACACACGCACGCACGCGCACACACACACACACACACACACACACACCAATATACCCGCGCACAGACACAGCCATACACAGCCACCAACATCCGCACACATGTACACACACACACAAAGAATCACACAGACGAGGAATTACATCACAACTAAAATTGTAATTAAACTAAACAACATGTAAATCAATCATCACTAATAAACATTTCTTATAGGTTAATCACACAGTATGCATTCCCTAGTGGCCTGAGACAGACATTGCCTTAGGTGGACCTTAGCTGCCATCTTGTTCAATATGTATGCTAAATGATCACCCTCAGTGGAATGTGTGCCTATCAGTCTGTCTCTGATATGCGCCATATCCTTCCTGCCTCAGAGGAAAAGGGCGGTCTGCCAGAGATAGCTATAAACACTAACTTACTCACCCTCCAGCTATTCTATAGTTAGCATAGAAGACACTAAACAATGAGTCGGACAAGCAGAAATGTTTTTTTTTTTTTGCATAGTTTTTGAGTACACACAGTACGCCTTCCAGTACAGTTCTTACAGTGGGAAAAGGGAGGGCATTTATTTGATGGCAGTAATACATGTGTAAACTAACACATACTGCAAGTCAATTATTTGTCAAATAAAAGCATGGAGTTCAGTATGTATCCGTGTGTGTGTGTGTGTGTGTGTGTGTGTGTGTGTGTGTGTGTGTGTGTGTGTGTGTCCTGGAGCACTGACCCTGAGGGAGCGGTCATAGGAGGCACTGAAGACTTTGGTCTGGTCCGGAGTGGAGATGACCGCCAGGGCATACACGGTCCCCACATGACCCGTCAGGGTACGCACCTGCTCCTTAGACTCTATGTCCCACACCTGAGAGAGAGAGAGAGAGAGAGAGAGAGAGAGAGAGAGAGAGAGAGAGAGAGATAGGGAGATAGGGAGAGGGGGAGGGAGAGAGAGAGAGATAGGGGGAGGGGGAGAGAGAGAGAGGCAAGAGAGAGAGGGAGAGAGAGAGAGATAGGGAGAGGGGGAGGGAGAGAGAGAGAGATAGGGAGAGGGGGAGGGGGAGAGAGAGAGAGGAAAGAGAGACAGGGGGAGGGAGAGAGAGAGAGAGAGAGAGAGGGAGAGAGAGAGAGAGACCATGGTGATAAAGAGAGACAAAGACATGAAACAGAATATGGAGAGAGACGGGGAACAGAAAAAAGGAAAGGCAAACAACAGAAACAAAGAAGGACATATGGTGAGGTTGAGAGATGCAGAAAGGGTAAATAACACCAAAATTAGCTGTTAAAGGAGATTAGGGCAAGTAGCCAGGGGTGCCTGGCTACCGAGTATGGCTGGAGGACACACAGACACAGGCAGACACACACAGACACAGACACAGACACAGACACAGACACAGACACAGACACGTCTATGGAAACTAAACAATCTATACAGCAACGCTCCGAAGGGTGCAATATCTCCTCCTTGTAAATGTTTAGACTATATCGCCTCTAACAGTACATAGAGTCCATTTAGAGGTGAAAACATGTCAAACGGGATAGTTTATAGACCATTACCAAACACATGCCTCGAGTGCGAAAAGTGTTCACTGAATCTGGATTCCGAGAAAGCCTCGAAGAGAGATGCCCAAGATGAACGCAGTGAACACAATGAACACAAATGAAGCAAAAAAAAATGTGGGACAAAAGTTTGTAGCTGATGCATGCGGGTCAGTCTTTTCCACATGAAAAATCCCATCTATAAATAACCCACATGAAATGTTAACGTGTTAACATGGAGTGCATGTGCGTGCGAGCGTGCATGCGTCTCACAGCTGCTGGCCGCTTACGTGGATGAGGTTCTCATAGGTGCCACAGACGATGTGATGGTTGGTGACGGCGATAGAGTAGACGCTGCCACCTGACGTCTGCAGCACGTGCACGCACTCCAGGGAGCGGATGTCCCAGATCTGCGGGGGGGGACACCACACCACACAACAACACAACAGGGGTACCGGAGGACACCGTCACTAACAGAAAATGATGTACACACCTGTGCTCAACATAATAGCAGCGTCTTTAAAAAGATGAGTAGATGTCCAGATTTTTCAAATCATTTGTACTTTAATGAAGACTAATTCAATGGGACACTGGGACTTTGCATCTGTGGTGCATGGAGTTAGTATAGAGACTGTTATTATTTTGAGCACAATTTTATATAGATCTGGCCTATGTACCTGTTCATATTATTTCACATACAGGAGCACGAGAGGATAACATAAAATTATGGGAGTCTGATATACAGTATATTTATGTACACATTTTCACATCATTACATTCTCTGGCATGACGCTAAGGGCCTGATAATGCCATGTTGCTTTGTGTGCGTATGTGCATGCATGTGCACGTGTGTGCGCACACGTTCACTCTGAGGGAGTCAAAGGCTTTATTCCGAGAGAGACACAGCCTAGCACCATCAAGCACCTTGTTAAAATGCAAACTGTGAACGCAAACAGACCCCAGTGTTTGCCAACGATTACGAAAACAATTGTGTGCATGAAGGGGGGGGGGGTTGTTCACACACACACACACACACACACACACACACACACACACACACACACACACACACACACACACACACACACACACACACACACACACACACACACACACATACACACACACACACACCACACACACACACACACACACACACACACACACACACACACACACACACACACACACACACGTCCTGCTTGGATTTCTTATCAGCTCTAGAAGAGAGTAAGAGGGAAAATGATCATAAGAGCTGTAAGCCATCAAATCTATCGCTATAGCAACCGGGCCCTGGTGGAGGCAGAGGAGGGATGAAGTTTATCTGCAGCTCCTTGAAGCACTCGGAGGAATGCACAAGAGGGAGAGGAGAAGAGAAGAGAAGAGGCGGTGTGTGGGTGGACAGGATAGGAGGCAAGTGTAGTGTGTGTGTGTGTGTGTGAGTGAGTGAGTGAGTAAGAGAGATGAGTGTGTGTGTGTGTGTGTGTGTGTGTGTGTGTGTGTGTGTGTGTGTGTGTGTGTGTGTGTGTGTGAGTGTGAGTGTGAGTGTGAGTGTGAGTGTGAGTGTGAGTGAGAGAGAGAGAGAGAGAGAGAGAGAGAGAGAGAGAGAGAACAACAGTAAGATAACGAAAGCAAACTGTGTCTGGTCTGTCTCAACTCTCCTCCTCTCTCCTCTTTATTCTCTCTCTACCCTCCCCATTCAGTAGTAGTGAAGTAGTGACGAAAGCCCTCTCATATTATCTTTGTCTCTCCCAGTCTCTCACACACACATACCGGTTACAGAGACAGTCTAACTCCTATCTGTCTCTGATCTCTCTCATGCACACACAGAGAGAGAGAGAGAGAGAGAGAGAGAGAGAGAGAGAGAGAGAGAGAGAGAGAGAGAGAGAGAGAGAGAGAGAGAGAGAGAGAGAGAGAGAGAGAGAGAGAGAGAGAGACAGAGAGACAGAGAGACAGAGAGACAGAGAGACAGAGAGAGAGAGACAGAGCTCTGTGCTAGAGAAAAGCAGGCAATGGGTCTGGCTCTGCTTCCTGTCTCCATGTCCCTGGGGCCCTAATTAAACAACTTAAGATGACATGGGGATGAGGGATGGGGGGATTCTCCAATACCACCCCCCCCAATCCTCTCTGGGACGCTTCTGTCTTCTTGCCTTCACTTTCGGTCCCCCATAGTGTGTGACAAGCCAAAGCATGGACGGGGCATACCACATGCATATACCAGTTTCTCATTATAGAACCCACATTTTTTGAGTGCCGGTCGTAGTAAGAGCATATCGCAATCACCAAAGACATTTGCTTTACATAATGTGGGTACGCACATGTGTGCAGGGCTCTAAATTTCCCTTCCTGAATTTCCCCTCTGGGATAAATAAAGTTACTCTACTCTAAATTAACTTTGTGACTAGTATCAGACAAAATGACTAGTAGATGCTAATTCTACTAGCCAAACACACAGTCACTAATGGGCCAATGTGGGGAATAAGTGGGTCTTTTCTACTAGCAAAACTGAAAGTTCACCAGCATTTGGCCAGTTGGCTGGTGTTTATTTGGAGCCCTGCATGCATGTATTGCTCCTGATGATGAATGCACTACTATTGGATGAATGCACTACTATATACATTTTATCAGCTACGGTTTTGCGTATCGTTCTTTGCTTTTATTTTTATTGCGCGCACTGAACTGCCTGGGTGTGAGAAGGGTGCGACACAAAAAAATGGCCTTGTTTGACATGTTTGCGGTGTGAGTGTTTGTGGTTTCGGACCTTAATGGTCTGGTAGGAGCCGCTGTAGAGGTGGTTCTGAGAGGCTACCAGAGCTCGGACCCAGTGGTTCAGACCCGTCAGCTCCTTCTTCAGTTTCAGCTCTGTGCCCACTATGTCCCACACCTGTTACAACACATACACACGCCACAGACAAACGCACACACAAATAAATATGCACAATTAACAGACACATCAACAAAAAAATATGTAACATGAACACACATACACACAAAAAAAATACACACACACACACACACACACACACACACACACACACACACACACACACACACACACACACACACACACACACACACACACACACACACACACACACACACACACACACACACACAAGAAAACATAAAAACATGGACATACAGTATATATTACAAGAGAAAGGAGGAAATGCATAAGTTTGTGAAAGGTAGAAATGAGAGCAGAGAGTGGTAGTGAGAGACAGTGGTTGTGAGCGGGAGGGAGGTCTGGGGTGAGTGTGCAGGAAAGTCCCTCTGAGATGAGATCACCTCTGGCCACAGCACACCCCTCACACAACCCTCCTCCTCTTCACACACCATCACCATGGTGACGAGCCGAACAGCATGTGTCGAGAGGCTGTGCAGCATTCAGAGCACACTAAATTAATTTTCAAACTCCGCAGAGGGGAGAGAGAGAGAGAGAGAGAGAGAGAGAGAGAGAGAGAGAGAGAGAGAGAGAGAGAGAGAGAGAGAGAGAGAGAGAGAGAGAGAGAGAGAGAGAAAGAGAGAGAGTGTGAGTGTGAGAGCGTGTTTAAGAGACATAGGGAAACTGAGACAGTGGATATGCATAGATAAAGATAGACAAAGAGGTATTTCTAGCTTCAAACCACATCACACAACGTCATGTTTCCATTCCAACATCAACCCACACAGCATATATACACACTCAAGGGCCACTACATTAGGAACACCTGTTACAACTGCTCATTGAGGCAAATATCTGATCAGCCAATCACATGGTGGCAATTCAATGCATTTGTGCATGTAGACATGGTCGAGATGATCTGATGCAGTTCAAACCAAGCATCATAATGTGGAAGAAAGGTTATGTAACGAAAGGGCTTGATTTGAGTATTTCAAAAATACTGATCTACTGGGATATTCACACACAACCATCTCTAGGGTTTATAAAGAATGGTACGAAAAAAAATAAATGCAGTGAGCAGCGATTCTGTGGTCAAAAATCCCTTGTTGATGGCAGAGGTCAGAAGAAAATGGCCAGATGGTTTGAGCTGAAACAAAGGCAACATTAAGTCAAATGTCCCATCATTACAACCAAGGTATGCATAAGAGAATCCCTGATTACACAGCACATCAAATGTTGAGGCAAATGGGCTGTAGCACCAGAAAAACACATTTGGTGCCACTCCTGTCAGCTAAGAACAGGAAAATGAGGCAACAATTTGGACAGGCTCACCATAAACACCAGAAGATCGGAAAAACGTTGCCTGGTCTTGATATCTACTGCAACACTCAGGTGGAATGGTCAGAATTTGGCGTCAACAACATGAAAACATGGGTCAACCCTGCCTTACATCAACGTTTCAGGCTGGGGATATAATGGCATAAGGATATTTTCTTAGCACAATTTGGGCCAATTAGTACCAATTTATCTTTGTTGGAATGCCACAGCCTACCCGAGTATTGTTGCAGGCAGTTCAGGCAGTTCTGAAGGCAAAAGGGGGTCCAACCCAGCACTAGAGAGGTGTTCCTAATGAAGTGGCCGGTGAGTGTATGTCATGATACATGGAAGACACACATAAATTATGCACTATGGGGGTGACTTCATCTGATTAGGTCACCCAATCCCAGCTGCACGTCATTTCCAGGTAATTCTAGTGCTTCTATTAGTGGCAAAATCTATTTTGCAATGCATTAGGTCATTGCTGTAGGGAAATCCTCAGAAACAATCGAGTCTCCTGGGGGTTGATGACAACATAGTGACTACAATGTTGTCTCGCCAGCAGTATCCAGTAACAGCAGGAACACTAGGAGTCTAAAAATCTCACTTGCCCATTACAAAGTGTGCAAGTTCACGACATAGGGTGCTTCAATTGCCTATTGTACATGTTGTATGGAATTGTGTATTGTACTAAATTTATTACAGGAAGTTATATGGTGGTGGATGGATGGATAGTATGTAGATAGTGAATATCTTCCTAGTCTGGCTCCACGTACGCATTTGGCCAACAACTTGCTTAGTTCTGCTCCTTACAGAGTTCACGCTGGGAGTGAACAAGTGAGCATTTCAGTCGCAGCCAATGTGATTACGGCACAGACGTGTTGCGATAAACTAGCAACAGCGAGAGAACAATGCAACGCGTCACAGCCAGTAAGAGAAGAACGTGGAAGGCACATAAGTGCTGAGTTGGTCCGGGTGTCCAGAGTGGTAGCGGAGTGTGGAGTGCTGGTTCTGACCTTGATGGCTTTCAGAGAGCCGCTGAAGAGCATGTTGTGCGAGGAGACCAGCGTACACACGGGGTTGTCATGAGCCCGAATGGTGTTCACTTTCTGTAGCGTCTGGATGTCCCAAACCTGCACGCACACACGCGCACACGCATACGCTATTATAAGTATCCTGTGAGTGTATGTGTGCTAAGATACTCATGTTTGTGTGTGCATGTGTGTGTTGGAAAGTGAGTGTGTGTGTGTGTGGGAAAGTGTGTGTGTGTTGGAAAGTGAGTGTGTGTGTGGGAAAGTGTGTGTGTGTGTGTGTGTGTGTGTGTGTGTGTGTGTGTGTGTGTGTGTGTGTGTGTGTGTGTGTGTGTGTGTGTGTGTGTGTGTGTGTGTGTGTATTGGAAAGCGTGGAGTGAGAGTTCCTCTTACAATGATGGTGCAGTCTGCTGAGCCGCTGTAGAGACGGTTCCTGTGTGTGAAAGAGAGAACAACGCAGCCATGAGTCATGGCCCTGTGCAGGGGGAGCTGCCATTGTCCAGAGCAAACCAAGATAAACATACACAGGTCAGTCAGGAGATAGAGAGAGAGGGGACATCAAGGGGGAGGGGAGGGGAGGGAGAGGTAGGACACAGGAGGGGCGCAGAGAGAGAGAGAGAGAGAGAGAGAGAGAGAGAGAGAGAGAGAGAGAGAGAGAGAGAGAGAGAGAGAAAGAAAGAAAGAAAGAAAGAAAGAAAGAGAGAGAAAGAAAGAGAGAGAGAAAGAAAAAAAAAAAAGAAAGAAAGAAAGAAACAAAGAAAGAAAGAAAGAAAGAAAGAAAGAAAGAAAGAAAGAAAGAAAGAAAGAAAGAAAGACATAAGACAGTTTGAGATTTAAATGAACGAGTCCACAGGACAACAAAAAGAGAAAAGAGGGGAAAGGAGGAATACTGGAGATCACAGTCTAGAGACATATGCAGCGGTGAAAAACAACTGAAATGACAAAAAAGAAACAAACAAACAAACAAACAAACAAACACACAGACAGAGAAAAAGAAAACGTTTTAAAAAGCTGTGCACGTCTCCACTTACCCCTGAATGCACAAGGCCAGCACGATGCCATCGTGCCCCTCCAATGTTTTCTGACACTTGTAGGTGGTGCAGGTGTCCCACACCTTGAGGACAACACAATACACACAGCATGAGGCAAGAGCAAGACAGGAAGCAGAGGGTTTTGACAAGTAAGGCTATGTACACGAAGAACAACCTACGCTACCTGACTGACAGAAGTCATAGGGTATTTCTCGAAGTCCTAGCCTTGCTGAGACGAGTAACGCCCATTTGCACTCGCTGCATCTAATTAATAAATAGCTATTTGATACTCTCTGTTGAAATCCACGAAAAATGGGCGTTACTCGTCCTAGCAAGCCTAGGACACTTCACTTTGAGAAATACCCCTCATTTCTCTATGGATGATCGGCGAATAAAGAGACCAAAGCGAATTCGCCGGGAGAGAAGTAGCCTGAGCAACCAGAGTGAAATTCAACAATTAAAAGTCAGTTAATATTATGGTGCTATGAGCTATGGCGCGGTTCAGCGAAACCAATTGGAAAGTTAATTTCTCTGAATATCCCAGACTGACAAGGCAGAGCAGTTATGCGATTAGCTAAACCTAGCATGTCAATGGCTATGTTTACATGAGACATTTCATTCGGAATTAACTTTAATTCTGAGTAAAGCTTAATTTCGCTTTGAAAATGTAATGTTAACACCTCTTAATTCAAAATTAAAGGAAATCAACGGAACTATATAATTCTGAATTATTAACTCACTTGGAAAGAAGACCAACCACAAGGACTAGAGGCATAGAAACGTCAGAACCTGTGCTTGTGTTCATTCTACATTGCATTCATGTCTATGTCCCTGTGGGTTTGGGTGGCTTTTATACAAAGTCGGGCATTTCTTCCCTACTTTGACCAAAATATTTTCGTTCACACCATCAGCAAATCCGTATAAACATGGCGAAAACTCTCATAGATACAAACGTTAAACCTGAACGCTGTAAGGAGAATACCATTCAAGTCTCCGTTTTTCTCTGTGTACATACAAACGTCTAAATGGAGTTTTAAAAAAAATGCCCACTTTGGCTGGAGTTGTTCGCAAGATTGATTTACTGAGGAAAAAACTCTGTGTGTGAAGGAGGCACAAACCAAGGAAAAGGTCTTTATTTTTGATTAAATGCCCGGGTATGTATAAACAACACCTTGAACTAATTCAAGTTCAAGTTCAAGTTTGTAACTACCACACACTACCTTGTGTAATTACAATGAGCTGCTTAAGTGAACGAGCAGGAACCCAATTGTGAAAGGGCCTTTATGGCCCCAACCCAGAATGTGTGCCTCATACAGTAAAAAGTTAGCCTGGGAACTCCCATTGCCTTTAGTTCTACACAATCGTTTCGATCTGAAATCTCACTTGTGATTAGGTCTGGTGGTAACCAGGCAAGTAAAAAGTGTCATGGGCTCCAAACTGGTTTTCATACCTTGATGGTTTTGTCAGAGGAGCCGCTAAAGAGGAGGTCTCCTGTGGAGTAGACGCACAGACACCACACAGGACCCTGGTGGCCCACAAATGTGCCCTTGCACTTGAAGATCTGCTGTGGGTCGTAAGCTGTGAGAAAGACAAGCCAAATGTCACAATGTCACTCATTGACTCTCAGAGAAGACTGACATTATTAGACAGATAGGCGAGTACATTTAGGGTTTAACCCCAAAAAAATTGATACAAAAGGTTTTTTTATGGATTCTATTACTATTGGACCTGCTAAATGACATACTAAAAATCTAGTAAAATCTGACTTTGGGAAATTAGTTTTTTCAACATGGCTGCCATAGGCTTATTATAAGGGTCAAGAGACACTCCAGGTGAATAGGCCAAAAAATGTAGCTTGCCGATATCACCATGAAACTTTATCCGGTGATTACTCACATATTTGTGAGAAAAAAATGTATTGCAAGATTTCTGAAATGTTATGTTTTAATATGGTAATTGGACTATATCTAATTAAATAGGCATTAAATTTCAAAATGCAAAACCTCAAAATCTGAAAAAGCCAAGCTCAAAATTACTCTTTTATTTTGTTTCTAGTAAGCCAGAAGATATCTTCAGAAGAGATTATGGACATCTCTTTTTGTTTTGTAGTAAATCTAAAAATCTTTGTGCAGACACACCAGCTAGCATTTTTTTTTTCAAAACATGATTATTTAACATCTCTCTTAGATAAATAATTGAGTTTTGTGTTTCTCAAGTTCTTCCAGACATTCTTTGAGTCTGGTGGTATCATTCTTAGCATGTATCAAGGGCAAGGTCAGCTGTCCTCAAATCATAGCCTCTCCACAGAGGTGTCCTAAGGGCTGGTGCTGGGACTCCTATTTGCCATGTACACCACATCACTGAGCCATGTTATCTGTTCTCACAGCTTCCCATACTACTGTTACACCGATGAAGCATAGTTACTTTGTGCCAGATGACTCCACGGTCACACACATTTCCGCTTGCCTCTCTGAACTATCCACAAGTATGAAGGAATGCAAGCTTCAGTTGAGCCTCGCCCAAATGCACTGCTGGTGATCCCAGCCAAAGATTTAGGTTGCCATGATATCAAGCTCAATATGGATTCTGTTGCCTCAAATAAGGCCACAAGAAATCTAGGTGTCATTGTTGATGACCATCTATTATTCTCTGACCACATAGCCTCAGTTTCCCAGTCATGTCCTCTTTTTCATGCCCTAATTGAATACAAGGCCCTGACCCTTGCCTATGAAGCTACAACAGGCCCTACTCTGGCTTACCAGAAAGCTATGCTAAAGCCCTATGTCCTTTCAGGACATTGTCTGTCTCCAGTACCAACCGTTTCACCTTGCCCTCTACTTACACATGTAGTGGCTCCTGTCTATTCAGTTCAGCTGCTGAAAGACCCAAAATACCTAGTGACACCATGATTCATCACTGATGATGTGCCCTGACAAACAGCACATGGATGTTATAATAGCAGTAGTGTCTTTATCCACCCAAACAGCACTCCAAACAAACAGATCCTGAAAACATGTTAGTTCATGCCAATGTAATTATCATGTAGTAACCTTTATTTTAAAACACTTTGATCATGAAAATGACACCTTTCCTGAAGTCAGATTTTCCTAGATTTTTAGTATGTTATTAAGGACACTTAGAGGTAACAAAATCTGTTGAAAAACCTTTTGTATCAATTTCTTTGGGGTTAGGCCTTTTTTTTGCATAGATGTACTCGCCTAAGAATACAGGGTGATACTTACATCCTAGGATGCCCATATTTAATCTGGCATTGATGTGTGACAGTTCATCCTAAACAGAAACAGTGAGAAAAAAATAAAAGGCATCAAAAACAGCACTTATACGTGGGTGACCATGTCCCCCAATCCCCCCCCCCCCCCCCCCAAATCAAAAATGACGTCCATGACAGTCAATGACCTCAAAACAGATGTGAACAGCTGTGAGCATTGAGACTGTAGAAATTAAATGCTAGATGATGAGATCACGTTACTCACATTGAGCATGGAGGCGTCCCTGCGGAACTCCATCAGGTCTTCGCTGAGCTTGCTCTGGTTCTCGTCCAGAACATCTTCCAGGAACACACACAAGAGCATGGCGTCATTATCACCGAAAGCAACAAATCCCTGGTGGGTTGAGTTACATACTGTACACCACAGGCACACGATGAATACGATAAGAAGGATAAACAACAAGCTCCTCAAAGCTGGAACAGAGTCTCGCTGCTGTCAGAGCAGAGCACAGACTGGGATGCGCTTGTGACAGATTATGTAGCTCAGTCCAACAACAGATTCCAACCCACACTCACATAGCCCAAAACCCACAAGACACATCACTCACAATTTCAAGCACGTTGAACTGTTAGCTCTAAAATGACTAGCACAAATCTCACACACATCAGGAGCGAGATTTAGTACTAGTGCTGAAAGACAGCTTGTCTAGATGCAATCCATTTCTCAATGCGTTTAATTTACTTTGAGATAAATGTATGCTCTATTATTAGTATCTCTACTTTACGGTTACAAGGATAAAGGCCAATAATGAAGGCAGTTTGTCTAAAGAGTCAAGTACGGTAGTAAGAAACTGGGATTCATTTTGTATCGATAAGTTGATTCACTGTCATAAAAAAGGTTTATACAATTCTGGCCTGGTATTAAGGATGGTCGTATTTATGATACACATTTTGACCAGGATGCCACAGAATTTCAGAGATATTAAAAAATGACAGTTGGTAATGGGTGAGAACAACTGACCTGTTATGCCAACATTTGGGCTGCAGGTCTGACTAGTACTATTCCAGATTTTCCTCCTCATACTCCTACTACTCCAACTTCTACTACAGTGGATGCTACTGCTGCTACTTATATCCAAGGGTGTATTACTACTACTGCTACTACTATAGGCCTCGATACTACCACAGGTACTGCCACTACCACTATCACTACTCCAGATCCTACCTACTACTAACTACTACTACTACTCCAGGTCCTACTATTGAGAATGATACTATTACAGACCAAAATAGTACTACTACTACAACTACAGGTCTTACTGCTGTACTACTACTATTCCAGGTCTTTCTACTGTACTACTACTATTCCAGGTCCTCCTCCTCCTCCTCCTCCTCCTCCTCCTCCTCCTCCTCCTACTACTACTACTACTGGTACTGGTACTTTTGCTGCTACTGCTTCTACTACTATAACAACAACAACTACTACTACTACTAGTAGTAGTAGTCCTAGTCCTACTACTACAACTACTAATACTCCAGGCCCTACTTCTACAGCAGGTCCTACAACTATTCCAAGTGCTACTACACCGATCCTACTAATACAGTACAATTGCAAAGTCAACATCTAAATAAAGCTGTAGTTAGCAACAACAAAAAAACACCAACCAAACTTGAGCTCCAGGTTCTTCTCGAGCTGGTCGAGCTTCTCTGAGAGCTTGCCCAGCATGGAGCGCAGGAAGGAGATGTCCTGGTCCTTCTGGGCCAGCGTCACCTGCATCTCGTGGAAGCGGTCGTCCGTCTGCTGCAGGAACTCCTTGAGGCCCTCAAACTTGCACACCTCCAGGTGGGTCTCGTAGGTGTCCTGGTTGCCGATGAAGGTGCACCTAGCAAAAACAAAAGGACATGACCAGAATGCTTGAGGTTAGTGGAGTAAACCTTTTTTTATTTTATTTTTAAAAGCCTCAATACTTTCAGGGGGCATATTATAGGCTATGTATTAAAAATGTCATAGACTATATTATTAATATGTAAACAATATATAAAAATACTATAGGCTATGTTTTGCTACAGGTTATAAGCTGCTTTTATACTACATACTTCATTAATTATATTATCCACTATTGTATTTATATTATTCACTTGCCTGGTGTAGTGCCTTAAGTCAGAAATGAAAATGAATAGGCCTAGAACTATAGGAAATTAGATCGTGAAATCATCATGAAGACAAATTTTTATTTAGGCCTATATCAACCTGGAAATAGACAGAAATGCTCATCCTGCCCAAGTCATTTAGAAAATAATGAGTCTACATCTACCTAAGCACAACAGTCGAAAGCTCCTGTAAAAATGATTGTGTTTTGTCATTAAGTGGTCGTTGCTGGAGAAAAAAAAAAAGTTGAAGAGGAGTACACTACTCGACGCATAGGCCTAGTGTGACACCCACTCAAGGGGATGCGACAGGCTGAGCCTTATTTTGTGTGGCAACGATCTGACTGATTTGAAAGAGCCACAGAATACTTTTCTAAATATTTTGTTGCGCTGCCGTTTATATTTCAAAACAATTATTTGGCTCACGGTTATCTGCACATAGCCTTTCAGTGCAAGGGACTAATTCACTCGCAGGTGCACCTTTGCTGCTCAAAATGTCGGGGCTTTTTATCACAAACTATTTTATCACAAAACTTGGATGAAGTGAAACATATTTATCATTGTCACAATGTCTGTTTGCACTAGTATGTTCCGAGCCCAACCAGGGTCTGCACAAACAGTTATATGTCAAATATTTGTCAGAATCCGACCAAGCCTGTCGGGCTTCGATCTATCTGGGTTCTATACTCTAAACTCACACAAACCAAACAGCTGCTTCAGACAAGAAACCGCAGGCCGGCCCATGAAGAAGCAACAAAGTGACGACAAAAGTCAGAGAAGACGAAGCGAAACGATGCGATGCATTGCACAATGTGGTGGGCTTGGCCTGATTTCAAGTTCAAGTTCAAGTGATTTTACTTGTCACATACATGGTATTGTAGCAAAATGATGATGGAGTCATCAGCTCTGCATCTTAAGAATTAAAAAATAAGAAATAAGTAAAAAAAAATCTAAAAAAGTCTCTGTTCAGCAGTCACACGCCTGGGGGAACTTTTCGTCATTCTTTTTGTACTGGCCTGAGTGGTTCTGAAGTTGTCTGCAGGACTTAAGTAAGGTGAACATGTTAGAGCTGGGGTTCCTTTGCTCACCCGTATTTGGAGTGGGGACACTTGATGTGCTCGCACTCCTTCAGGTGGGCCTCCAGGTTCATGGTGAGCAGCGGAGGGCAGCTGGGGTTGTTGGGGCAGCGCACCGGCCGGTAGTCGCAGCTCACCTCATGCTCTCTGCCATCGGGTGGGGGTGGGTGGACATGGGGAGACAGAAATAAAAAAGATTAACCCATTTTAGCCTGAATACACATATACGCTGCATATATGCTACGGTTCTTGAGATTTGAGGGATTTTATTAAAAATACGGGTACGTTAGAGTTGATTGAACACATTCTAATGCAAAATGAGGGTCCTAGCTTTGAAATGCAATTTATTTCATGTTTGTATGTGCTTCGGAGGTTGAAAAAAATTAGGATTTAATAGGATTTAATGCATAGTGTCCTACCCTCATATGTAAACCTTCGCCAGTCTGTTTCTCCCTTAATATTGGTGTCAGATTCACAGAAATGCAGTTCTGGGGTGCTACCTTGCTACTAAACAGCCACAGCAAGTATGATTGAAATCCGTGTCGGTCGGGTCCCAAAGTGTCTGATTTCACGTGAAATGACCCACTTAAGCAATGAAACCTCCCAAACTAAAATGATTGGTGTTTCAGATTAATTGTCCAAAAACTGTAGCTGAACTTATGAAGGGTAGGAGGATAGCAGGGTTTCAGTCATGTGACGACGAGGACGGTAGATGGTAGGCCCTGTGACCTCACATGAAACCCTGCTATTAACTTCCTTCATCTATCCAGGAATGGCTGAGCACAGCTGCTGCTGACAATCACAAATGCACGCACACACACATGCACGCACACACACGCAGACACACATACTGTACCAACTGATGCACATGCAGCAATGCACAAACTCATATACAGTAACTGCAGACATGAACGCACACACTGACTACTGAATACACTTGCAGCGAGCCACCCAGATTCATACACAAACGTGCATCAACTGGGACGGAAACACTACACACACACGCACGCACACACACAAGCACACACACACACACACACACACACACACACACACACACACACACACACACACACACACACACACACACACACACACACACACACACACACACACACACACACACACACACACACACACACACACACACACACACATACACACACACACACACACACACAGGACAGAGTCGATACAGATCCTGCAGACTCACTTCCGGGTGCTGAGTTTGATGGTGAATGGGCATCCTAGGGGGTCCACCTCAAAGGCACCAGCCTTCCCGGAGGCTGCAGGCCCACAGCCGTACTTGCAGTGCACAAAGAGCTCGCCGATCTGCTCCGCCACAGCAATGTTGTTCACAACCACCGTTAGCTTGGAGTTGTCAACCGGACACTTCTCTGGAGGGGTGTGAGATAAATGGAAGCGAAAGAACAGAGACGAGAGAGAGAGAGAGAGAGAGAGAGAGAGAGAGAGAGAGAGAGAGAGAGAGAGAGAGAGAGAGAGAGAGAGAGAGAGAGAGAGAGAGAGAGAGAGAGATTATACATTCACACATTCACAGGTCTACGAGGACTGCACTGTAGCAGGCGAAGACAGAGGTGGAAGTTGAGGTTGCGTTGCAAGTGTTAACCCTCCGCAGAGAGGAAATGTGTACATATTGTACATCCTCTTGGGTGTAAAGTGCAACCGAGACGCTGAATCACTGGAGTTTTTAAAGTGGCAAAGTATGTACAGTCATTTTTTGTCGTTTATTTTCAAAATGTATGCTGTCCATTCACAAAGTTGATATTTTACTGAGTGATGGACTCGTATTTAACCAAAGTACAGAATGTTTTGGTGCCAAAGATGCCAATGGCTGGTGACTCAAAATTGTGGAAGAGATTCACCTGCAGTATTCATGCATGAAAAGTGTGAATTTCCCAGTCATAATTGGATACTTCGAAATTAACGGTGGTGGTAAATACAGAACATGAAAAACATGAAAACATTTGTGAATGGGGAGCATAAATTCTGGACATAATCTAAGAAGAATTATACACTACATTTTAACACATATAAAAATTGTTAGAAGAGGGTTATGAATATATACAGTACATTGACATATAAATATGTCATGATGTTAGTATTTTATACCAAATATGCATTCAAACAAAATAGACACACACATTAATTCTTACAATTAAAGACTTTTTCGTACCTGAAGTCAAGGCACATCGCCTGCAAAAGGTGTGCTGTGGGGGGAAAAGGGGAGGGGGGGGGGGGGGTGTCAGACAATGGAACAACAGAGAGATAACACAGGACACAGAAAGGGTGACAGAGGGAGAGGTGGGAGACAAAAAGACATGTGAATGTTAATTAAATGCCAAAGTGACCAGTTGAAGCGAACACTCCTATTGGGCAGCTAGTTTTCCCCCCCAGAGGCAGTTAGCAGCTCTGGTATAACTGGGTCAATGAGGAGAGTTTCCCTAGACACACACAGGCGGGAAATCAATACAGGGCGCTGGGCGGGCACAAGCACATGACAACCACCCACCTCCTCATCATCCCCAACCTCAGCCCCACACTAACACCAGAGTGAGGGGGGGGCAGAGAGAGAGAGAGAGAGAGAGAGAGAGAGAGAGAGAGAGAGAGAGAGAGAGAGAGAGAGAGAGAGAGAGAGAGAGAGAGAGAGTCAATGAAAGCCAGAGGTGGGGATCAGTAAAAAGAGAGAATGGTAACGATATTGGATCGATATGAGAAATGGCGATACTCAGAGTCACAGTACTGCATCGTGATTTAAGATTTAAGATTTAACTTCGTTCAAAGTTTTGTAACCCTTCAGTCCAGAAAACGACCAAATGATTTGAAGTGATGGAGCTTCAAATGAGATACATATCAGAAATAGTGGGGCGTATCGAACCAAAAAAGCGTGATACGAAACGAATCGTGGGTTGAGTGTATCGTTATAGCCCTATTATTTACACCCCTATTTGTTAAGTGCCGACTGACCCCACAGGTGGTGATGACGGGGTCCTTGAAGACACTACAGCAGAGCTGGCAGCACAGCTTCACCGAGGGCTGCTCCGCAAACACCTGGGGCTCCTGCAGGGGGCAGAGAAGTGTTGGTTAAAGGTGCACTTTGTACTATTTTCAGCAGTTTCTTTCAAGAATTCATGCTGCCCATTCACAAATGTAATCGTTTTCACGAAAGCCACCATCACGTATTCATTATGACAGAGAGAATTGCACTTTTCATAAATGAGGTGGATCTTCTCCATGTCAGCCCTTTTGAAATTCCATAAATACATTTTTGCTGCGAAATTCACTGTACTTTGGTAATACGAGTAAATATTACTTTATTACTTTGTAAATATTTACGAAAAGATCAAATTGGCAATAGGCAGTGCAGTTTCAATGAGCAACGTAGTTGCAATACCTTCTCTGGTCACAATCCTACACAGTGCACCTTTAATAATAAAAACAATAATAACATCTGATTTTATAAAGCTTAACAAAAACTCATAAAGGAAAAAAAATCAGAAAAAAACAAGCATACAGTAAAGGAAAATTTAATGAAAAGCAGAAGAAAGTGTGAAAGAGTGAAAGAGAGAACAGGAGAGCAAGGTAGAGATAGAGAGAGAATGAAAGAGACAGAAGCCTGTGTGATTGACTAAAGTTTTCAAGTGTGTGTATTGTGTGAGAGAGAGAAGGAGAAAACACAAGACCAAAATGAAAGAGAGTGCTGTTTCAGCCCTGCCATTTACAAGGCCAGGGTGAAGGACTCACCGCGTCCTCCTCTTCCTCGTGCAGAGAGAACGTGGAGCGCAGAGACATGTTGGACTCGGAGTGCAGCGAACGCACAGAGATGGCCGAGTCCGAGCGGCGAGGGGTGCTGATGGGGGGCTAGAGAGAGAGAGAGAGCGAGCGAGAGAGAGAGAGAGAGAGAGAGAGAGAGAGAGAGCGAGCGAGAGAGAGAGAGACAGAGAGGAGAAGGGGAAGGTGTGAAGGATAGAAGAGGAAAAATATTGGGTGAAAAACATAAAGAAACCAATGGATGAGACGGAAAAGAGAGAGATAGAGAGAGACAGAAAAGGTGCAGATAGAGAGACAGAGAGGTGTAAAGGAAGAGAGAAAATGGGAAGAGGATGAGAAGGGGAGAACAGGGCTGAGCACAGTGGCACTGGGAGCAGGGACAGGCCCCACTGTGCAGTGTGACATGAGAACAATGGAGCCCGGAGCCTGCTGTCACCCACACATGAAGCACAGCATGGAACTTACACAACGACATGGCCCATAACTTGGCCTTTACAACGCGCTGTCTATTATATTGGACTAGTATTTATATACAGTCCATTACGTTGTAATATGTATGCTATATTTGTGTGCATTTATTTGAATGATACATCTCAATACGTTGAATGTATAGATTCAAACTCTGAGAACTTGGCCAATAAACTCCTGATTTTGGGAATACGTAGGCCTATAAATTCCAATAATGACCGTTACCACGAGGCAGCCGTGGTGTAATGGTTAGGGAGTTGGGACTGCAGATCACACAGTTGCAGGTTCAATCCCCACCGCAGTCCATGGCTGAGGTGTTTCTTGAGCAAGGCATCAAACCCCACACTGATAAGGGGACGGACTTTAACCAATACCCTGTAAATAACGGTAAGTCGCTTTGGATAAAAGTGTCAGCTAATTGTAATGAATGTATTATATATGATATTACACAATCTATAAAAATAACATCACAAAAATGCTGAGCTGTGCTGAATTGTACCACATATTAGCCCAGGGCTGGGGAACCTCTTTCATTGGAGGAGCCACTTCAAATTTCCCGGGCCGTAAAAGTCTTCCAAGGGCCGTACTATGAACACAAACCATGATTTCCCCCTGCACTTTAGGTCTATAATAAAGGCAGCCACTTTTAAATCAGACCCCACCGTCTGTAGGTCCCCTGAATATAACTTAATTGTTCAGGGAAATCCTTTACAAAATATGTAAATACATTTTTCATGTCAAGCTTCATAAAATTTAAATTATATCGGGGGCCAGATAAAACAGCCCCAAGGGCTGTGCACAGCCCTCGAGACATAGGTTCCCCACCCTTACATTAGATTCCAATATTGTGCCCTCAAACAAAATCAAAAAGGCAGTAACTACATTGTTGAAATGATGACTTTACATATATATTAAAATATGAAGCTAAACAAAATTACTGATTTAGAAACTAAATTGTCATATAAAGTAACAAAACCGCCACCTGTCAGTAATCTACCTAAAACTACTTAGGTGGGGCAACAGGATCATTGTAAAGTCACTGTACTCAGTTCAAAGCCATGCATAGTCACTGCCTTTTTGCTTTTGTAGGGCAGAGTAGACAGCCAAACAACAGCATAATACTTTGAAATGCCTGGCTGGCATGGCATTGGGTTGGCATGTTGCATCCAGCCAGTGCTCAGTACTGATCAGTGTGCCAGTCAGACAAACACGGTTCTGCTGACACATCACAAACAGCAGCGGTGGAACAGGGCCAAGAAGAACGTAGTATAGGCGCACCAATCAGACAGAGCAGAGCAGCGCAGCACAGTGCTTCTAAAACGCTCTGGTACACCAGGGAGATAGGAGGCTTATGTCTGACTGGCTTATGGCAATTCATTCTGGGGCTGAAATGGTATGACCTGACAGTTTTGGATGACCTCCGCCTGTGTGAAGATGATGTCTGACCCTATTTCAAGGCCAAAATCCACTTCCACGAGCCAGCAGAGCAACAAACCCATGACTGCTGCACACTGTGACAAGTTCGCCATAATTTACACATTAAAAAAGATAGTGATATTAAGAACATTGAACAAGCTGGTGCACATTCTCTATGCATCAGTGATAATAGGTACATTAAGTGGGCAGCCGTATTATGTGAACCCATTATGTGATGTGATGGGGAAAGCGATAAGGAGGCATTAGCCATTGGTTACCATGTCATCATCGTCACGGGGAGAGTAGGTCAGAGTGCTGGAGGATGAAGGGGTCCTGCGGTGCTGCTTGAAGCTGTTGGAGGTCTCCCCTACAGGAAAACATACACACCGCGCGCGCACACACACACACGCACACAGACACGCACACGCACATGCACACGAACACGCACACACACACGAACACGCACACACACGCGCGCGCGCACACACACACACACACACACACACACACACACACACACACACACACAATTTTAGCACTCTCAGCTTTATTGTTTAAAAGCACTGGAGAGGAGAAGAAGAGATGGTGAGGGGAAGGGAAGGTAATAATAACATTAGGAAGGTGGCGTAAGCTTATAAAGCGTAGAGTTTAACCCTCGGGTCTGCGAACACACATCCTCAACAACACGCATCTTCCCCAAATCAGGTGCAGCAGCTGGCAGCCGCTGCCAAAGCGGGGCTCTTCCACAGGATGCAGCCGACCCCACCATGACCTCCTCCTCTCTGGCACCACGCCTGCTGCGGCTGGGCCCTAGTCACATTCATTGGCTACATCTAGAGCTGTAACAATTTTGTATCGAATCGAGAAATTGTGATATGCAGACTCATGACACTGTACCGTGATGCAAGAGGGCAGTATCGTGATGCCCTTTCAATGTTCTGTCATCCTTCTGTCCAGAAAACAACCACATGATGTGATGGTGCTTCCAAGCTTCAAATCATCCTTTTCATTCTACTTTGACTTTTTTTAACAAAATGGTGGGGTGCATCGAACCACAGGTTAAGCATCGTAATACAAAAACGAATCGTGAGATGAGGGTGTATCGTTACAGCCCTAGCTACATCACATTACACTTAGCCGAGCATTTTATACAAAGAGACTTACACAATACAGTGTAAGATGGGAAGGCATAGCATGTCAGGAATACAGAGTAAGCAACATGGGCTAGGCCTAGGTCTGGCCATAGGCCTGGACGAGGGCAGTCGGGGTGGCAGGCAGCCCACTGGGGCTTAACTGCTGCCAGCTGTTGCTTGTCTCCTGTTGACCTTCCCCACCCTTCCCAGCAGCTGCAGTAACAAGGCACTCGCTCAGGTTCAACTCCATAAGGTGCTTGTCTGATTCTTTTTGTGACCTCCCAGGTGTCTCAGAGCCTACCTCCTTCCCTCCTCCCTCGCTCGCTCCCTCGCTCGCTCCCTTGCTCGCTGACTCACTGGTGCCCTGCGGTCGGTGTTGGAGGTGGGGTTGCCAAGTTCAGTGTGAACATCTGCATCCCTGACCACTCAGCAGGGGGTTTCTTTCACTGACACATTTACAATTGTTAACATTGTATAAGTACCCAGTGCTGACTGTAGGTGACGACCCTCCGCGCAGGGCAGCAAAATCAACCTGATATATTTAAGTTCGGCTATGATCAGACAGAGACACACAATTGGATTTAGTATTCCACGTCCATGTTTTACTCTACCCTGCACACGACGATAAAATATCTTTGTGCCCTTGTTGAAATAGCAAAACATTGTGCTGCTGGTATGAAACATCTGATCTGTGTCTTTGTTGTACCCAATGCTACATAGGATTAAACCCAGCAGATTAATTTGTACTTAACTTTTAAAAGGTGCAACAGCATTACTAATTTTATAGAAAAGCACAAGAGGAATGCCTCACCTTTTGAAACTGGAGCAACTGCCGAAAACGTAGGTCCAAAAGTCGCTTCCATTCTATTCTGTTGGACATAAAAAAGAAAGCGTGATGTTTTTGTGGAGTATGGCCCATAAACAAGATAGCCAAGTCATCAAGAAAACACGTTTGGCCTGTAGCAATATCCGCATGACGCATTTCGGCGAGCTGAACACTTTCATGTTGCATGGGTGAGTACTGTAGCTATTTCACTGCCAGTATAAGCAACAAGCAAGAAGCAATTGCATTAGTCGAGCAGTAATTCTCAAACTGTGGGCCTGGGCCCACTGTTGGGCCCAGAAGGTATTCTAGGTATTCCCGTTCTAGGTATTCTAGTTTTAGAAATAATTTGGGACCTGAACATTTGGTGGGCCCCCGGACATTTGTACACATTTTCAGTGGGCCCCAAGTTAGAAATGTTGGTTGGAAACCCCTGCATCATCTTATCCCCCTGATTTCATTCAAGACATTCCCATTTCTACAGTCAATAGAATTAAAACTTAACCTAACTTTACAGGCCAGGGCACAAACCCTATTTCAGTACAAGCATACAAGGCATTTTCTCTTTATTTTTATTTTTTTTCCAAAATTCAAATGACTGATTTTTTGCAAATTGATTGTAACAAATATAATGTGTTACCAAGGAAATGTGCCTGATTTGCATTCTGTCTAAGGTCTAGTGACCTTTCAGCAGGAAACCGTCATGTCCGCCCACCCTTATTATCCACGGTTACAAGGGCGGCACCATTAATGTTTGGGTAGAAGACATTTCCTAGCAGATTAAGATAAAGCCTGTACTTTTCCAGGACTCATGTGACATCAGGTGAACGCACCTTTAGGAGACCTGTGGTTAGGAGACTTTTAGGAGACTTTAGAATAGAGAGAATAAAGGGAGCAGTTCCCTTAGCAATGTGGATGGCGGTAGCGCACATCGTATACAAGCAGCCAACAAATGCCACAGAAAGAGAAGGAGGATGGGAGAACGCCCCCTTAGGAGACTGAACTTGAGCACACTCTTTTGCACTGGGTAGGAGGGGTTTGATTTATCTTACTCTACTAAAAGCTGTTTGCCAAAATTATGCAAAAGTAGCAGAACAGAAATGCTGTCGTAGCCCGCAAATTGTTGAAATGGGCAGGGTTGGTGAGTATGGTGATAGGGTGGATACTGTTCTACATGGCAGGTGTTTTGTTGCCTTAGAGCTCTACCTTGTGAACATGTAAAAGTTTTGCGTTGTTCCTTATGTGCGCACTTTCGTTCTGCTCCCCCATATAGCACTATGCAGTGAGCAAGTGAATGTTTCCGACTCAACCTCTCCTCTTGTTTAAGTCAAGTCAAAGGGTACGTTATTGTTAAAAATCTAAGTAACGGGGTTAGCACAGAAGATTGAAATTCCATTTGACCAGTCTCCTGTGCGGTTTAACTAAATGTATAGCTAAGACATTGACAATAACTTCTCTCGCTCACACACACACACACACACAGTGAATTTAAAGACTCTTGGCCTTACCCCGTTGATGTCGTCTGCTGAGGAAACACTGGTGATGGGGATGACGCCGGTGGTGGCGGCAGTCGCGACCGCGGCGCCTCCTGACAAACGATTGTAGCGAGTGTTCTTACTGCAGCTCATAATCCAGCACAGGTCCTGGGGAGTGAACTCGGGCAGCCTGGGGATTCAAGCAGCCAAATAGATGGCCCAACGTGAGGACAGACATGAACAAATACATACCCGTCCCACACAGAGACACATGCGGCTCTGGATCCCCCCACATAGCTTAAGAGGGCCCCAACAGGGGCATCTGCTGTGACAGAAGAAGGCCCCTTTCACAGCAGGATAACCTGACCAGCTACATACTTGGTATATAAATAACATGGCAGTCGCCATCCAAATGCAATTTTCTCTCATAGGAAGTTGGCATTACTTCCACATAACATTTCGAAAGCAGAAAGCCCAACTGAGAAACTCCAACTCCCATTGCCATTGTGACACAGCACTTCAGAGCACACAAGTGTTCACTGCACACTGCACACAATTTATGCCTCACCCGCGTAAAGAGGCAGCCCCTAATGGCGCCCTAAGGGAGCAGTGCGGCGGCTGGCGGGACGGTACCATGCTCAGGGTACCTCAGTCATGGAGGAGGATGGGGGAGAGCACTGGTTAATTACTTCCACTGGTTAATTAACCCCCTCCGCCGACCCCCAGCCTGGCGGTTTGGGAGTCAAACCGGCAACCTTTGGGCTACAAATCTGACGCCTTAACCGCTTACCCATGACTGCCTCTAATTTCTGTAGTATTTATGTATTACAAGAAGGGGCCTTCTATCAGAGATCATGAATAGAAAAACGTGTGCATTAAACAAAAAATTATCTAACCATTTATTACTGAAAGACAAAACGACCAAAACCTTCTTACATGTCTGATGACAGAATGTTCACGGTAATACTGCATCAAAATACTCATTTTAAATTTTCAAATGATTACTTTTCCCTGATGCCAATAATTAACTAGAACTGCCACATTTACATCATGTTTTTCAAATAAAGAAATTGGAATTAAATAGTTCTGGATTAAAAGTATTCTCCTTCGTGCTAACATGAAGCATCTTCACTTTATTCTAATCAATGTGATCTGGTGCTCAGAAAACGTTTTGATTGGACAGAGAATGCAAGGGTTGTGTCAGCATTGTTGCGTCTTGTGTCATCGCCTAGCTATGCGCATGTCTGGAATGACCGGAATTGTTTCAAAGCAAACTTCGCTGTGTAAAAGCGTACCAAACCAGTACCGTCACTATTTACAATGGCAGAACAGTTCTAGAACCTCTACTGCAGGGGTATTAAATTAGATTTCAATGAGGCCATTCATATTCCTCCCAGCAAAGGGGCCGAAATGTATGTATGTATTATGGTTGCTGACTGCCAATGAAAAAAATATGGGACACTTCATTGAGGTGGGGGGTCTGGGGGTCCTCCCCCATAAAGTTTTGAATTTCTTAAATGTAATTTCCTGCATTTTTACGTCCCGTGTCCTGTTTCAGCTCGATACGGAACCCGTACTTTTATTTCTAAATTCCGAAAAAAGATTCCATATTTCAAGGGGCTTGTGGGGGGCCAGAGCTTTGCCATCCAAGGGCCGCATCTGGCCCCAGGGCCGCCATTTGAATAGCCCTGCTGTAGTGTGAAAAAGGCTATAGCTCAACACTGTGCCTTGTTTATACTGCCCATTCCCTTCGTGGGAATCAGCATGTAAGAGCCATACAGTACTTGATCTTCAAATGTGTCAAGATTGTACAAACATTTACAATTCTATGTGTTTATTCTGTCCAAACAAACAATAAAAGTGCCATGCCATTAATACACAACAACCAACAAGTTGACTTCAGATCAGAACAGTGATCCGACTGGCCTGGGCAACTAGAACAGTGATCCGACTGGACTGGGCAACTAGAACAGTGATTCGACTGACCTGGGGAACTACCACATTTTGTAGACGTTTACAAAAGGTTGAGTGTCCATCCAAAACAGTTGTGTGCAGTGTGCACTTATGTGCTGTGGAGTGCTGTGTCACAATGACAATGGGAGTTGGAGTTTCCCAGGTGGGCTTTCACTTCACTTCACAATTGCAACTACATTTCCCATGCGCAAATTTGGTCTTTTTATCAATATTTATTAAGTAATATGTTTACTGGTCTGGCAGGACAGTAGGCTAAGTTTTGCAGCTAACGATGTCCATTACTGGAAATTCAAAATGGCAGACACAGAGAAGATCAACCTTTTTAAGTAGGCCCTATAATATGAAAAATGTAATTTTCCCAGTTATAATCAATACTTAGAAATTGATAGAAAATACTCATGAAAAGATAACATTTGTGTACTGGCAGCATGCATTCTGGAAATAAAAATACAATAAATATTAGGGATACTCAAAACAAAAACAAAAAACAATTGTGGCAACTTCCAAAGCTCTCCACAGTTCTTGCGAATGATGCGAACAGAAAGGCATGCAGGTCAGGTCATCTGGGGAACCACTGCCTTCAGCCAATAAGACTTCAAGAAACGTAATCCTCTCCCTACGTCATTACTTTTGTCTGAATTCCCGTCAGTGGCACTTGGACACGGGGGCGGAGGACTCGAGTCCAGTCCTATGGGGGAAAGTCACCCAGCCAAAACATTGACAACTAGAACTAGCAAGAGCGTGGACAGTGGACCATAAACGTCCCGTTGGATAAGTACTTAAAAACATAACGAAAGGGGGACTGTGGCGTATATTTTCGTTTCATCCATCGAAGTAGACTAAAAGCAGCTCACCAATCCAACACTCAAAATCACAAGTGGCGATCTAAACTTTTCATTCCACGTAGTTCTACATTGCGTGTGTGGGTTAGTTTAGACGTGCTTTGTAAAAGTAACATGGAATGCTTTGACCAAGCAATCAGCTAACACTTCGTTTCAAAGAAAAAGCATATGGTGATTGAACTAACTGTCGTTTGATTTAAAGAAGATGACCAATGAAGAACATTTCAGTAATAGGCCTACCCTCAACTCGGATATTGGCATGAGGATGGCGCAACGAACATGAAGAAAAAGTAGATGGCGTAGCCTCAACCCAGTCATGAACCCCATTTACTCAATGCATTCCCGACGGTGACATTGTACGGTAGAACAATATTAATAATCATCTTTAAAATATGTGTTACAATCAATCTACAAAGTTGAAATCGACCAGAATGCTCCACTTATAATATCTTCCCTGCGTTTACGGTAGTTAACATTGGCAGAAAGCTAGCATAGACTTGCTATCGCTAAAACCTTTCGTTACAGCGTCCATGCAACCCAGTGTCTAATCCAATCCGCAATCCAACAAGAAAACACAAGCAGAAACACAAACCGTTTCAGTAATGTGGAAGAGACGAATGGCAAATCGAAATATCAAGAATGCTTCTACAGGGGAAAATATCTCACCATTGATGCTACACCACAATCTGCAGATGAATCCTCATCTTCCTCTCTACCACACTTCTCAAACAACAAACTCAGACTCCTGTGAGTTGTAGTACGACCCATTCGGAATGTGGAGTCAGCGCATTGACGAGATGTGTCACTGGACTACAATTTCCCATGGACCATTTCGGTGCGTTCTTTCATCGCGGACATCATTGGTTAGTTTTACAACATTCCGCCCAATTCGCGGTCCTCCATTGGTGAATGTCCACGGCAATCTCTGAACATCACAACATCTGTCCCAATGTGATGGTTCACAGATGTGCCAGCATCTCGCATCCAGCATCCAAGGAGCCACCTTCCTCCAAGCGGCTGCCATAGGCACGTGTTTGATAGTGTGATCCAATAAACGTGTTAGGAGTGTGAGGAGTGGAGACAGAGACGTGGTGTTTTTTTGGACCTGAGGCTAGAACAGGTTTGGGGTGCAGAACATTCCTTCTCTCGTCGTGAGCGTTCCGTTCCATACAGAATCTGGTGCGTCGCGTTCATACATTTGCTTGCATCAAATTGTGCAGGCATTGTAGGAAATTGCCAACAACGTGATTGGCGCACACATATGGACAATATAGGCTACATCCCACGCATTGACAATTAATATACAATATGCTCCAGTTTTAAACAAAATAGCCTATGCTATAGGGCGACGATGCGCAATAAGCGAGTCTTAGGCCTAGGCCTATTTATTTGCTGCCATGCATGTGCGAACTCGCAGATCCAGTCAATCGGTTTCTTGCAAAATCCATCTTTTTAATGAGCTAGTGCTGTCCTCATCAGGTTACTTACAACTCCAGGCGTCTTATGTTGAGACAGTGGACCAGAAAAACACCCATCTCAAGATAACACCTCAGTAAATGTTTAGGAACAGATCTCGGATGTTCTTTCACTCTTCTATCATTGAAATTATACTACCACTACAGCACCAATAAAGGTTACAGCGAGAGACTGTATGCACTAATGCACTGTAAATAGATAAGAAATAGCTAAAAAGACACCAGTGGCACGCTGGCACCAGATGTCTTCCCTTTTTATTACAGCGAGTCTGAGTTGTTTTCTAACAGCAGAGGGTGCTGTTTGTCCAGTCACTGTCACGTCAAGTCAAGCTTACTTTATTGTCAAATTCTTCTATAGCCTAGCCCAGTGGGACCGCGACCCACCAGTTGAGAAAAACTGGTCTAGCCTACTAACTGAGATATGATTTGAATTGAACCCGTGTTACACTCCAGATGTGCAATATAAACTGAACAAATATGCGGTGTATTTATATGTTGTATTCAACACACGCACACAAATACGACACACACACGCACGCACACACACACACACACACACACACACACACACACACACACACACACACACACACACACACACACACACACACACACACACACACACTCACACACACACACACACACACTCACACACACACACACACACAGCAATTATCCAAATAAATTAACCATACTGAAATAAATAGATTCTGACAATATGTAGGCACAAAGGTTTTCAGAAGAAGGTATAAGGCCTAGAGGTGTGTTCATCTGGGTAACTAGCTGATATATAAGCAAGAAAGTAACGTGGGGTGTGCAATAGAATTGCACAATATTTGGTAGCTGTTGGTGAGGTACAGAAGGGTCAAAAGTTAAAGTAAAAGTTACAAAAAAGAAACATTGTTTCCTTCCAACAGAGGTAACTTATCTGATTAACCAGTAGACCTGTGCACTTGTCAGTGGTGGACAAAGTAAAAGTAAACGTATTTTTGTGATGTAATTACAACAGTAGCACATGATATTACATAGCTGTTACACCATTTACTCCATTGTTCCTTCCTATTGAGATAGACTGTGTTATTACTGAAAAACAATAAAAACTTAACAAGGACCCACAACAAACTCAGTCCAACCTGTGCAGAATCAGCTTATTGTAAGACAAGTACATTGGTCTACTTTTCAGTCAGATAAGTTATACTGTGTTTGAAAGCAACTGTGTTTCTTTTTATTACTTTTACTTTTACTTTGTCCACCACTGGTACTTGTGTTGTGATCAGCTAACTGTGCACTGGTTGGATCCTTCCTTGTTAGTTTTTTTGTGTGTTTTTCAGTAACAACACAGTCTATCGATCTGATTAGGTACAAATAAGTTATTAAGCGGGCTTGCAGAGCAAGGCCCGCTTCTAGTAATCTCTAAATACAGTTTATACTTGCTTGCTTTGTTGATTTGTTTGTTGCTTCTCTTGTGCAGGGCTGTAAAAATAGAAAATGGATCTCCTCCTAGGCCTTTCGAGATAGAGACACCGTTCAAACACTAAAACAACCGGCTCAGCTTGGAGATTATTTGTACTGATATAGCGTGTCCGTGCCTCTTGTCGTTTTCCGTTTTTGGCGATTTTGTGCAAGTTTGGGTCCCCATTGAAAACAATGGTAGAACATTCAGGAGAGCGTGTTCCGCCACTCTACAGATCAGAGTGTAGGAGGCTTTTTCGTTCATAAAACATCAACACTTTCACATAGAAGTTTAGTTGATGCGTTGTTAGTGAGATCTATGAGATTACTCCAAACGGTGAAAGTTTCAATGGCTTTTCCTATTAACTCTTGAAGTGCCTTTCTGAAGTGGTCAGCACATCTTCCACAAGAGGACCATTTGTGACTGAACCGTTTAACCTATAAACTTCATTCAAGGACTGTTAAAAAGATCACACGTATGACTCCAATCTGTGAGCAGGACATGTGCCAATTCTTTTTATTTTTTTAACAACAGCGATCTAAAAACTAGAAACTGTTTGGATTCTACCCTCTGCCTTAGAGCACAATACTAACTGCCACTTTGGTTTGGCCCATAACTTCTGACTGGGTGGATGGACTTTTCCAACATTTCTTTTAGCTCTGTTTTCTCAATAGTAGTTTGTTTTTAATTTAGGGATAGAGATATCAAAAATAAAACTGCTCATCTCTGACCCAAAAGGCAAGCCCGCTTCCAGCATTTTCTGTGAGAATGCAATCTAGTTGGTGTAACACCCTTGTAATGTCATGTGCTAGTGCCGTACTACACCATGAATTTACTTTTACTTTTGACAATTCTGGTGAGGTAGATTGAAGTGCAGTAAGAATGTGTAACTTTGAAGGTGCATTACATGCAACGTGTAAAGTACAAGACAGTAAAGTGCAAGTCACATTTTTGGAAATATTTTATGGGATTTTCTTCGGTGTGTTGATGAGGCAAATGGGCACCACATGCTGGATGCCGGATGTGGCCCGCCATGATGGTTCCATCCAGCCCCAGACTTAAAATTCTTAAAATGAGAATGTTAAAATAAGAATCTCTAACCCATTACAAAGGTGCTGCAGGTCCCTGAGATTTCATGTTTTCAATACTTGAGAATAAATCTGCCTTTTTTGGTCGCCATTACAGTAGGTTGCTGACTTGCAATGTGATTCAGATAGTTGCGATATCTCGCAATCACATTACTGGTCCGACCCACCTGAGATGAAATTGACTGTATGGCCCCTGAGCCTAAATGAGTTTGACACCACTCACTTGGATGGTAGGAGTGAGAGTAGGTGGTGGGTGTGATGTCTTTGATGTTATGGATGGCCCTTTTAGAAGTGTGAATTACATGTAGTTCCTGAATGGCTGGTTGGGGTGATGTGATGATATTTTCTGCAGTCCTTGCCACCCTTTGTAGTGCCTTTTTATCCGCCACATCTGCCATGCCAGACAGAGAGGCCGAATACTCATTGAGGTGGGATGCTCTAAATGGCAGGCCTGTAGAAGGCGGTGAGTGCAAATGTGGGGAATGAAGGCTGCGTTTGTGCTGTCTTGACCAGAAAGGTGGTGTTATTGTGCATTCATGTTCTATGGGAATGATGGTACCAAAACAACACTGACATGAAAAGTGCACGTGAACGCCCCATGTGGTATTTTCCAATGGGCAACCCGTAGAATATTTTGATACACAAGTCTCCCAAATGAGCTAACCTTTGACCTCTGAAACAAGACAAAGATAAATTGTAGAACAGGTTGAACAGAACTGGCTGCACATGCCAATGAAAGGCATAATAAAATACACCACCTGAGACTCAGCGGAAAGACCGTCATCTTCTTGCTTCCGCCACGCCACACTCTGGTGTGCAACTGGCCTTAGTGATCCATGTGAGGTCATGATGTGTGATGCGCACTCCCAGGAACTTGGTTTTCAGACGCCATAACACTGCCATTGATTATGAGTGGGGTGTCTTTTGGGTGCTTTTTTCCAGTCTACAGTTATTTCTTTTTAGGGGCTTTTATGCCTTTATTTGACAGGACAGTCGAAGATGGTGACAGGAAGCGAATGGGACAGAGAGAGAGGGGAGGATTGGGAAATGACCCCGGCCGGATTCGAACCGGGGTCACCGTGGGTGGGCATGCAAGCCACAGCACCCCCCACAGTTATTTCTTTGAGGTTGTTCCTCAAACACATTATCAGCTGTTGAGTAGGCCTACCACCACCTCTATGCCGAGTCATACTCATTACTGATGAAGCCCACCACTGTTGTATCGCCAGTGAACTTGATGATGTGATTTGATGTGAATCTTGCAGAGCTGTCATGACTTATGACCTATCTCCCTAAATACAAATTAGGCCCGTCAACGACCCTAGGGTCGTACGATAAGTTTTTAGAAGCATGACTTTTTTGGCCACGTTATATTTGCGTGCTTCTTTGTTTTCCTTGTCACTCTCTCTTTATCTACCCAAGAGACTGAATCTATCTAGATCTATCTAACACCCATTGCCATGATGCTTTCAAAATTAGAAAGGGTGTATTCACATTTTTATTAAAATTTTATCCCATTTTCAATATATTATTTGAAAATGACCACGAGAACGACAATATTTGTTTATCACAATAATTCTTGGGCAATGTTATCATGAGAGCCGTTGACTAGAGGATGACATTTTTCGGGAATTCCCGTGGGTCCCGCGGGTCCTGCGGGATTCCTGCGGGATGGGAGTCAAAATTTTAAAGATGAACGTGAGCGGGCAGGAGCGGGAATAAAGATGAATGGGAGCGGGCAGGAGCGGGAATAAAAATGAAAGGCAGCGGGCAGGAGCGGGAATAAAAATGAAAGGGAGCGGGAATGCTCGCTTATTTTTTCATTAAAAAAGCCTCGTTTTTTTGACGAAACAGGAGTGGGATTGATTTTGAGTGGGAGTGGGCAGGATTGGGAAACATTCTTTTCAGGAGTGGACGGGATGGGATTTGTTTCTTTTACTCCAGTCCGTGATGGGACGGGATGGGATTTTTTTCCTGGGACCGGGATGGGACGGGAGTGAAAATCCACTCCCGTGTCATGCTCTACCGTAGACGACCCTTCATTGGTGGTCCTCTCTGAGGCAGTCTGCACTGACCACTTAGCAGTGATGTTTTGCCAGCATGAATTGGCATACCTGCAGGAGACAGGTTTTAAGCCTACTTTGTCAAGAGACAGAAGTAGTAGTCTAGTATGCAGGATGTGGATGTCATGGAATAGTTGGTTGAATGGATAGTGAGTTGTAGTGGACTCTACCACGTTGGAATGTGGCGTCAGTGGATAGACTAGATGTTTCACTGAACTTCCCATGGACTATTTCACTGTGGGGCCTTCTCAAAACCTAGGACAGTTTACTTCGAAGTGTATCAGCCTAATTAGTCTCACCCAGTGATTGGATACTCTTTTAGTCAACCCAGTGATTGGATATTCTGTAGAGTTCACCAAAGAGTATCCAATCACTGGGCGCGACTAATTGATACACTTGGAAGGACACTGTCATAGGTTTTGAGAAAGGCCCTTGTGTTCTTTCAATGCATCCATCATTAGTTAGTCATTATTTTTTACAACATTCCGCCAAATTCACAGACCTCTATTCATGAATGTCCACGGCAATCTCTGAACAACACAACGTCTGTTATCATCTGTGTTTAACACTCTTATTGGTCCTACTGTCTTATCGTTACATTTATTGTGAGGGAGAGAATAACCAGCACACCTCTGTCAGCACATCCTACTGTCTTCCCTAAAATCTCGCCCCACGTTGCTCTGGATGGCTGCCCATGCTTGGTCCACTGAGGCTGACAAAAGTAAAAGTAGACTGTTCTGCCATGTTTCTGCCTGTATGGCGCGTTCCACAGTGGTGGGAGGTGGGCTGTTTCTGACCTCCTACTAGCTGAGATGTATTGGAACGGCTGTTGAAGTAGAATGTTCAAGTGAACACAGCAATGGCAGCGCACAGTAATAGGGATAGTTTAGTAAGCACATTTCTACAAAATTATAATTCTGTGGACAAATACTGTAGAGTTGAATCGAACAGGTTAATGGTTGCAAAACAGCTTGTGAACTTTGCAAGCATGTAGTTGTGTTAACCTTGTCTATTATAGTGATATGCAGTGGAATCAAAAGTGCCTGGTGTAATTTGCATCTCTTTGTTTACATACTGTAGCTCACATCTTTGACAGGTGGGCAGGTATTTTTTGGCCCTCCATGCTTGTAGTTTGTTTGATCTTCTGGCTGGACCGCTTTGAGGTGGGAAGTAGCTGACTCCTGGTGGCATATTGGAAAGTTCCTACCACTATGAGGTCAAGTATGCAGCCAGCCACCCAATGTAATACAGTATGTGCTAGTGTGAATGTCAATTTCTGTGTTCTATGTTTTACTGTTTATGTGTGTTTTCTTTCTTTTTTTTCTTCATTTGATATGCCTGACTGTGCCTCATGTCTGGTGCCAGCGATGCAATGCAAGTACAATTGCCACACGTGGACAAATAAAGCTCTAACTAACTGACTAATGAACACACAGTCATAACAAAGGTGATGTCACTGATTTGCTCATCTGCTAGGATGGCTTGATAACTGTATTGGCTGGAAGAAATAGGACAGGGCATTTATGTCTGAACCAGAATATCTGACTCCTCGACTAATACGTCTATACAGCATTCTGAAGTGGAGAATGAGAACTAAATGAACAATCACAAAGGTTTTATCCATTGCCGTAAAACATTTGTGATTGTTCAGTGAACACAAAACTATTTAGGCTATTGTATGGCTTTGAGGAAACCCAAGACCAATATAAAGAAACATACAAACAGAGAACATGGCTACCCCAACTGTATGACACTAGGTGTTAAATAAAATCACCCCATATGTCCTCGTTTCAAGGCCCGGTGTATTCAGATTTGATGGTCCTCTGATCGCTTTAGTGCAGTAAAGTTTCAGTCTTTGTGAGTAGGAAGTGATGTATGATTTGACATGCATCTATGGGTTCCAATATGTGACCTTGCGTCCTCCACTTGTGCTTGTGGCCTCGCCCCGCCTCCTGGCCCGTCCTCCATGGAGAAAACAATAAAGTTTCCCAGTTGTCAGCCTAGCCACAACAACTTTTGGGGGACTGTTTTTCATTCACAATCCAGTTTGAAAATGAGCATATGACTTTACAATTGAGCTTTTGCAAGAAATTGGAATATAATGCTGTTGTCAGTGATGTCATCATGACGTATTTCTTCCTGGTATGAGGCCACAAGCACAAGTGGAGGACACAAGGTTGCATATTGGAACGCACCCTATGTGATATAGCAGCTCCATTAGCCACCCATAAAGCCAGGGAGAGAGGGCTGGACCACTTAAGGACAGCTTGAGTGCTGCAATGTGATGAATATAAAATGTGTTGTGTGGTCTGAGAAGGGAAAAAAACAGGGAAGCGAGAAGGGATGGGGTAGTTTGAAAAAAAAAGTCCATTCAGTCATCTACTCCATTAGAGGGAGTGACTGCTTTTCTGCTCTTTGTGCGCGACTGGCCGTATTTGTCTGAAGGCAAGGCATGGCCGTTTCCCTTGCATGGTGATTGTTGTGCGGGGGCAGTGCAGTGGCTCCCTTATTTTTATCTGGACCAGCATGCACCCCCAGGCGGCTGTGGGGTGAAGAATATGATGTAGGCTACCGCACAGTGACTGAGGCAGAGGGAAGCCATTATCTCTTCCCTTAGCACACATTTGACCCTACAGTGCTGCCACTGAATTGTCCAGAGAGCCACCTCAAGGCTTATCCCAGTAGGCCTAAGTGGTGTCCTATTCTCTTATGCCCCTGTTTTTTTTTCTTACTCTGGTCCTTACACTATTTTAAGCTCCACGGTACCGTGGATGGGCAAGAATAACATGGCCCAAATAAACTAGAAGGGGAGATGGTAGTAATAGGCCTACATTATATTACATTGCATTGCATTTGGCAGACGCTTTATAACCAAAGCGACTTTCAAAAGAGGACATAATCATAGCCAACATCACTAGCAGATACAAAGTGCACAGGACATATACAGAACAACAAGTGCAGATGCATTTTTTTGAGTACACACACGCACACACACACACATACATACACATCATGTCAAGAGTCTGGCCTGGGGCTAGGGCAGCTCAAACATTAGTCTAGTAGATACTCACGAAAGAGGAGAGTCTTTACTTGCTTCTTGAAGGCTGCAAGAGATGTGCCTCTGGGAGACCGTTCCAGCACTTGGGTACAACAACGGAGAACAGTCTTGACTGGGAGTATAGAGCAACTGGATGGCAAAGCCAGATGGCTTGTGCTAGCCTGATTATCATCGATTTTCAAATCTCTTCGATACTTTGTCTGACAAAGAGCATGACAATTAACATTTCCTAAACCACATGATTGACAAGCCTCCCTTTGTTTGCTAATGGTTCTTTGCTTCCAGACAAAGTGGGAGGAGTTCCCGTTTTTTCGGGAGCTCAGAAAGTACTTGCATGCACTCTTGACCTGACTAGTGGCAACGCTGAAGGTGTTGCTTCACTAGGAGGGCATGGCCTGGCTAGGCTTGTGCTGGAGGAGCGCAGTTCTCTTCCAGTAACATAAGGCTTTAGTAAGTCCTTACTGGGGCCGTTCCTGCGATGGTTTTGTAGGCAAGGGTCAAGGCCTTTTGCTTGATCCGGGTGCCGATCGGTATCCAGCGCAACTCAATAAATAGAGGAGTAACATGGGTCCTTTTGGGTTGATTGAATATCAACCGTGCCGCTGCATTCTGGACCATCTGCAGTGGCTTTGGCGCACAAGCAGGTAGACCTGTCATGAATGAGTTGCAGTAGTCAACGCGGGACAGGACAGTGGCCTGGACCAATCGTTGTGTAGAATATTGGGTCAGCACAGGTCTGATTTTCCGCGCGTTGGACATCTGGAATCGACAGGTCCGGGTGACGGAGTTGATGTAGTTGGAGCATGACAGCTCGTCGTCAATCATTAGTAGTAGTAGTATTGTGTACAAAGTGACAACACGCCAGTCCAAGTCTTAATGAAGTTGGCTCTTCTGCCTGTTACAAGATCATGAAAACGTTTTAAGTAGCCTGATTATGTATTACAGGGGCCCTTTAATGGTTGGTATGGCTATTTGAAACCCAATTTTGCTAGTACTTCTGACTCTTCTGAATTAACTTTTCGGTTAAGGCAAATATTTCAAAACACATCTGACAACTCCCAAGTTTGTAACCAATTCTGTATTAATCACTCTTCCATGCGGGACATATGTCCTGATAAATCCCTGACATCAATCACACTGGGCAAGCAGGTATGTGTGATAATATTGGAGATTGCAGATTAAAAATCATTTGCTATAAAATTATTAATGTGAGGTCAGTATGAGTTCGGACAGGATGGCTAATCCTTTGAGATTGACCTGCCAGGCTGAATGTATTTGTATGCCTTTAATCTGATCATGGATCCACTTTAGTTTTGGTAGATGACTTTAAGTGATGAACCACTTAGCAGCATTGACGTAAACTGTTTACACACACACACACACACACACACACACACACACACACACACACACACACACACACACACACACACACACACACACACACACACACACACACACACACACACGTGCGCGTGCACACACACACACACACACACACACACACACACACACACACACACACACACACACACACACACACAAACACACACACACATAGCACACACACATACACACACACACATATATACACACACACACACACACACACACACACACACATAGGCCACATAAAACAGTCAAGTTAAGTAATTTCATTTGCACGCTTGAGGCACATTAGACAAAAAACAACACAGTTGCCCAAAAGAGAGAAAGAGAGAGAGAGAGAGAGAGAGAGAGAGAGAGAGAGAGAGAGAGAGAGAGAGAGAGAGAGAGAGAGAGAGGCATGATGAGAGGCCAGTGGTGGAGGAGCGAGTAGAGGGCCCATTGTCTCATGTCACACCTCTTAATGGCCTCTGCTAGGTGTGACCGCCGATGCGAGTGACATGAGTGGGGCCCGCTCCTGAGTGAGATGAACGAGTGACAGATATGATCTGCTGTCAGGAGATGGCAGGGGCGTACACTGCACACAGAGCTAAAACCAGGGGACGCACAAAACACGTCACTGACTCAGAGGGGAAATTATCCTCCTCTAGGGCCAATGCGTGCACGCACACGCACACGCGCGCGCACACACACACACACACACACACACACACACACACACACACACACACACACACACACACACACACACACACACACACACACACACACACACACATTTATACAGTAGCTTATGTGTGGGCTGACAAACTATTGCTGTAAAAGTATTGTTGTAAAAGTAGTTGTTTAGGTGCCTTTACTAATGTATTGTGTTTTAATTAGCTAAACGTGGTACACTTCAGTTGATGATGTTGTCAGAGTATGGGCCTGATAAATATCACAGAAGTATTTGAGTGAAGGTTGGCTGTTTTTTATTACTATTATTAGGCTATTGAACTGAATTCCCCAAAAGCTTTAGGTTGTTCTGAACCAAACCAAATTTATGCTCTAAAATGGAAATCAGGGGGAACATTTTGTAATAAATCGTCCATTTAATCGACCATTCTTCTTTGAAAACCCTACCACTGGCTGGTCTGTCCTGCTCACCTATAGGGTGTTTGCACTCGATTTTAATTCGCGCACACGCATGCACTCACGTTCAATAGGAGCAGAGACTGAGCAGCGCGCAGCCTTGGCTCTTATCACTGCCCTAGACACAACTTCCACACAGCAGCATCACTTACCGGTAGGCTACTGCAGCTTTTAGCGGACGTGGACTTCTCCATATAACAACTGAGGGAAACTGTTTTTTTTTCATCGCCAAATTTGGTTATCCACAAAAACTGCAGATCTCCTGCGGACTTGAAGTGGTGGATTTTACCCGATTTTTTTTAGGAACAATCGGAGGCTAAGCAGCAACGACAGTGACTCTGTCGGTGAACTCCTGGAGATTTTTGTAGACATTTCGATAAATCATCCGGACTAGTCCATTCCCAAAAACAGCGGCGAGCCGTTTCCTTGCGCCAAACGCGCTATAACATCAGTAAGGTAAGCAGGGAATGTATTTCATATGGAATAGTCTTTTTGTTTAGTAATCATAATAGATAGCATATGTAATGTGTCGGGAAGAATGCTCGGTTAGCCTACTTATTGTTAAAAGATAAGATACGAGGCCCTCTATAGGCTGAAATACTACTTAAAGCGCATCCGGCATAATTGTGTATATTGTGATATGTTACATAAAACTTCAATTTGACTGCGTTGTCCTCGCAATTCTTGTCTCACCCGTCGAAATACTCGCATGCATGATATTATTTGGGTTCGCCTCAATTGACAGATGTTTTTGTCTAAATGCTCAGCCATGGGAAATGTTCACATTTTCTTTGCGCATGAGATCCGTGTTCGCTCCTTTTCAAGCGTTTTTCCCGAGCTGTCACTTAGGGGTGGTAATAACCGCCCGATGACTAAAATAGATTGCCTGCAAGGCATATCGCAGATGTATGTTGCCTGATATCGACGCGCGTGCATGCGTTAAACGATAACCATAGCATTTATGGCAACACTCAACATAACGCATCTGGGCAAAAAAAATGGGGGAAAAATAAAAACAAATGGAGGGACTGCATTCTCCGATAGGAAATAATCTGCTTGGCAATATGTCCTGGCTACAGTGAGACACACTAGCCTATTCTGATGGCCAAAGTGGCTTCGAGTCTTATCAGATGTAGTTGTGTGCCCCAAATCAAAGAGGCGACCCACATCATGAACTTCTGAAGTTCGCCCCTAGACCTGAAACAGCCTTATCTGCTCTGTTTCGCACTGAAGTATAACATTGGCCAGAACAAATATGTCATCACAAGCGTGATTCATTGCCGTTCCATTATAACTTCTGACTAGAGAAAGACGAGGGACATATGCCTCAGGGATTGGTTTATTTTAGGAAAACAAAATTCAGGACATATATCCGGCTGGCTATCGAGGGTTCCCGTCGCTGCGAGCGCAGCGCAGCGCATAACCACTCAGTAGAGAAGTGGGATATATTTGCCTTATGGCAAGGTCCTGTCTTTCCTGTCAGTCCGGGCCGCCATTGGCTGACTCCTCACATCAGCCCTGCTTCTCCCATGTAGCTGACCCCGATACAGGCGAAGGCAGAGAGGAGGCAAGGTTAGTTTTTGTCTGTAGGCAGAATACACATCAGCACCATTTCAGATGCTGCTTTCACAAGTTCATCATTCTGTGGTAATTACTACATTTGGGAGACGACTTTTAAAAAGCAGAGTCTTCTCAGTGTTTTAGAGGAATCACGTATCAGAAATCTGAACCAAGGGAACAAGATGTCTGTCTTAGGCCTTTTTTCTGTGTTGGTGTAAAACAGGACTGTAGCTGGTTTCTTGTAAGACAAACCACAAACAGTGTCATGGAGCGGTCCCATTTCCCCCTCTTACTTTCTGTTTAGGTCACCGTTGACAATTGATTATGTTAAAGATAAGGAAACATGCAAGTCAAATGTTGGGTTCTATACCATGAAGCCATATAATCAGGGAGCAGTGCTGAGGAATAGGCCATTTGCATTATATTGGGATGCGATGCAAATAGCTTATATTGGGAAAAAAATACCCGTATGTGTGTTTACTTGTGTGTGTTATGCATGTTTAGTCTCTAGACCACCATTTGTAATGTTTAGTTTCGCTCTGTGCGTGCCACAGGTTTGTTTCCTTCGGGTGACCGTCCCCCAGTAGAACAGCTGCCATGGATGAGTTGGACCTTCCCCAGATGAAGAAGGAAGTGGAGAGCCTGAAGTACCAGCTGGCCTTCAAGAGAGAGAAGTCTTCCAAAACTGTCACTGAGTAAGTAAGAAAGCGCACCCTCTCTCTCTCTCTCTCTCTCTCTCTCTCTCTCTCTCTCTCTCTCTCTCTCTCTCTCTCTCACTCTGTAGCTCTCTCTCTCTCACTTACTCACAAACACAAACACACATACGCGCACGCGCACACACACAGACACACACACACACACACGCGCGCGCACACACACACACACACACACACACACACACAGCCCACCACAACTCACCACAGCAATGCCAATGTGAATACATAATGAATACGAGAAATTTGATGGTGGTGGTAAGTATTTGCAAAAATGGTAACATTTGTGAATTGGCAGCATGAATTCTGGAAAGAAACTGCTAAAAATATTACACAGTGCACCTTTATTGTGTGTGTAGTGCAGGCTGTATTATGATCGCATAGACATAATTGTAGGCTATAGGGATGGGTATTGGCTAAGTGTCCACGAGCCACTGCACATCACGGTACACATGCCACCATGCAATCCTATCCCGATGCTTTGCGATTGATGTATCTTTTCAATGCATTGAGATATTTCCTTCAGTAAATGTGTAAAAATGCAGCTTATTTGTAAGTTTCTGTGTGGTATTTATTAGTCAGTTCATTTTATTTAAGCATTTTAGCATCTGGTAGAGAGCTTTGATCACAAGAGAAATATGACCTACTCTCTACTGAACAAAATGAACCAGTGGGAAGTAGATTTTTTTATTATTAAGTAATCAATTGTCATGAATAGATGCAGTATATCGGGAAAATAAGTAACGCGATACCTTGTCATGAATCAATGTAGTATATTGTGAAAGTATCGCGATGCATTGCCATGATGATTGTTTTGCACGCCCCCACTAGGCTACGATGTACTTTCTCCATTTTAAGGAACTCACAACAAATGGGTTAGGCTGAGCCCTGTCACTTACTTCCACTGTGATTAGACCTGTGGCTCAATGGAGTGACCAAATCTTAGCACTGTAGTGATAACAAAGGCAAAACTTATAAGCTGTTCATCAGCAACTCTCAGACACTGAGAGGGCATGTCACAGAATGGCTTAATTGGGAAACAATAAGTAGGCATCTCACAGAAGAGACACACACTGAAGCCCCAGACATCCATGATGTTCTCAAACACACAAACACAACTACACTCCCAAACACTTGTGCGGTGTATCAGTATGTAATAGTGTACGTATCTTAAATGTCACCCAGCTGCAGCCACCAAGGGTTGCTCTGTCACTGGGAGGTGAAATTAGCTAGCAGTGAGTGATGAGCGGCATCTGCGGTTGTTTTGCCTTCTGCATCTCAGCGGTGCCAAAGGGGAAAAGAGGTCTCCCATGCCTCAGTCCCTCTCCACAGCAATTATCCCAGTGGCTCTTGGCCCTGGTGGTATATGTCACAGACAGAGCGCACAGTGGCCGTGAAGACAGGAAGGAGTTGTCCACAGGAAGAGAGGGATTCACTTTGCCTGGTTACCACCAGACCTAATCACAAGTCTTTCAGACCTGAACGATTGTGTAGAACTAAAGGCAGTATGGGAGTTCCCAGGCTAGGATTCACTTGGTTGTGAGGCAGAACGGATGTACATTATGACACCAAAAGGATTTAGCTCTAAACTAGTGGAGTTCGTCTTGGAGCTAGACAGGCATTTTGGGCCTAATCAAAGGGAACCTCATCAGTTCTAGTTGATGTAAGACGGAACACTAGTATGAGGATGAGGAACGAAGCGCCTCTCATGCTCCTAAAACAAGTCCAGTGCTTACAACTAAACTCTTTGGCTAGCATGACCTGGAGTAGGGCTTCCCCCAACACCCTTCAGCATTCATAAGAACACGTCGGAGATCCACATGGCGATTTTTTTTTGCACAAATTACACATTCACATCATTTGTCACAAATGATGTGAATGTGACACTCTTCATGACATTCACTCTTCATTACTCCGTCCTCAGTCCTCATACAACAGAATCGCCCCAACGTTCTCACCTCCAACACCCCCTCCACTGCTCAACTTCAACTATCAACCCAACTGACAACACTGCCATCATGTCACGCCATGCGAACAGCTCATTTCCCCTCTGTCCCAGGGTAGTCGGCCTAAAATATGCATGAGCGTAATTTCTCTGCTATAAATTAGATTTCAGTAGGGCAGAGAGTGCAGGGCAGTATGGTGTGGTATGTGCCGAGCTTATGTGGATTTTTGCTTGTGGAGTGATTCCTAAGCCTTTCATACCCTCAACGGCATCATCACAACATAAATGGGTCTTTCAGGGACTTCGGTCATCACAAGTAGCTTTTAGAAACCTGTTAGGAAGGCTAAGACTAGACTTTGAGGCTGGGAATTTCTTGTCTTTGTGAGCTAAGATTAGTTTCAGCTTCCCCTGAGCTTCCTAATTTCTCCATGTTAATGAAGAATCATGATACTGTAGGAGAGGGCATGTGAGAGCAGGACTAATTGGTGTTGTCCTGTTCCGGAAATTCCAGCCCCCCTTCCCCGCCCTTACTTGTGATTTAGATCTGAAGCATGTTCAGTAGGGACGCTGCTGCACAATGTCCTTCTTTGACATCTGATTTATGTATTTATGTACTGTATGTAGGCCCTATGTATGTATGTATGTATGTATGTATGTATGTATGTATGTATGTATGTATGTATGTATGTATGTATGTATGTATGTATGTATGTATGCATGCATTTATTTATGTATTCATTTATTATAAACTTATTTTCTTACTTATTTGTGTGTATAGATGTTTTATATATTTATAATCATATGTTTGTTTAGGTTCCATGTTGAACTCCTGCTGTTGTTCTGTTTTTTTTTCCACCTTATCCCCGTCATCCTCGAGCATATGACTGTACGTCATATTTTCCCTCAGTCCCCTGCAATGCCCTGAGCACATGAGTCATAAGAAGACTGACCATTCACTGTCGTCATGACGGTAGATGAAAGGGCCCTCCTGCCTGTCTGTGTACAGTATGGACATGCACATGAAGCTCCATACTAGTCTGATGTTCATAGAAGCAGCTGCTAGGCTACCTAGCCACTCATGGCACATATAGACACACTCAGCAGATAACAGAAATGCACGCGCGCCCAAACACACACACACACACACACACACACACACACACACACACACACACACACACACACACACATGTGCACGCGTACGCAGCGTGCACACCACACACATACAGGTACACGTGCAAACGCGGGTACAAACACACATAGTGTTTTGACATAAGTGTATGCATACAAAAGGAAAGACTCCCACCAATAGCCCGGTGCCGTTATAGTGATATTCTCCAGATAGCAGTGTGGGTAGCACTTAAGTCTTTATTTGGATAGTCGACACATAGAGATATTACAGACGGTTTTCTCAATATCTTTTTCATGTCGATGTTTATTGTCTGCTGACTTGCTAACTAAATCAAAAACAGACCCTAAAAACCTGACCTTTAGGAGACAGACTCTGTACATTAAGACCTTGTCTTAGCATCAGTAAATAGCCTGTACAACAATCTGTAGTGAATGACCACTGTACATTACATTACATTACACTTACGGTACTTTAGGGCAGTCATGGGTAAGTGGTTAGGACATCAGACTTGTAGCCCAAAGGTTGCCTGTTCAACTTGCAACCTGGTTGGTGGGGGAGTAATTAACCAGTGCTCTCTCCCATCTTCCTCCATGACTGAGATACTCTGAGCATAGTACCGTCCCATTGCACTACTCCCTTGGGAGCGCCATTGGGGGCTGCCCTTTGCACGGTTGAGGTATAAATGCAATTTCGTTGTGTGCAGTCACAGTGTGCACTTGTGTGCTGTGCAGTGCTGTGTCACAATGACAATGGGAGTTGGAGTTTCCTAGGTGGGCTTTCACGCTTTCACTTAGCTGACACTTCTATCCAAAGCGACTTACAGATATTACAGGGTATCGGTTACAGTTGCTGGAGCAATATTTAGGTAGCCAGGCCACGCCCTCCTAGTGACGCAACACCATCAGTCAGGTCAAGAGCAATGTAAATATTGTTTCTGATCTCCTGAAAAAACGGGAACTCCACCCACTTTTTCGGACATTCTTCAACCAGTAGCAAACCTAGGGCGGCGGGTCAACCATGTCATTTGGGAAACGTTAGTTGTTATGGTCTTGGTCAGACCATGTCTCGAAGAGATTTGAAAGTCGATAATAATCAGGCTAATATTTAGGTGCCTTGCCCAAGGGCACTTTAACCATGGATGGAAGTGTAGGAGGAGGGTCAGGGAGGATTCAAACCTACAAGCCCCCTGATTGAAAGAACAACTCCCTTACCATTAGGCCACGGCCATGCTACTACTGAGCAGTCATTGGACCATCCAATGAAAGTGGAGCTGTAACTTGATACTATTGTTTAGCACTTTTAGCAATTGTCAGCTCATTTTTCATATCCTTTCCGGGAGTACAGTGTTCCTTAGACATATTTGAAGATATCCTTTCATAATTCAAGGTGACTTAGAGACATAGAGCATTAGCAAGTTATAGCATATGAGCCTGAGGAGATACTGTAGATCCTCAGGGTTGGGGTGGTACACTTGCGTCTCAGCGTTCATTTACGCTAAGGAAATATTTAGTCTAAAACATGTTTGGCATGTTGTGTTTGTTCTCTGAACTCTGAATCGAGTTTCCACTTGAGTTGTCATCGGCTGGTTAGGCAATTAAAAAGTAATGTAGCCTAGAAGATTACATTTTCATTTCATTTATTAAATTCACCAAGTGAGAATGGAGTTAACAGTGTCATCGGCCCTGACAAGTCATGGATAGGTTTGGCTTTGAAAATAAGTATGAGTCTCAATAAGCAGGAGTCACATATAGCCTACTTCCTTTAGATACCTGATACTTTCTGTCAACTTGGGCTGGTGTTCAGCCAACTGTTAATATGTAAAGTACATAAACTCAACAGTCGAGTTTAATATCACCCAAGGCTTACACCAAACAACACACATGTAGGCTTGCCTCTGTTTAGTGTCTGGTGGCTATGAATGTATAGGAAAGGAGGAATCCAAAGTCACAGGAGTGTTCCCTCAAATGGTACTTAAGGGAAACACTATGAGGAACAGAGAAAATCTATTCTGTAGTAGTACTACTGGAGCTAGCCAAGACTAGATGAAGATGGGTGATAAGCTATTTGTCATTTTTATGTGTACTGGTGACATGCAAACATGACTGTTAGATTTCAGGCTCAGAAATGCACGTTTTGTTTAAAATTAAAGTGCAGGGGAAGCGTAATGAAATTTGATAGTTCTAAATAGAGTTCTTCAGCGGAAGCGGAAGCATGTAGTAGATTGTAGTCTTTCATGTTAGCATTTAAGGACGTCCTGGTTCCTATCGGCTTCCGGCCTCCATTGGGAATGAATAGGGGTAAATTTCAAATAAGCTCCGAGTGCAAGCACGCGCTTAGCGAACCCCCGCAAACTGTCGAGGGTGTTAAAAATAGGCTGTAGGTATGACATGGTTGATCATTTTGTGTCAAACTTCGACATAAATACGATGTTGCGTCCATATGCTAAACCCGGAAGCTTTTGGCGACTACAGAAGCGGCGCCTGTATCTAACGGCATGTACGTGCGGAAGGTTGTACCCATGGCAACCAAAGGAAAGTATGTAGTTCGGAAGTTTTAATGATCAGAAAGGGGTTAGCAATATTGAATTATAATCGTCATGATTTAACATGTGAATACACCAACATGATGATACGATCCGTTCCACTAATGAGAAAGGGATGCGGGGACACGCTAATGTTCGTTGTTGCCGTGCAACTTATATTTTTGCCAAACCTGAATCTCTATGGCGTTTTGCAATGTAAAAAATCGCCATGGAACCGGTAGTCCAAACGCCGCATACAAGTTGACGTCAACGCTGAAGAGCTCTATAGGGCTGCACGATTATGGAAAAAATCATAATCCCGATTATTTTGGTCAAAATCGTAATCACGATTGTTAATCACGATTATTGATTTTTTGCAGATTTTTTTGAAAATGATAACAAAGATGAAATATAACCAAGAATGAATTATATATGGGATGAGCAAAACAAAATGAATTGTAATAATTTTGTAAAGGCAATAGCATGAAACTTAGGTGGACAGATTTCTGGCCAGAAACACCAGCCTGTCAGTATGTTCTGGCTACAAGGATGCCCTCAAAGGTAGGTCACTATTGCCACGATTAAATCACGATTGAAATCACGACTTCGATTTCACAATTTTATCACGATTTTCGATTATTTTCCATTAATTGTGCAGCCCTAGTTCTAAATTAACAACTGCACTCTATTCTCTGCTCGTCTGACATTCGTCTATTTTCTGCGCGTTAAAGGGGTAGTTCGCTATTTTAGACATTAAGCCCTGTTTGTGTGACTTCTGGGGTGAATTAGACATGTACTCATCACAATTTTGACATTTGGTGCTGAACGGAGAATTTTGGTATTCAATATTGCAGCCCCCCACCTGTACATAGACTCCAATGGTGCACTCAAGCAATCGATCACAAAATAGCATTAAACTTTCGTTTGAAAAGACATGGAACTCACCGTGTGGTCAGTGGTGAACAGCGATAAATTGACCCAAAAATCGCCACGAAATATGCCTTCAAACCATTGTTTAGCATTTGATGGAACTACTTTTTCCCAGACGTTGAATAATAGCAGCTAGACATCCAGCCAGTAGGTGGCGATAATGAGGTATTTTTGTGAGGACTAGAGAGAAGAAGAATATTGCTGTCTTTGAGAAAGCTAGTAGCTACTGCTTCACACACTCGTTTTTGCTGGCAAACACCATCTAATCTTTTCATTTCAACCTCTTTTTTGTTAGCAAGGACAATACAGACAAAAGGACAGAAGCAGCATTTATGTATTTTGTTATGTAATTCGGTAGAATAGGAGTTATTGATCACAGCGCGAATGGAGAACCTGAACGTATTTCTGTTGATGCCTGCCTGTGTAACTGGTCGGGATGTAAGCAAAAAACGTGGATTATGTGCTTTGATCAAGAGAACTTCTAAGTGCCAAAAATCAACGGGAAAAGACGCCCGAGATCCAGAGGCGAGGGATTGGATTGTCAGAAAGCAGGTCAGTAACTACTAGTAATCATTTCAATGTGTAGCCAACAACACCTATAGTTCTACCATCTACTAATAAAATTGTCTCAAAGCACTTGCAAAATCAACTACACCAGCTCTGGAGGCTACCGTCCGAGGTTCATGTTAGAAAGTGCACACATTCAAGGCACTAATATAATAGTCTCTAAAGACGCTGGACGCAATCATAACATGACATAGTTTCATAACATGAAGGCCCAGTCTACTAGCGCAGCTGTGTGGTTGTACTTATTAGCCAACAAAACTTTGCTAATGCCTTGTGCATTTCCCCGTTATTTTCAGAGGCACTATCCCTCCTTCCCTAGACCGTTCTAGGCTACACAAGATCCAGAGAAGGGAAGATTTCTACAACCGAAGAAGGTATGTGTTTGCTTTGCACTATACTGTATCTCGTAACTGTTGCACTTTCCTAGAAGTTTCACTGCATAACACATTCATAGCAGCTATACACTTTGCATGAAGGATTCATGACTAGGCCTACTTGATTCAATATCAAACCTCTCATAAACATGGAAAACAAAGGACAGCAACTTGTCAAAATAAAAAATAAAAATTGCAAAGCAGTACTCGGCTATTTTCCTCCTGAACATGTCCTGATTGCAACCAATTTACTACAGTGCCAGGAACAGAATATGGTCAAGCAAATATTTTTCATTCAAATGTTCTGTCCCTGGTTGTAAATCCAGTAGGGGTGAGATTATTTAGTGGCATGTGGCATCCAGAAGTGGCATGCCAAAAGAAGGCTTTACATGTTTATAGTGGACAGCATTGTTCACTCACTCTCCTCACTGACAGGTTAGGTTTAGGCACAAGTTTTGTTTTTGGCACAGTTCAACAAAGTGCACTTGTAGTGGCATGTGCTACAGCAGGCCTAATCTGAATTATCATTGAGGGTTCTGAACAAGACAAGTTGCTGTCCTCAGTCCGCTAGGTTCATGAAAGGTTCGGTATGAATGGATCTTGCAACAATCGTGTATGTTCCATGCAAACTTATACAGCTGTGCTACAAATGTAATATGCAGGAACATGTCAAGTAAACTGTTACCGCAGTAACTAATCTTCATCAGTTGTAGGCTATTAGGGCAACTGATATACTTTCAATGTCTCAGTAATCCATTTCATGATGAAAACCATTTTTCAGTAAATTAAAATATTGTTCATGAAGAAAACCTTACCAAGTATTCCATGCTATATTCATATGTTCAATAAGTTAATACATTTCAATTTATTGTCCTGAACAGATTCATGATCCAGTTTCCACCAACCCATCGTTCTCCATCTGGTGTTCTCCATCTGGCGAAAGATGATCCTATCTGTAAACAAGTTTTCCACTGTTCTTTGTAAAATATACATCACAATAATAGAAGAAAAATGCATCACAATGTGTTGAAATAAATGTTATTTTATTTACAACAATTTCCCTGTCATTATTGAAATAATAATATGTACGACACCATTTTTTTCTGATAATTACACAGCCATGACACCGAGACATGTGCTCCATTGACTGTTATTTAGATGTGGTCTTTCAGTCTTTAGGAAATCTACTTTGGTGCTTCTTTCCAGAGACCTTTTAAGGAGGTTTAGAGGCAATGTTCTGGAGCTGTAAAATGTGGTTGGTCATCAGATGCGTGTTTCTCCTCTCTTCTTTTCCTCCAGAGCCCCCTGTAAAGACATGCCAGTATTGAAACTGAGGAAAAAGCCGGCACAGCCTTGTGTTAGGTTGGATATTGTAGTTACTTCAAATTTGACACAGCAATATTTCTCAAAGAGGAAACCTTTGGACCATACGGCCTTGTCACAAGATAAATAAGATGTAATGAAAACTATTTTCAGTCAAAACCCAATTTTGACAGTGTGTGGTTACTACACTTTTCCTTTGTACAGCAGAATAGACAACTGCATTATTCTGGAAATGCATATCCAAAATCACATCAATAATGCTGTTGCAGTTTCTCCTAAGAGATGTCTTTATGTCACATACCGGTATGTTTGAACTGAGTCAACTGCTGCAGAACTTTCAGAAGTCATTTATCCTCCATGGTTGCCTGTAGACGCTGGGACTGGGGTTGAATCCAATTCCTCTTCAGTTAGTCATCCAGGCTTAGATGATCCCCGTGTTCTTTCCATTCATGTTCTCCAAGTAGTGAAGTCCACCGCTGCACAATTTGCTATAAAACAGTGCATTGTTACTTATACGACAGGTATTGCTTGACATTATCAGAAATTGTGCATTGCAGTGACATGTATTTCTTGTGTGATTACCTCTGCACTTCCTCCACCAGTGAAGCAGGAAAACCAACAGCCTCAGCAGCACCAACAGCCTGCAATATAGTATAATAAATCATAAATATTCAATTATCAATTGACAACACTTCTTAGGCACTAGGTGTGCATTTATGCCTACATCTTTAGAAAACAAACTCACACAGAGAAGGAGGAGCAACATTCCCAAAACATATGAGTGCATAGGTGCAGCCAGACAATCAGTTCTCTGCTCAGTCATGGGGAGGGGTGGCATGCATCTGTTTACTCCACAGATACTGGCTCCCTCATCAGGCGTACAAATTAATAAGTACGCTGAGCACGTGATATTTCATGACGTGATTTCAGTGAAGGGGGAGAAATGCTTTTGTTTACTCAACATGGCTCCCTCATAAAAGCTACAAAATAATAATGCTTCATTTCGTACCACCCAAGCTTCTATTCGAGTAGGCTGCAGAGCATTCAATTGGTCATGGCCATTGTGCTAGTTTCCTGTTTTTTTACTGCTGCTGATACTTGCACAACGAAAATGAAATGACAGGTCTACAAGTCGTACGTCTTTCATCATTGTACAACACAGAGCGAATGCATTATCACTAGCCTACAATATTAGGATGGATGGCACTAAAGTTTGGGCATAATAACAGTGATGGTCCGCATTGTGTGTATTTTGAAAGCCCTTTGAGACAACTTTATGTGATGCTGCGTAATTATGTTGTATTGTTGAAGGCTACACATTTAGGACCTACTACTGATACCATGCAGAGATTTGGGCTTGTAGTTACTGACCTGGTTTCTGACCATCCAATTCCTCGCCTCCGGTCTCGGACGTCTTTTCCAGTTGATTTTTGGCACATGGTCTCTTGATCAAAGCCCTCCTTACATAGATCCACGTTCTTTGCCTACATCCCCGCCAGTCACACAGGCAGGCATCAACAGAATTACGTCCAGGTTCTCCATTCGCTCTGTGATCAATAACTCCCATTCTACCGAATTACATAACAAAATACATAAATGCTGCTTCTGTCCTTTTGTCTGTATTGTCCTTGCTAACAAAAAAGAGGTTGAAATGAAAAGATTAGATGGTGTTTGCCAGCAAAAACGAGTGTGTGAAGCAGTAGCTACTAGCTTCCTCAAAGACAGCAATATTCTTCTTCTCTCTAGTCCTCACAAAAATACCTCATTATCGCCACCTACTGGCTGGATGTCTAGCTGCTATTATCCAACGTCTGGGAAAAAGTAGTTCCATCAACTGCTAAACAACGGTTTGAAGGCATATTTCGTGGCGATTTTTGGGTCAATTTATCGCTGTTCACCACTGACCACACGGTGAGTTCCATGTCTTTTCAAACGAAAGTTTAATGCTATTTTGTGATCGATTGCTTGAGTGCACCATTGGAGTCGATGTACAGGTGGGGGGGCTGCAGTATTGAATACCAAAATTTCAGCACCAAATGTCAAAATTGTGATGAGAACATGTCTAATTCACCCCAGAAGCCACACAAACAGGGCTTAATGTCTAAAATAGCGAACTACCACTGACAGGCATGCCTACCTACCTACCCACCTGATTCTCATTCTCCGCTCAGCCATCATTCAACGGATTCATAAGTGCAATGACAGTTGGCAGGCCCTTCAATTATCAGCACCGCATGTATTCCCCGCCCACCCGCTCCAAGTCAGAAACTCGCTTTCTCGCTCGTACCCACCATCCGCCCCATTCATCATCGTTTTATCCAGGATTCCACCTTTGCGCATATTCGTGGGCCCGGGTATTGTCCGAGCTCTCAGTTGGAGCCCTGTACTCCCGAGCCCAAGCATCGTTTTTTAAACATAGCCAACATCGTGGCTATGTTTAGTAATTTCAGCACCATGGCCAGCGACCTTGCCCAATACGCTATTTTCGCTATTTGCTTTTAACTTACGTTCCTCGAGTGCAGTGGTCCAGCGACCCCATAAAGCACTTTCATGATTTCTCGAGTGCAGTGGTCCAGCGACCCCGTAAAGCACTTTCATGATCGGTTCGTCGCGCGGACAGCGATTCTCCTGCGAGAAACCCACGATCATGAGAAGCCCATTCTCCAGCGAGAGCAAAGATGTATGGCTACTGAATTCTAATTTTAGATAGCGCACTTAAGAATGATATTTTGCTGTTGACTGGTTGTGTGTTACAGTGTGTTTGTCAGTGGCTCCTTAAGGCGCATAATTAGTAACTTTAAATTCCAGCTTTGGTATGTGACCACACTCCAACTCAAAAGGACAAGTCCAGTTACTTACAATTGAATGTCTAACTAACATGACATAGAAGAATGAGAATCTTTGCAGGCACACTGTGTGGATATGTCTCTTCCTGTGCTCTCCATATGGCAAAATTCAAACCCAAAACAATGATTTACAGCTTTACTTTTGTTAGTAGTTTTTTTTCAACCTGTAGAATGTGAAATAAGCATGTGAACGGTTCTCTCACTCTGCTCCCTGTTTAGCCTGGTGAGATGGATTGAAGATGTATGGTAGATTTCAAACGCAAAATTATGATTTGCAATGAGTTTTTCTAATCCCTAGTATGTGAAATGACCATTTGAACTGTTGTCTCCCTCTGCTCTCTGTTTAGTCTGGTGAAATGGATCGAGGATGGCGTGCCAGATGACCCCTTCCTGAACCCGGAGCTGATGAAGAACAACCCCTGGGTGGAGAAGGGCAAGTGTGTGATCCTCTAGAAGACGCAGGCGGATTCATGTCTGTCCCTGTCCCCCGTCCACCTCCCTTTCCACCCTTCTCCTACCCCGTTTGTCCCCTGCCTCGATCCCACGCTTGCCAGAGGAATTACAACACTGTTTATAAGCCTACCCACCACCCTGATCCCCCACCCCCATTACACCTCTCTACTCTGCCCCTTTTACCTTACCCCTCACTATGAATGTACAACAGACACCCCGACGAGGACCACTGCTACTTTTACACTGAAGCATTACCACCTTACTGTCACACTTGCAAGAGTTTAAGGAAGAAAAAAAAAATATTTGCCATGCATTACTGTTACAATCATGAATATCTATATATCTTTATATGCCGTAAATGGATTTGACTCTCTAGCATATTGATTCCTTTTAGGTGTTGTCTCTGTTGCTTGCGCTTTTTTGATAACACGTTCAAGCGTATACTCACTGCCAACACTGGTCTGCTGGGCTGTTGGCAACCTAAAAGAAGAGGGGAATGGAGAAGAGAGGAGAAGAGGGAAGGGAAGGGGAGGAGGGGGAGGGGAAGAGAGAGGGAAAGGAGGAAAATAGGAAAATGAGGAGAGGAAAAAGCACTACAGCATCAAAAAGCAGCTTGGCTTTATTTAGAAACACTGAGAGCCCAGTCAGTCGTGCTACACCTCCCCTTGGTCTCTCTCTCTCTTTCTCTTTCTCTCTCTCTCTCTCTCTGTCTCTCTCTCTCTCTCTCTCTCTCTCTCTCAACTGGGTGGCCTGAAATCAGTCCAGCTGGCCAGATGCCCGTATGCCTCGTTCCAGCTGACCCTCTCCCCCAAACCCTTAGAAACCCACCCACATGCCCCACTTCCACCCTCCCTATCTGTAATGTACCGTTTGGAAAGGTGAGGTGTCTGCACCTGCCTAACCACATGCTGGTTTTACCTGGTGTGGCACCCCATCCCCATCCACATCCCCATCCTCATCTCCAAGGCGACCCAATTCCCAACTTTGCACCTCTGCTGAAGGTGTCCAGCACCTGGGCCCCAGTTTTGCTTTTAGCCGTACTTCAGTGGGACGTTCTGAGAGCTTAAACACCTTGCACGTTTTTTGGATGTTTCTGTTCGGTTTTTTTCTCCGCTTCCCTGGACAGTTCATTAGAGTCCAGCACAGCTAACGCACGTGTCCAGTTGAGGTAGCGAGACAGAGAGAACACAACACACAGTACACTCACTGAGGCACACCTGTTTTGTTTGGGTTTTCCCTCTTCTTCTTTCAAACATGTACAGCCAGTGTCTACTTAATTTATTAACTTATTTATGGTAATTTATTTATTTATGGGTTTTACAATTTACTACTGAATCTGTAGGTGCTGTTAGCTTGGGGAGTAGTTTTGGACTTGCTATTTTTATGCCTGCACCCTGCGTCCATTGAATTAAAAAAAAACAAAAAAAAACATGCAACACCTTGCCAGTTCACCATCAAATACTGCCTTGTACACAACCTCCTTAAAAACAAGAATGTATGTATGGGTATCACAAAGGGTTGGCCTGCCATCCACCACCCAAGCTTTGATTTGTGTGTGTATGCATGGAGCTTAAATGCTGTGACCAGTTAGAGAGGCTTTTGGGTCAGATATTTAACAGCACAGTCTGTAAGACTGCCAAGGCAGTAATCACGAAAGGCAAGGATGTTTATTGGTTGTTTCTGGTTCTTTTGTTTTGTTGGCTTTTTGATTTTTCATTTGTTTCATTTTTATATTCAACATCTAGTAGAATGCTGTCTCTCTATTTAGCAATGTACTGATCGTGGGAGTGCTTTGGGATATATTATGCATAAGATCAATTACTAGTTTAATGATGAAGCAATAAGCAATGATGATTTTTTTATTGAATGTTTTACAAAAAAAAACATTTATCCTAATGAATAAAGTAGAGGATTTTTAGACAACTTCGATGTCATTTGTGTGTTTGTATCTTTAAAAAGGTGAAGAAATGTGTGAAATAAATCCCACACGATACTGGCAAAGATCTTGCCAAGCAATGATTATTTTTTTTGCCCTAATGCTCAGACCAAAGTGCACACAGACATTACTAGCATATGAGATTAAATGTTTCCCGAGTCCTACCACACAAAAAACCCCAAAAAGGCCAAATGAAATATTGACACGCCTCAAAGAGAATAATATTGTCGCTGCTGGTGTGTGTTTCTCCGCATCATCCTGCTGTGGCCGTGTGGCAGCTGGTACAAGGCATCTCCTGCAGCGAAAATGGATTTAGTGTCTGTGTCAAGCACAATAAGCACAGGAAGACTCAACGACACAGTCTCCATGACTACATCATGTTGCAGACACACGAGGCAAGCACACGCAAGTGCAATGGGCTCTGGGGGTTCTAAGAAAGCCGCCGCCGCCACCATGCACCCACCCACCTTTCTCCTTCTGTTCCATCTTGCACTATACTAGTCCACCCCCACCCTCTCCAGATACAGCAGCAGAGTGCAGTCAGAGAAACTCCACTTGTGTCTGAATAATTGAAGAGCAAGAGAGAGAGAGAGAGAGAGAAGGAGAGAGAGACAGAGAGCAACGCTTGGAGCACAGACTTCTGTGTCATGCCTGCCTGCCTTTCTCAAACAGAAACACAAGATACATTTTGTATTGTTTGTGTTGAACGGGCGTGCCTTTGTTGTTTTCTGGACAGCTAGGAACAGATTGGTCCAGTGTATTAAAAAACAGCCATGTTGTGCCCATCCAGTTTCCCTTCACCAACCCTGTACTGTACCTCCCATCCCCCCAACAACCCGCTGCAGCCCAGCCCATCCCTCCATTAAGTTACACCACTGCTAGGCTGCTCCATCCACATCCGTAGCCACTGCATCCGCAACTGTATCCACTTGTCTCTTCCCACCCCCCCATTCCCCCAATCCCCCAAAGCTGAAGATGCCGGCTGCCATCAAAAATGGCACTAATGCACGGCAGGATAAAGGCTGAGTGCGCTGGATGCCATTCCATTCACTCTGGGATTAACACACGTAATCCCTCAAGCCGTCCCACCACCAACCACCGCTGCCACTGCTAGCATCACTAGTGCCCATGCAGCCAGGCAGGCAGGCAGGCACACCACATGCCCGTGATTGCTCTTCTGAAAGAGAGAGAGACAGAGACAGAGAACAGGAGCAGATGACTCTAATCTACCCAAGGTAATCCACTCTCTCTTACCCCCACAACCTTATCCCCCACAATACAACACAACCACCAACCCCCCCCCCAAGCACCAGCCTCTGTGTTTTGCAAAGGCCTCTCATATTCTAATGCTCCATCTGGACGCTCACGAGATCAACTGTCCACGTCGTGTTGTCCAAACCTTGCGTATGATGATGCCAAGAGATAATGTAGCCTACACCACCACCTCATCCCTCCACAAACACCCTCAACCACCAACACCACCACCGAAACCATGTACGTATATACTTTTCACAGTCGCCGCATATACTAATGCTCCATCTGTTGGCGAAGCTCACCGGATCAACTGTTGATGTCATGTCGTCCCGCCTTGTGTACGGAGATGATGCCGGGGGAGATACAGTGATGTTCATCATCACCTCATCCCCCAACACCACCATCAAAACCATGTACACTTTCACAGTCCACTCGTATTAATGCTTCATCTGTTGGATATGCCCACGGGATCAACTGTTGACGATGTGTTGTCCAGCCTTGTGTAGGCTACAGTAGCTGAGGATGTTTGGAGATTCATACTGCCCCAGTGATGGATGAGGTGGGTTTGGCTTTCACCCAATGATCATAAATCCTCCTGCATGTCAAAGCTTATGTCCCTCTAAGCTTTATATCCAAGATTTGCCTCCCTCTTTTGCTGTATACTTTCATTACCATTTCTGTCAGTGATTAATGAATGACACATACAGATAAAAAATGTCTTTCTATTGGTTTTACAATGCATAAATGCACGTGTTAGGCTCATGAATTTGTGTTTAGCCTCAAAATTGTCTTCATAAGATAATCCCACTTAAGGAAGTGCATACTGTAAAAGGCATCATCACTACCACAGTAGGCCTACATCTACAACATGTTTACATAGCCTACATACAGAACAGTTTTATCACACTTTTCCTTTATAGGGTAGCATTTGTTCCTCAAACAAACAGATCAGATCACAACAGATCGTTGAAGGGTTGATTTTGTTCACAAAGGGCTACAAACAAAAGTGAAGAAAGTGATACGCTCTATGTTTGTAAAGAGAGTTTTTCTGCTGAACAAGATCTGAATAAACTGAATACTCTTGATCCAAACATTCTTGGAGTGGGAGAACTGAGTAGGAACTGATCTTAGCAAAGCTAGCGTCAGAGGCAGAATTTCAAGGGGCGTGGCTGCTGTGGGACAGAAAGCTTGATGCTGTGATAAAGCCGATGAGGCTTGATGTTGCCAGGTGAATTGGTTTACGATATACTCACAAATTTTATATTTTTTGTTTTAAACAAACCACATAGGCCCACTTTTGGCCTTCACAATTAATGTCAGAATTGCCATCTATAATTACAACATTAAGGACGTTAGGGGTAATGTGCCTAATTATTTTTTTTAATATTCTAACTAGACTCTATCTAGTTGCTCTACATTCGAAAGGCCAAAACTATTAGCAGGCCCAAGTGCTGTTAATGATTGTTACTAAAAAAGTGTATTTGATCTTATCAAATTATTTTGAAGACTAGCTGGGTCTCTCTCTCCCACTCGCTTTCTGTCACCATCTCACACTCTAAACACTTTTTAAAAAGCAAGAATGAGTGCATGGCTACATTGTGAGGTTACTTGTCTGTTGGTATATACCAGGAAATGCACATCGAGTATGTGTTTTGGGGGAAGGGGTGTAGTATATGACCCTTGACATATAGGCTACAGACATTGTCGGTCATATGCACAGGCAAATAGCTTGTAAATTTACATTTTGCTCCACTCAAGTTAAAGTTCATGTTAATTCGGGCATGTAGCGCACCACTGCACACCTCTGGGCTTCCTATAATAAGTCCTACATGAAGCATACAATGATGCATTAGGAATATTACTTACGGTTCCCAGAGGTGAAAGTGCTAGACAGATGTTTGTATCTGTAGGAGTAAACACACTTCAAGCACTTTTAAGAAATTCAATGTATAATTTTGTGTCTGGATGAATCTTACTGTAATATCACGGTGTCACTCTCAAATCTGACGGAGTAGCACTAAGTATAGGCTACATCTAGTAGGCCTGCATCTAGGCTGAGAGTGCATTGATGTGTTGTTCTACAGTCCATCTTATTTGGATTTGGACAAGTGTCTGGCGAATAAACAGAATTGGGCAATAAATTCCTCCACACAACTGAGACATCTTGAGGCACCCTTCAACATGAAGGTCAATAGAGGGGGCTAAAGGTCATTTAGGTCAAACACCCATCTGCCCCCTTTCACACACACACACACACACACACACACACACACACACACACACACACACACACACACACACACACACACTGTACACACACTGTACACACTGTAGACACACACGCACACACACACACACACACACACACACACACACACACACACACACACACACACACACACACACACACGCACACGCACACAGTTAGAGGGCAGTCATGGGTAAGCGGTTAGGGTGTCAGACTTGGAGCCCAAAGATTGCTCTGGAACCCAAAGGTTTGACTCCCGACCTGCCAGGTTAATAGGAGCAGTAATTGAACAGTGCTCTCCCCTCCCCCATCCTCCTCCATGACTGAGGTACCCTGAGCATGGTACCTCACGAGTCACTGCTCTCTTCCGGGTGCCATTGGGGGCTACCCCCTTGCACGGGTGAGGCATAAATAGAATTTTGTTGTGTGCAGTGTCCACTTGTGTGCTGTGGAGTGCTGTGTCACAGTGTCACAATGGAAGTTGGAGTTTCCCAGTGGGGCTTTCAATTTCACACACACACACACATGCACTCACGCACACACCAACGCACACACACACGCACACACACACGCACACATGCACCAACGCACGCGCACAAACGCGCGCGCACACACACACACACACACACACACACACACACACACACACACACACACACACACACACACACACACACACACACACACACACACACACACACACATTGATCTGTGGAGAGCACTAATCCCTCTGCAGAGGTCACCACTGCTGGCCCGTTGGAGCTCACTCATCTGATGCAGGAACAGCAAATTGTTGCCCAATTAAGGTAGAGTGTGTCAGACACATTGAATTCTGGGCCAAAACAGCTCTGAAATCCCACAGAAGGAGCAGCGCAGCAGTCAAATACTTTCCCCAAAATGGGAATGCAGCCAAGCAGTGTCGGCTGGTGGGGGTGGAAGGGGAAAACTCCACGTTCTCCTCTCTTCACCGTGTGTGCTGTGAAACAGATATCTCGTGCCCTGGTGTTCCAGCCCAATCCCAGGCTTTCGCCCCACCCCCAGCCCCATCCGCATCCCCCGAGCATCACCCATTCGCCTGTGCTCTGCCCCACCCCACCCCACCCCCACCACACCACCACCACCGCTACTAGTGTCTGCCTGCTCAGCAAAGCTCATCTGTGCGCTGATGCTCGGCTAAAACCGACCATCTCCCATTAACCTGCTTTTGCGCGCCTCTTGGATTAACTTCACAGAGCTGGCTTTTGCTGCTGCTGCTGCTGCTGCTGCTGCTGCTGCTACCACTACCACCAGCAGCCCTCTCGTGGCACTTGATAACAAGGTCACTCTTCCTGCACGTTTTGCCTCTCCCTCTTGCCCTGGTTAAAGATGATATCGGTGGCTTACAGCTCAAGATGTTCCCTCTCACAGACAGTTCCAGCAGCCCTTGGGGAGCTTGACTTCAGTCCTCATGACTTCAGTCCACACCCTCCATGCCCCTAATAAAGAAGGAAGGGAGGTACAGAAAGTGTCAGGATGTGGGTGGATTAACCAGGAAGAAGGGTGTGGGAAGAGGCTATGCACACAGGTGAAGCCAAAGTCCTCCATGACAAAAGCTATATGAAGCAAAGATGTGCGCAGAACTGACAATGGTAGGCCTACTGTAAACTGCAGTGTGCAGATCAATCTTTCACTGACTACGTTTACACAACGTTTTTAATTCCGAATTAATCCGTCGAGTTCCCTTTGATCTTTTATTTAATTCTGAATTGTGTTTACGTGACGTTTTCCAAGCGGAATTAAGCTTTATTCAGAATTAAAGTGGTTTAATTCTGAATTAAATGTCCCATGTTAATGTAGACACTGTCTGATATTGCTGATATATTGTCTAAAATTGGCACACAAAAAAACAAATGGATGTGTGTGCACTCTCCAAAATCATACAAATGAAATTCACCACCATCCATGCTGTGACCAGTTCTAACTTGTGGTTTCCAATACCAGGCTTGTAGAGTTGTTGGAGAAAGGCAAACCCCTCTGTCAGGTTTGGGAGGCAAAGGTGTCTGTAGCTGAAAGTAAGTACAGTCTATTGTCCACACAACCAAGCTACTCTTAACAAGTGTTTAGCGCTTTCCAGGTCGATCTGGCATGCGAGCTGGCAGCGGGACAAAAACGGCTGATCCAGATCTGTCATGGCACGCCTCTTCCTGGGGAGTTCATCTTCACCTCCACCATTTGGGAGCCAACTGAGGTGTCAGGCACCTGATGTGTGCACTCCATCCTGCCCGGCGACAGGGGAACTAGGCCAAGACTGCGCCGCATTGTAGCGTAGCGCGCCACATCGTACCTCAGCACGCCATACCGCTGCGCTTCACTTTTCCAAATTAGGACAGAGAGAAAGATTCCTACGCTTACAACCCTCCCCCCTTACTTGCTTTTCCACTCTAACTCCCTCATTCCCTTGGTTCATTCTCCTTTTCCTTCTCTCTCTCTCTCTCTCTCTCTCTCTCTCTCTGTCTCTCTCTCTCTCTCTCTCTGTCTCTCTCTCTCTCTCTGTCTCTCTTTCTTTCCATCCTCTCCCCCTCTACACTAGCCTTTCCACACTGTTCCCTATCTACCCTTGGCTAATTATAACTGCCTAAGTGTAAATTGAACGTGTGTGCAGAGAGAGAGAGAGAGAGAGAGAGAGAGAGAGAGAGAGAGAGAGAGAGAGAGAGAGAGAGAGAGAGAGAGAGAGAGAGAGAGAGAGAGAGAGAGAGAGAGAGAGAGATGGAGAGAGGAATAGAGAGAGGGAGCCCGTGGTAGGTTCATGGTCTTTGGCCCAGTTTTTTTGTCAATTGAGTCAAGAGGAAAAGGGAAAGGAAACCACACAGACTGACAATAGAGCCCCAGGACAATATGGGCTCCCACATACTGTAAGGGATGCTACATCTCTCTCTCTTTCTCTTTCTCTCTCTCTCTCTCTCTCTCTCTCTCTCTCTCTCTCTCTCTCTCTCTCTCTCTCTCTCTCTCTCTCTCTCTCTCTCTCTCTTTCTCTATCTGCACAACAGAAGAGACAGAGAGCTTGAGTAGTGTGAGATGGGAGGAGGAGAGAGGAGAGGAGTATGCGAGAAGCCAGAGGAGGAGGAGGAGGAGACTGTTTTCCCTGTGTTAGGCCATAGCGCGTTGTCATTAAGCACTCAAGGTAAACAAACACAGAAACGTCAGCCACGGTGGTGGCAGTGGTGGTGCTGGGTGGTGTGAGTGAGTGCAAGGCAGTCATGGAGGGTTTTCTATTCCGCTGTGGCGTTATTAAGACGGGGATGTGCTGGCCCCCATGGACCTGGGCTTTATGTTTACTCAGACTCCTATCTCTCCCAGTCCCCGCCCTGCCAACCTCGCTCTCCCCTCCCTCCCTCCCCTCCCTCCCCTCCCCTTCGGGACCCTGCCGACACAGCGCGATCTAACCACACCATCTCCACAGTAACCATAGAATACAATACACCCAATGACGCCCAACTTCTCTTTCTCTTTCTCTTTCTCTTTCTCTGTGTGCTTCTCTGCTTTTCTGTGCTGTCTTTTCTCTGTCGCTCTCTGCTTCTCTCTCTTCTCTGTTTCTCTGTTTCTTTGTCTCTCTGTCTCCTTCTCGTCTCCTTCTCGTCTCCTCTCTCTCTCTCTCTCTCTCTCTCTCTCTCTCTCTCTCTCTCTCTCTCTCTCTGTCTATTTTGTGTGTGGCTGCAGCATCTGAGTCTGCCGACATGAGATGAAATCTTATCGCAGGAGGAAACTAATAAAGAATCAGCTGGCGGATGGCGTATGAATGACTTTCATGATGGGAGATGATGAGTTTAGAGGGATAGAGGGAGGCAGAGCCACTGAAATATAAGGCCTTAGAAGGTACCCTCTCTCACACAGACACGTGACGTGTGCCCACACAGGCACAGGCACAGGCACACGAAAACACAGAGAGAGAGACATGAACAAAAATGCACACTTCTGTGCAAATTTACACACCCACATGCACACTCAAACTCTCTCTCTCTCTCTTTCTCTCTCTCTCTCTCTCTCAAATTCAAATTCAAATTCAAATATGCTTTATTGGCATGCCTATTGGTAACAGTGTTGCCAAAGCGTACAGATAACATAGAAGGACATTACGGTCAATTAGGAACATTAAGCATACATGTGTTAAGAATATCACACACACACACACACACACACACACACACACACACACACACACACACACACACACACACACACACACACACACACACAAACACACACATGCATTAAGAACATTAAACACACACGCACGCACACGCACACACACACACACACACACTTGCATTAAGAACATTAAAAAACACACTCACACGCACATGCACACACAAGCATAAAACCAGAACAATTCATTACATACTATCACTGTCTCTCCGGGTATGGCATGCTGCAACATATTTTGCTGCTATTTCACAATTGTGTCTTTCTCCAAGAATATAAGCCATCTTTTCATTATCATTTTGTATGTTAAAATTGGGTACTTCTTTTGCAAAGATTAGAAAATATTGCTGCCTAATTTGTTCATATTTTGGACAGTGGAGCAGAAAGTGCATCTCAGTCTCAACCTCATCAGTCGTACAGTGACCACATATCCGCTGATCTCTTGGTAGCCATGTTTTTTTGTAGCGTCCTTTCTCTACAGCTACAAACTTGTAGACTGTGGTCACATAACCTGTACTTGGTTAGGATCTGTCTCTGCTTTGTATCTCTGACTGTGTAGAGATACTCTGCCAATTCATAATTTCTTTTTAGTCCAAGATAACATTCTAGTTTGGATTGTGATTTGGTCTGGTTTTCCCAGTGTTCCAGGTAAGTATATTTGCATTGGTTCATAATTTGTTTTACTTTGATTTGATTTTGTACAGCAGGGATGGTCTGAGGTTGATGGGTTAGTGAGTTAAGAGGTTTAGTTAACTTCAGAACCAACTGACTGAGGGGATTGGTATTAGAGCTAACCTCTTGGGTTTTAAATGCTTGGAACTTTATAGTGTTTTCTTTCTCTCTCTCTCTCTCTCTCTCTCTCTCTCTCTCTCTCTCTCTCTCTCTCTCTCTCTCTCTCTCTCTCTCTCTCTCACACACACACACACACACACACACAACACGATATTACATGGTGTTACAGATACACTGGTAAGCTGAATATACAGTACTGTAGTGTTGTAGTGCACTGTGGTGTGGTGGAGGACACATCTCCATTATTAATCAAAACAAAAGCAAGCAGAAATACTCTGCCTCAATACTCTCTGCCTCCCATGCTGTACGCCCATACTAAATACTCACATTCATCTTTCCTTCTGTCTCTCACACACGAACACACACGACACATACACACGCACACACGCACACACACACAGACACACACACACACACACACACACACACACACACACACACACACACACACACACACACACACACACACACACACACACATGCACACACACAGATGTCCCCTGGGTGTGCTGAGCTGGGGGTTTGAGCTGGAGTTGGGTGCAACCTGTAAGCTCCATGGTGCTCCTTAGTTGCTGAGGCTTATGACAGCACTGCCCTCTGTATGTTTGAGACACAAAAACACACACACACTCATGCACACACACAAACACGCATGCGCGCACCAACATACGCACATAGAAAAACAGACAGACGTGTGTGTGTGTGTGTGTGTGTGTGTGTGTGTGTGTGTGTGTGTGTGTGTGTGTGTGTGTGTGTGTGTGCGTGCGTGCGTGCCTGCGTGCGTGCGTGCGTGCGTGCGTGCGTGCGTGCGTGCGTGCGTGCGTGCGTGTGTGTGTGTGTGTGTGTGTGTGTGTGTGTGTGTGTGTGTGTGTGTGTGTGCCTGTGCCTGTGCAAGTACTTGCATGCATGTGTGTATGTTTGTGTGTGTGTGTGTGTGTCTGTGTTTGTGTGTGCACATGTGCATGTGCATGAGTGTGTGAGTGAGTGTGTGTGTACTGTTGGCCTATATGTGTATGCATGCCCGTAACTACCATTGAGGACACAGAGGTCATGTCCTCTGTATTTTTTTTCAGTGAAGTAAAATTAATCTATTGATGAAAACCGATATATGATCAACAATGATAAATTCAGTCTATATACGCCACTCCCATTTATCCTCAAGGCAATGATTAATGAAAACAAACTTAGGATTTTGACTGAAGTGTTTGAAGCATTCTAAATGTACAGTATGCAGTACAGCATGCAGTATTTGACCTCGGTATTTGAAAATCTCTGGTTACGGCCCTGTGTGTATGTGTGCCTCCAATGCATGTCGAGAGAAGGCGAGAGCGAGGCACACAGGAAATGTCCTTCGTAGGCGTCTGGAGAACCAGACACAGACTCCAGGGATCGGCCAAGCGAGATGTGTGGTAGGTTGGATCTCTACAGTAGAAGTGGCCGAAGACTCTCATGACAGTGTTTTATTTTCTATGGCTGTGACCTGCGAGAGATGTTGTTGACCAAGCTATATCAGTGTTTTCCATTTGGGCACACAGCAGTGTGTGAGCAGTCCAAATGCATGGCCAATCTGTGCATAACTAGTTCCCTTTCCCTTCCAAACTAGCAGAATCGTAGCTACTTCCATGTATGGATAATTCATGCCAGCAGCTGAAGAGAGAGACATATGAGTGGGAGAAGGAGAGGAGAGGGTGGCTTGTATTGCGTGCTGACAGTGAAAGCATTAAGATGGCTCAAATCAAATCAAATATTTATTAGGTGTGGTGGGGTGGGAGGTGTTTCGGAAGTAAAATGTACAGTAGGGTTGGGCAAGGCAAGGCAAGGCTGTAGGGCTGGGGCTAGAGACCGGCTTATACGGTCCTACTGAGGGAGTGCACATGTGTACACCCACCGGGTTGCTTGGTGGAGAGAGGCTTTGGGGAATGGCAATGTCATGAAATCACAAGAATATCGTAACCTCTGATTGGCCCAAATGACTAGAGAATGCTGTAGTTTTATAGACTGACTAGGCTGGCAAGAAGCCCTGACTGGGACTCATGAGACTTCTCTCTCTCTCTCTCTCTCTATCTCTCTCTCTCTCTCTCTCTCTCTCTCTCTCTCTCTCTCTCTCTCTCTCTCTCTCTCTCTCTCTCTCTCTCTCTCTCTCTCTCTCTCTCTCTCTCTCTCTCTCTCTTCGGTCTCTCTTGCTCTACTCTTCTGCTCCCCTCTCCCAGTGCCATATCTCAGGCCTAATTAAGCAGGAGAAGCCTCAGTGAAGCTCACTCAGCCAATTGACAGTCATTAACAATTCATGGTCAGGCAGGCGTCACAGAAATAACCAGGCCTCCACCTCCTCTTCCTTTCCTTTCTCTCCTTCTTCTCTCTCTTCTCTCCTTCTTGGGGGTGAGCACTTTTGAGGAGCAGGCCTAGAGGAATGGGGCATGGGATTGGATAGGGCCAGGTAGAGAAGGATGTATCCCTAGATACCAGAGTGCCATCTACTTACCTCCCAATGACCGAGGAGTCTTTCCCCACCATCACACACTGCCATCAGAGATGAACGAAGTAGAAGTAGAATTACTATTACAGATGTAATTACAACAGCAGTTTGATATTACATTGTCTATGATGAATAATATTGTACTTTTAATGTTGTAATTACATCTGTAACATATACTGAGACTTCTACTTTATACATCCCTGTCCCTGGTCCATCTCTTTGAACGAAAGTTTTTTTTTGTTTTTTTTTTGCTGTGGCTCTGTTGTCCATAGGGTATATATTTTGCTAGCTTTACCTGTGGTTTCCGCCTCAATTCAAACATTTTAATTTGTGATGTCATAGCTCATCTTTACTATAATGTGTGCCAATGTTATTTAACTTATTTAGTTATGAATGCTTCTGATTTATTCTTGAATGGTGATGAAGAATCACTGCAATCAACTAATCAGTTTTAAACATGACCGATATACATGTGGTCCAGAGCTTTAAAGTGCCTATAGAGACACTGTTTTGTAGCTGTATTAAGCGTCAGATGGTTCTCTTTTGTTGCTAAATAGGTCTCAGTTTGTCACGAGCCATCCCCCTCCCTCTGCCTCTCCATTTGTGGCTTCCCTCTGCCATGAGAATGCTATTCAATAAAACATTACTGACGTTTTAAATCTTTAATGGCTCTGTCTTGCTGCATTAGCCCACATGAACACACATTTAGGGCATCTTCTCACAATAAGCCACAAGCTCCCTCTTCCTCCCTCCCCTCCCCAAAATCAACAGATGAGATTTAACAGTCATTTGGCAAATAGGTTATGGCTAAATACAGTATAGGAGCTTATAATGATTGAAAGATGACACAGACATCCGTGAGTAGGCTATTGTGTTTTCATACCCTCTAGAAAAGAACCAAACGTTGTGTATCTGTATCAGGAATGATTAAATCAACCAAGTGTCTGTCTCCATTTTCGTTGATGGGCAGTGTTCCTGAAGGAGTGATTGCAGGTGATGAAATGAAAGGGAAGGGAGGGGTTTTCCTGTTAGCGTATAGGCATCATCTCCAGTCAGGGCTGCCAATGCGGGATAGATCCGCACACTTCAGGGGCACAGCATCACAGGGAGCTACAGAGGATCGTTATATGGATGAGGTGGGCCACAGAATGGAGGCTTTTCAGGGGTCTCAGAATTCGTGGTTGCACTCATAGCTCTTTTGCTGGGATCTGGTTACATCCAGTCTGGTGTGTCGGGTACTTTCCCAAGAAGCATGTGGCATGTCTTTATAAATATAAGCACATTTCAGCGTGTAATTTCCAGTCATTTCTGGGAAAGGACACTTTCCATGTGCCCAATTTCTGGGCATGAAAGTGCGCCACCTTTGTCTCCTCTCGCTAGGGGGCAGACGCAGCCATTGGAACCAAATAAGGGCGAGGTTTACCACAGACAGAATGAGCCCAATCTCACTGCACTGTGAGTGAGTGAGTGAGTGAGTGTCACCGATGGTGAGGGATTAACCCCTAATCTGGTGATGCTGCACTCGCTGAAAATGAAAAACAATGACAATTCCACCCAAACCCATGCACCCGAAATCCCACTCTCTATTCTTATCTCTGTCTCCCTTTTTGAGAGACTCACATTTGATTTAATCAGCTTATTCTGCATAACAGCAACTCCGTGGTCTCCAGAATGATATGCAGACGCCTCTCTCCAGTAATGTCTTCTCAACCACCAAAGGCTATGGCTAAAATGTACTCTGATCTAATAGCCCACTGACTAAGAAGCTTATATACACACTCACATCCATTCAACAAATTACTTGCCCACCAAATGGTTAAATCATTTGAAATGTGTTAAGCCTGCTGTTGCTGCAAAGCAAGTGAGCAATGTAGCCACCCATTGAGAGGTGGTTAATTTACATGTAGACTTAGAGCTGGCGGGGCTGGAGTGGACAAACCATCACTTTAGAGAATAAAAGGGGGAGAAATCTGTTTTTATCCAAGTGGATTACTCTGTAGCTACAGTGTGCAAGAGCAGGACGGCATGCATGCATGAGGACACCGTTCTCCCCTTTCTAAAAGTAGGCTTTCTGACAAGTGAGAGTATGAAACAAAGCCAGTATCATGACGCGTTGTTTTTACAACATCAGTATTGGATGAGCGCTTCCTTAAGTCTATGGTGGGACAAAACATTTTCTTGTGGCCTTGGGTATTCCTCCTCCAAGGAAGTGCCTCGTTCCAAAATACCCAAGGACAAATTCTCATGCTGATCCAATGATAGCACAACTGCTAATGCAAGCAGTATTGCCCATACTCCCTACTCTGTGTCTATCTCGCCCACCCCCCCTTCTCTCTATGTCTCTATGTCTCTCTGTCTCTGTCTCTGTCTCTGTCTCTGTCTCTGTCTCTGTCTCTGTCTTTCTCTCTCTCTCTCTCTCTCTCTCTCTGTCTCTGTCTCTGTCTCTGTCTCTGTCTTTCTCTCTCTCTCTCTCTCTCTCTCTCTCTCTCTCTCTCCCACACACACAAACAAACACATCACACACATCACACTCCCACTCCCACTCCCACTCACAGAGAGAGAGAGAGAGAGAGAGAGAGAGAGAGAGAGAGAGAGAGAGAGAGAGAGAGAGAGAGAGAGAGAGAGAGAGAGAGAGAGAGAGAGAGAGCAATTTCTGGGAATCAGTGTGTCCCCCTGGAGAATATCATTCAACAACTGAGTACAATTCCAGCTGCCAAATATAGTTCTAATGCAGTCCAGCAGGATAATCTGTGACAATAAGGATAGGTTATATCAAAGCAATGATTTCATATAGGCTACATAAGAAGATGTTATTCATTCATTCATTCATTCATTCATTCATTCATTCATTCATTCATTCATTCATTCATATAAAATAGTTTATCATTTTAAATTAAGCTTATACCAGTATATTACAGTTACAATGGCATTTTACTCATTTAGATATTTATATTGGACTATTCAAGAAAATGGAAAATAATCATGAAGGAATATAATAGATAATTGAAATGTATCAACAGCATCACAGCATGAGGTCAAATCTACAGGTTCAGCAGATTTAGCTGAGTTTATTAAAACATAATTATGCTTCCATCGGTTATCAGGTTCAATTTTACATTCCAGATTTTAAGGTAATAAAACAAGCCTTTCAAGGTGTGCAGGTCACCCTCTTCATCCATAACAAAAAAAACAAACAAACAAAAAAAAACATAAAAGTGAGGCCTACATCAAATTTTAAATGTCAATTACATTCTAGTGTTTTAGATTTAAGCGTAGCCTATCGCTAGTGTACCAATAAGGTAAATACACAGGCACAGCCAGGTCCATGTTCTGTACCAGTGCAACAACTTCTCAATACTGACATAACACTGAAAGGGCACCCACCTGTTTTGTTTTGTAAGATGCAGAAATTTGCTGCTGTGAACATATTTAATAACAACAAAATAACAAAAATGTCTTGATTCAACAAAACTCAAAAGACAGATTATTTAGCATCTAATGATCTACTCTATTATTAGTAAAATCAATGGATTTAAAATAATAGAATAATAAAGCAAAAGAAACCAGCTAGTGTTGTTGTTGTTGTTGTTCTAGTCAGGCTTAATCTTGTCTCCAAACTCTTATTCCTCAAAACACCACACAGGAATCAGGGATTCAGAGAGGGAATCAGAGGGGTGCTCCTTCTACTTAGTAGCAGTACAGTAGCCACAAGTCTGGATTCTCCCTGAACATTGTCCTTACACATGGGCCATGTGCAGTTCCTGCAAGGTGGCCAGTCATGAATGGTGCTGTCAGTTATCCACTCACAGTTGAGAAAGATACCATCTCTGTCCAGTCAAGCCATCAATGTTCGGTGCAGCCTTCCCCACAAACACACTATCACTGGCAATCTAGCTATCACATAGACAGCATCAATGGCCAGCCAGCCTGAGAAGACCCAACACATATCCCACTCTCCCCGACGACACACAATGCAAAGCAAAGAGAAATCTGTTTCATTTGCAACATCACAGGCTCTTCTAAGAGTTGAGGGGGTGCAGTGGCTCAACGTTGTACCATTACGCTAGCGACCCGGGTTCAATTCCAGCCTGAGGTCTTTTGCAGATCCTTCCCCCCTGTCTCTCATTTCCTGTCACAATTTAACATTGTCCTGTCCTGAAAAAAGGCATAAAAAGCCCCAAAAAACACAATCTCCATCAGCCAGCTTTGTTGGGCAGGAGGTCCATGCCGGAGGACTGGTTGCTGAGGGCTTGCTCCAGCATGGCACGGTACAGAGTGGCGGGCAGATAGAGGAAGGCATAGACAAGGCCCAGCAGCACCAGGGCGATGAGCAGGGGGATCCCCCAGTCCGTCGTCATCACAGGCTGCTTACAGCGCGCCTGTAAGAAGGAGCCCTGCATGGTGGCAATCAAGGCAACGGGTTTCCGGTCAAGGCAGAAGGTTGGAGAAGGTTCCAGATGGTTCCAAATGAGATTCTATGAGGTTCCAGGAGTGTTCCAGATTGCTTGTCTCTCCCAAAAGCTCTTGTATTG
>NC_085858.1:1065000-1135000 GCF_034702125.1 Engraulis encrasicolus
TTTAGCCACCATGGGCAGCACCTTACAGCTTTTGCCAATGTGGGGAAACTAGAAGTAGGCTACCATTATCAGTCAAGCTATTGTTTCAAATTCAGCCATTTTAGGTGCTGTGTAGCAATATTCCATTGCCATGTAACAATGTCTTATAACGGTATATGGCAGAGATGCTCCGGTGACTCTGAATCACAGTCAATGGCCAGGCCATCAGTGGGCTGGCCGTGGCTCACTGTGTGTGTGTGTGTGTGTGTGTGTGTGTGTGTGTGTGTGTGTGTGTGTGTGTGTGTGTGTGTGTGTGTGTGTGTGTGTGTGTGTGTGTGTGTGTGTGTGTGTGTGTGTGTGTGTGTGTGTGTGTGTGTGTGGATATAAGTGAATGTGTGTGCATACATAGTATGTGTCTGTGAATGTGCGTGAGGGGGGTCTGACAGGGGGCACTGCTGTATTGGGCATAGATCAGGACGATTCAGGGCATGGGTATTACAGCTTCACATATGGTGAGGTTGGAGTGGACACCCAAAATCATGCTCATGCCACTCAATGTCCACTTATTCTACTGTAGGACGTGCTTTACAGTGTTTTTGTCTTAACATTACATGTAGGCTATTAAAGTGCGGACGCTATACACAATGGGTGCGTACCAATATGCGACCATGCGTCCTCCACTTTTGCTTGTGGCCTCGTACCAGGAAGTAATTCGTCATGATGGCATTTCATTTCATTTCATTTATTGTTTATTTGACAGGCACAACATACAATTGAGCCAGATTATAGCCCAAAGGCTAATTTTCATCTGTAGTCCCTGGACAGGAAGGTGTTAAGATAAAAAGGGATTAAAATTAATAATGATACAAAAATGTGACAATAATACAATGGGTGCACTATTTATATATAACTACATTATATTACAAGGTCAAGTATATAGTTAAAAAAACAACTACAACAGCAAAATACGCGAGATATATGATAAAATAAACAACAAGACACAAAACAAACTCAATGACTAAAAATGTCCACAGTGCTGACCCTCTTTGCGCCATTTCTTAAGACCTGATTTAAAACTACTAAGCGTATTGCTTTGCCTAATATTTACAGGGATACTATTCCATACCCCTACTGTTTTCACTGAGAAGGCACTTTGTCCAAAAGTGGACTTTCTAAACACACTTAGGCAGTCCCCCCTAAATGAGGCTCTTCTATTATTTGTGGGTTTGCTCAGACGCATCACTGACAACAGCATTATACTTCAGTATCTCGCCAAAGTTCAATTGTAAAGTCATTTTCTCATTTTCAGACAGGATGGTAAATGAAGAATAGTTCCCCAAAAATTGTTTTGGCTAGGCTGACAGCGGGGAAACTAAATTGTTTTCTCCATGGAGGTGGGGCATCAGCAAAACGTGAGGCCACAAGCCCAAGTGGAGGACGCAAGGTCGCATATTGGAATGCACCCAATGACTGGACACTTCAGGTGCAAGCTCTGCGTTATCTTTTTTTTCTCTTGGACCCTAAGATGAGAACCTGAAGAGGATGCAGCCGGGAGGACGGTAAATTAAATTCAGCTCAGCATCTGTTTACAGCCATTTCAAAATGGCCCTTGGCCCGGACCATGCCCCTCCTACAGCGGTCCCCACTGCACACCAGCAGGACTCCAATCGATGGCAGACCCTCAAGTGGCCCGAGTGTGTGTGTACTCTCCCAAAGTACGACACACAGATGCGTACACTGCAGTGCCAGTATACAACCAAAGTGTGCAGAGTGGACAAGACAAAGATACGGGCTGTGTGTGCCATGCCACTCGAAAATGCCACAATTGATTGATTGAACACTGCATAAACCAAGACTGCGAGTGTCAAATCTCAGGCTTCTGCTGATTGCCTACTTGTTGATACTGTATGTGATGGAGGAAGTTGCTCATGTTAGCGCAGATGGATGAGGACTGAGGAGTATTTTAATTGCTGGGAATGGTTTAGCACCCACCAACGTAATAACTTCCCACCAGCGTAACCCTGCCAACGTGATACAAAATGTAATAGACAGGTCAACATAATAATTTCCTGCCAACATAAGAACTGTTGCCTTATTATGTTGGTTGGCAATGATTATGCTGGTGTGAAGGTTGAGAAGTCTTAGATTTTGTCCTATCAATGTAATAAAAGGACTCTCTTTCACTGAATTAGTGCTATTATTACATTCATAGGGCAAAATGTAACAAAATGTTACAAAATGTTACCCTTCTCAACCTTCCCACCAACGTAATAATTTCCTGACAACGTAATAAGGCAACTATTACGTTGGCGGGAAATTATTATGTTGGCCGTGCTGCTATTACGTCTGAACTGCACAATTTTTTATTACACTGCCCAGGTTATTACGTTGGCGGAAAGTTATGACGTTAGTGGGTGTTACACTTACACTAGGATTGAAGATGCAGGGTATTCTGATGAGAAGAGAGAGGAGAAGCTGAAATGAATCCTCTGATCCAGTCCAGTGAGTGCATTTTCTGTGCACCCATAATCCTTTGCACTAGCAAGGATATTTAACATCCCTTGCGCACATCCTTTGGCAAATATTGACATGCCAAGATGTGTACAAACCTTTTATTGTATAAGAATCCCTGGAGAGGTTGGACAGCTGTTTGATTTCTTTGTGTGCACATGAAAAGGGGGAAGGACAAATAAGGTTATTATTTGAGTTTAAAAGCAACAAGGATTTATATTTGAAAAGGAATTGCTTGACACCTACTTAAAACAGATACGGTTCAAACGGCTGCTCTGACTAAAGAAAGCTTTGAAGCATAATCCAAACATTGTACTGTCCTTCCTTTTAATCTTCATTGTTTAAAAATGTGTGTGCCTGTGTGTGTGTGCCTGCCTGTGTGTGCACTACACACAGGCTGGACAGATCTATCTATAAAAGTGGGCCCAAAAAACACCATATCGGGCACATGGAAACATAAAAAAGACAAAAGGTGCTCGGGTACAAAGTTACAACAGGAACCAGAGCATTATTTACAACGCATGGTCACTCTGGTGCAGACACCTTTCGGAGGTGTTTCTGCTGAAGGTCATTCTTAATGGCCACCACCAACAGAGTGGGCTGACTGGCTCTGCAGGCTCGGGTGAACAGTGACCAGTGTTGCCAGATGTGACTGATCAAATTCCGCCCAAAAGGTCCTCAAAAAACGCCAAAATGTGCTGAATTCCGCCCAATTTCAACAAATTGCATTGACTTCTATGGGCACAAAACTGCAGAAAAAAATGCCAAATGGCCCCTTTTTCTCATTTTTACCCGCAGACGGCCATCCCAAGTAAGCCCAATTGGGTAACCGCCCAATCTGGCAACATTGACAGTGACAGCTGGCCTGAGATGTGAAAGTGGCGCACAGGCAATATTGCCCAGCAGCACAGTGGAGGCCCATCATCACACTTACGGTACTTCACATCTTTCTTGTTCTGAACTAAAGCTACCGTTCTATGCAGGGACAGATTATCCATGGGCCAGTGGCACAGTGTCCAGGGGCACCAACCATTTACAGCCAGTTAGGGGGCACCACAAACTTTACAAATATTGTTCATACCTGTAAGGTGCAGTGTCCAGGGGCACCATAGTGTCTTAATACGGACCTGGATCTATGGAATACCTGATAGAGTGAGACTGAGGCTGCTTGTCCCAGCACAGTGAGACATGCGTGCCCATCTGCCTATTTTATGTAATTGAGCGATTAATTATAATCACACCACATGTAGTGTAGTATCAGCTTCTGTCTCTCTCTCTCTTCCGCTCTCTCTCTACCTCTCACTACTCGACAGTGACAATGCCTGTGGATGCAAACAATATAGGCCTACCATGTAATTACAGATGACACTCAGATGAAAATTGGCATATTTTTTAACCATTGCTATCTCAGACAAGAATGCATGGGACCATGAAAAGTAACAGTGTGTGTGTGTGTGTGTGTGTGTGTGTGTGTGTGTGTGTGTGTGTGTGTGTGTGTGTGTGTGTGTGTGTGTGTGTGTGTGTGTGTGTGTGTGTGTGTGTGTGTGTGTGTGTGTGTGTGTGTGTGTGTGTGTGAAAGTGTGTGAGAGAGAGGGGGGGGGGGCACTGACTCATAATCAGTTTGTGGAGCAGCTCTTACTGTAAACATTAATGGATTTAAGCCACTGCTGTAGCCATAACCCGTGAAGAGAGAGAAAGATCAATACACCCCATGGAAAGTATCGACTATTGCCCATCATGTCATTACAGTCCTATGCAGGGCCACTGACAGCTTTTGCTGGGCCCAGGACAAGGTCTTCTGAAAGTGCCCCCCATCCAATACATGCAATCCTCTTTTATCATGTTTTTTTTTAAAAAAATCTACCTTGCCTTGTGCTTTTATTATCTTTAACCACACGCTTTGCATTGCTATTGTTTTTATGCTTTTATGCTTTTGTTTTGCTCTCTTCTTTCTTGTTTTTCTTATTTTTTGCATGTTTTTTTTTATCACTGCACAGCACATTGAATTACTCTAATCACTCCACCCACCCAAAAAAAGGAAATCTGACAGATGTGCCCCTGCAAAGGATCATGGGATAGTCTTCCACAACAGAATGATCACTCCAGAGGCTTCGTTTCTCAAGCGGCCCACAAGTCAGGTGGATGGAATAGTGTAAATCCATACATGCTCTCATATGCATACACAAATGTCAACCAAGCACAAGTGGACACACACAAGCACACACACACACACACACACACACACACACACACACACACACACACACACACACACACACACACACACACACACACACACACACACACACACACACACACTTCCCAGTGGGCCCTGCGCTGTCGTGGGCCCCAATTTTCACAAATGTAACAAATTTCATTTCTGAAAATAGGGGTCCACGAGGGTACGGGGCCCACCGGTTCTGCACCGCTAATTATGAGGGGCCCCTTTAAGCCAAAGTGCCCGGTCCCTATTTCTCCCCCCAGTCCAGCCCTGTGCACACGCACACACGCACGCACGCACACACACATACACATACACATACACATACACATACACATACACACACGTCCACCATTTATGTAGCATACTGATTGATCCCTCATTACAAGTTAATATCATATCACACACACACACACACACACACACACACACACACACACACACACACACACACACACACACACACACACACACACACACACACACACACACACACACACACACACACACACACAAGACTGTCAGAAGCAGGCTACTTGCTGAGTTGTAACACAACATGTGCCATACAGTAATTTCACCACTGTGCACAATTCATTCCAACACATCGTCATCTACCTGCCTGTCTGCCTGTCTGTGCCTGTCAGGCTGTCAGGAGTAATACCCTACTAGGGCACTAGCTCTCTGACAGACCAACACTGCTCCCATTTGGATCACAAACCAATTAGCAGCATCACAGCCCCATGTGTTCTGCTCAGAAGAGGAAGGAATTGAGCATCATGGACTGCCCATTTGCATAAAACTACCTCTACGACGGTCTACACAACAGCACCCTCCTCTGTCTGACCATGGTAATGAAGACCACTTGGGTTCGGTGCAACATAGCCACTAAACAGATGATTGGCCTACACTGATGATTGGTCTGTTACAGTTTGGTTGGAATTGTCTAATAAAAATAATTTTGATAGCTGGAAGCGAGAGAGAGAGAGAGAGAGAGAGAGAGAGAGAGAGAGAGAGAGAGAGAGAGAGAGAGAGAGAGAGAGAGAGAGAGAGAGATAGAGAGAGAGATGTTTCTAAGAGGAGTGGCTCAAAAGATACCACACAATTTATAAATATCACTTTTATAATGATGATAACAATCTAAGGTCTGTGCTAGAATTACTAGCAAAGTTCTAAATTAATATCCGCTGGTGAACATTCAGTTAGGCTGGTAGAAAGACTTACTAGCCACTTTGACCCATTTGTGAGTGTGTGTTAGTTTACTAAGATTTACATCTACTATTAGCCATTTTGCCTGGTGATGTCAATTTAGTTAGTAAAGTTAATTTAGAGCCCTGATTACTATTAGTCCCTGTTAGCTGTTTAATTGGTGTTTTCTGCCCCCCATTCCCCACACCCCCCGTCGTGGTTTTGTTTGGTTATTTGGCTTTTCTGTTATTTCATTACACCACTGAAGTGATTCACTTGATTCATCCTGCCGCGCACCTCATCTGTCACAGGATGAATTGCTGACAATGAGGGGAATATTTTCACCTCGTCAACTGTCAGTCAAATGTCAAATCTGTGCAGAGATGTGGTGAGACAGACATCTTGTCAAGTTCTCGTAGAGGTCCCTGACTCAGCCGACAGGCCGTCTCAGTGCCCTGTGCCTCTCTATTCACCTCTTCCTAACTACCACACAGGGCCGGAATAATGCACAGGCTAGATATGGCTGCAGCCTAGGAGCTCCCATCAGCCAGGTACCCCCTGATTGGTCAAAAGGGGGAAGACAATTTTGCTGAATTGCAGATGTGAAAAAGGTATCCCCTGTTAATACTTAATTTATAGCCAGTGGTGTAGTCTACGTAGAACGCGGGTATACGGAGTATACCCACTTCTAAATTTCAGGGATTTTAGTATACCCACTTAAAATTGATTGATCCATTGCTTTGAATTGCACAAATATATACAGTATACCCACTTCAAAGAAATCTCAAATATACAGTATACCCACCATAAAAAAGTAGACTACACCACTGTTTATAGCTTACACACACACACACACACACACACACACACACACACATTGTGTCAGGCAGACCTAACATTCTGGACTTTCACATCCTCAACTCCATTCTATTCTCTCTCTCTTTACCAAATGTCGCCACCTACAGTCTGTAACCTGCTGTAGCCTGCTGAACAGACCTTACTAATCTATTTCTTCGATTACATCATTGTATAGATTGGTACTGTCTGTCAACTAACAACACAGCGGAAACTGGGAGCGGTTGGCAGCCAAATCAAGCTAACGTTAGTGTCTGTAGCTGGTTTTTCCATAACCCTAGCCCACAATGGAGCTGTGTGAAATACTCTATAACAAGGCTGAATATATAGAAACGGTAAGCGGGCTGCCATAGTCAGCATGTTTTCCACATCTCTGCGTTCGCTGGCAAGAAAGATGTGCTAGCTAACCTACTAGCGTTCTTTTTATCATTGCGAGCTTGTGAACTAGTGCTAGCCAGATTTGTTTGCTGCAGACTATGACAATTTAGAGCAAGGCTTATATTGAGTTGCCGGCCCTACAATGGACTCCTCTTTAGACCTGGAGTTTATTTACCTCTAAACGGAATATTACCATTCAAGTGGCTGGATTTTGATAATCATATGGGTTGCAGTCACATGCAAGTTAATTTCAGCTACCACTGACAGTAGCCTACTTTGTTTACTTGGTATTCGGGTACCCTATATCTATGCATGTATTTATCTGGTATATCTCCATGCATGGTCACCAGGACCGTATAACTAGACACTGTGGTGCCTCCGGGCACTACACCTCACAGATGCCCCCTTTATGAACAATATTTCTAAAGTGTGTGTCATGTAAACTTAGTATCCGCTACCCTGGCTGTATATGGTTGGTGCCCCTGGGCACTGTGCCACTGGCCCAGCCTTTATGGATAATCCGGCCACTAACGTGTAATTTGGAAAATCTGCAGGCATCTGGGAACAAGGTCAGCAGGCAATCGGTACTCTGCGGCAGTCAAAACATCGTGTTGAATGGAAAAGTGAGTATTGGTCTGCTATGGGGGCATTTTAATCTCAGTTTCAATATTAGAGTGTGGATCCTGGACATGTTTAAGAATGGCGTGAAATAGGATTGCAACTGACTTTAATGCACGTTTTTCATAGACCATTGTAATGAACGACTGCATCATCAGAGGGGATCTTGCTAATGTCAGAGTTGGCCGACATTGTGTCATCAAGAGTCGGAGTGTAATTCGTCCACCATTTAAAAAGTTCAGTAAAGGGTAAGCAGAATTTTCTCATCTCAAAGCCAGAACAGCCTACATGGTCCTTTGTGAAATAATAGTTCCATGGATGTGGCAGGGTTACTTGTAAATCTAATTTTACCTCGCACTAATTCTGTGCCCTTATCATCAAACTGTGTTCAGAGTTGCCTTCTTCCCATTGCACATCGGGGATCATGTATTCATTGAGGAGGACTGTGTAGTCAACGCAGCTCAGATTGGATCATATGTCCACATCGGAAAGAACTGTGTCATTGTGAGTACACATTTACGGCAAATTATGGACTTTTTTTTGCACACGGACGACTTTGAAGTAGATTGACTCTTTTGACTTGCAATACTGTTTTCAGGGTCGCCGGTGTGTCCTGAAGGATTGCTGTAAAATTCTGGATAACACCGTACTACCACCCGAGACTGTGGTTCCTCCCTTCACAGTGTTCTCTGGTTGTCCAGGTAAGTGATATGCACTTTCATCGGCTACTTTATTACTTGCACCTCCTTACTGGGTTGGACCCCCTTCTGACTTCAGATACTCAGGTAGACCATGGTGTTGCAACAATGCTCAAATGGTACTAAGGGGCCCGAATTATGCCTAAAATGTCCCCACACCACCAGCCTGAACCAAAGTAGTAAATGGTAAATTGACTGCATTTATATACAGTAGCACTTTTTTTCAAAGCACTTTACATTTATGCCTCTCATTCACCAGTCCTTGGGTATCTTGAACGGCGCTTAAAATAAAAAATATTATTATTATTCACACACTGGTGGCCGTGGCTTCCACGCAGGGTACCACCCTGCCACCGGGAGAAATTTGGGGTTAAGTGTCATAGCCTGATTATGATCGACTTTCAAATCTCGGTTTGCTAATTATTGTTTGCTTCCCAACAAAGTGGGAGGAGTTCCCGTATTTGCGGGAACTCAGAAAGTACTTGCATTGCGTCTTGACCTGACTGGTAGTCACTAGGAGGGCACGGCCTGGCTATAAGTGTCATGCTCACGGACACATTGATGGGAGTCAGACAGAGCGGGGCTTGAACCTGTAACCTTCTGGTTGCCGAACAGGCTCCTCTACCAACTTAGCCACCGCCGCCCGTTATCCATACTTCCATGTTTCTACTAATAGTAGCCTCAGTTTCCTGTTCTTAGCTGACAGGAGTGGCACCTGGGGCTGTCTTCTGCTGCTGTAGCCCATCTGCCTCCAGGTCCGATATGCTGTGCGTCGTTCAGAGATGCTTTTCTGCATACCTGGGTTGTAAACCAGTAGTTATTTGAGTTACTGTTACCTTTCTATTAGCTTGCACAGGTCAGGCCATTCTTCTTTGACCTCTGACATCAATAGGGCCGCTTACATCGGTGTCCCAGCCCCGGGCTGGCCTGGACCAAAAGGTGCATGAGGCATTTTCAGCCACAGAAATGCCCCTCACTGGATATTTTCTTTTTGTGGGACTATTCTCTGTAAACTCAAGAGATGGCTGCTCGTGAATATCTCTGTAGATCAGCAGTTTCTGAAATACTCAGATCAGCCTGTCTGGCATCAACAACCATGCCACATTTAAAGTCACTTAAACATGCCTATGTGATTGGCTTATTAGAAATGTGTGTCAATGAGCAGTTGGACCGGCATGCCTTAAAAAAGTGGATGGTGAGTGTATGCACTGTTTACATCTGCCTTGCCCTCTTTTCACAGGCCTGTTTTCCAGTGAGCTCCCAGAATGCACACAGGAGTTGATGATTGACGTCACAAAGAGCTACTACCAGAAGTTCCTCCCTCTCAGCCAGATCTAACACTCCCCAGCCAAACTATCTTGGACCAAAATCAATTACTGAAAGACACCCATTTTCACCAAGGCTCTCCAAGCTCAGCATATAGCCAAAAAAGAGTAGAGTAAGATGATTCAAGCCTGTGCATTTCCTGGATCCATGTGATGTCATGTGAATGCCCCCTTAGGAGACCTGCTGTTAGGAGACCTTTGGAGGCATTAGGTTGAGAATAAATGGAGTTCCCTTGGCACTGTAGATGGTGGTTGCGCACATCTTATGCAAGCCGTCACCAAATGCCACAGAAGGAGTAGAAGGAGGGGACAACGCCCCTTTAGAAGACCGAAATTGAGTTTGAATCATCTTACGCTACTCAGAAAATCTTTGGTGTAGTCTGAGCAGCAAATAGAAGAGGGACAAGAAGAATGGATGGACATATGGTGGCTCTTTCTGAATGTGGGTCCAAACAATTGATAGGACTAGGAATGCATCTCAAGGTGGTGCATACTTACCGACCTGCTCATCATACTTTGTAAATGCTCTAGTCCTTGGCCATGAATTAAAGGCTGACAGTCCTTAACTGTGTGATGTATCCCTGTCAGCTGCACTCATCAAAGTTAAATGGTTCGCAACAATCACTTCAAACGAAACAAAAAAAGTTTAAGACACCTGTGATTGACAAGGAGTTTTCACATTGAACCCACACTGTATTATGTTGTCATTGTTCCAATGCGATTTATTTTTCCTGCCTGTGCCTCCTCCACAGATGTTGGTAGCTGTGTCGAATGCCCTTTGGGGTGGTGGAAACTAATCACAAGACAGAAGCCATGTCACATGCTGTAGTGTGTCACATGGTGACCAGTTTAGTTTGCTCTCTCTTGGCCTGTTATTTATTGTTTGTTTCACTGTCTTGCATTTGCAACACTAAATACTAAAAATAATAAGAATGGTTGCTAATAAATGCATTTATATTATCTCAATTATGTCATTGTTTAATATGTATATATTACACATTATACACTCTTACACCAAAAAATGCATGTTTTGTAGTTTTGGAAATTAGATCGCATCAAATTGATGTAGTTTCTGAAGACGATCTCAGTTTTTCAAATGGACGTATGACTGTTCTACAGAAGACCATAAAAGGGGGCTTGCCATAGTCTGGGAACCCTTTTCAAAATAGTTACGGATTTATAGCCATCAAGTCAAACAAGTTATAATGTGTTCTGCCTTGGATAGTGCCGACATAGGGCACTATGAAATAACCCTCCACTGACCTCAAACTAGGATCATCCATACTATGAATGGGGAGAAAGGTGCACAAAGTTATCAGAAAGGTCTGGAAGAAGTGTTTCCACAGCCATAGGAATGGAACGCCATAGGTGGTTCTTGTGAAAGGAAAATGTGGTTTGTTGAATACATGTTGAAAAGGCATGGGGGATGAAGAATGATTACAGGCAAGCTACAGCACACCACAGAACTACAAGAATATCGAGCTGCCTATAGTGCAATTCTACCTGGTTCCTTCTGCGTAGTCTTCAGATGGAAAAAGCTCATTGGATGGGTGATGCATGAAAAGGCTTTCGTGTGTATTCATCAGTTGCATGACTATTAAAAAGCACACCTGGATATGCTGAAAGCATTTTTGGAAAATCATGCTGTATGGTTAGATGAGACTGGCATACGGTTTGACCATAACAATAGGGAGGTGTGCATGGCTAAAACAACACAGTCAGTGCACTCACTGTATAAAATTTGGTCCTGTAATGGGTCTGTGCGGCGATGGTACTATAAACATTTTTAATGTTGAGGGCTCACATTTTTGAAACATCAGATTTTTCAAATGGATTTTCAAGAGTCATCCACAAATTTAACCTTCGAGTTGGCCCACGATTGAATTCCATTGATCAACATTCATAAAGGAGTAGGATTTTATGCAAAAGCACAAGTGCAATGTTTTGAAATGGCCACAACAATCTTTAAATAGTTTAAAATGTATGAACTGATTGAAGCAAGCTGTTTCATATGCAAAACAGGCAAGTATCCTGGCTGAAACGGAGGGGTTTTGGATAGAGTAGTTGGCAACTATTCAAACTACCAGATCTGACAGGCCATTATATCAGCCAAGGTAAGCTCCACTTAATATTAATGGAATACTTTCTTTGAGATGCTCATAGTTATGCACATGCATATTTTTTGTTGAAATAAAACTATTGTCTCTATTCGACCTATTCAAATAATTCCACTGCTGTTTTTCACCCCCTAGGCCATGCTTTAACATGATAAAACCATGCTGCTGCCTCAAAAGCTAAAACAAATACAGGTACTAACCATATAATTACTGTAGAATATCATGGAAAAGTTTAGGCCTATTTATTTCCATAATCAATAATGTTTACCTCTCAGTGATTGTAGATGCATTGCCCACATTTTTAACTATTCAAATCATTCATGAATTAATTTGTTTATTTTTACAGAAGTATTTTGGCCTTCCAGTTCCAAAAAACATGAATTGAGGAATTCACATTATTAGAATATTGTAATAAAAGCACCATTTTCTTAAGAGAAAAAAAAATAGATTCAGGTCACATTAAATCAGTTGAAATTTGGTCCTTTCTATATAACATGTCAATGTTCAATACTTGGTTTTATATTTGGACTGTCTTTGTCTTAATCACTGCCATTGACTTCAATGTTAAACGCATCAGGGCAGAGGCATTGCATGGGAGTTATGGAAGGCCAGGTATCCTTGATCAGCCTGATCTCCAAAAATGTTTTGCTCCTGGACACGGATGTTAAGGACACGAAATCCGTGTCCAGGAGCACGGATTTTGCCAAAATTCCGTGCTCCTGGACACGGAATTGTTTTCCGTGCTCCTGGACACAGAATTGTTTTCCGTGATGGGCACACGGAAGTGCTTTCTATAGGCTATTACCACAGCACTGTGTAACTCTATCATTAGAAAATACATACCAAATGCTAATCCTAAACAAAATAATGCTATAGCAATTTAAGTTGTGCCCTGACCAAAACATTCCCTAACCTTAACCTGTCATTAAAGACATATTTCTGAGAGCCCAAGGGGGATTCCTGGGGACTTTTGATTCCTAAAGGTATTCTAAACATATCCTGACATTTTCAGCTTGTTACTAATTTGTTCAATCCACCCACTGAATTGTAATTGCGCTAACACATGAAAAATCATCAATTTTGGACCCCATCTGGGCCACCATATTGAATTTCTCAGAGATGCCAAGTTTAGGCTAGTGACAATGGGCCCAAAAAGGCCTTCGTTTTCGAGATACCCCAACCGGAGGTAGAACAAAACCCAATAATGTTTTTCCTCATCTCTAGGGTGTCCCATACATGAAAATGATTCTTGGCCAAAGTGATTTTAATGCTAAGCCTCAAAATTTTACACATTTTCATTTGCACCTCCAAACAAAAAAAGCACCCAAAATGTGACCTCTCCGTATGGGAGTAGATATACAAAAAATCATGCAGAAAATTGCCAGAAGCTCTGAGAGCTTTGAGAATTGGTATGCTTGTGCCCAGGGGCTACCTGCACCAGATAGAAGTGGTTGAATTTGACCATCTTGATGTATGAAGGAGATATAGGCATTTAATCACACACCTAAAATAGGCGGAAAATGAAAAAAAGTGATATTTATACAGAATGTCATCATTTACATTGTAATTGCTTTGTCAGGGAATGTCATATGCACACATATGATATCTTGATGGAAAGGTGAGATTGTTCTGAATCCAGCAATACCTCATATGTATATATTGTCAGAATATTAAAGATGGCATATCGTTCAATGTATGAGGTGCCCAGAATGAAAAAAAATCGAAAAGGAGTTACAGGACCTATTTCAATACACTTCAGTGGTGACAGGAATGCTCACAATTGTATTACAGTATATTATTTCAAAAAACCTTATTATTATTGTGTGGTGCTATAGATTATGCTTGAATGAAGAATCAGATTAGTGTGAAAATATATTTTTCACTAGTGTTTATATATCATTTCTTGCACATTGTTAAGCTGGAAAATGCAGTGACTCCACCTACTTCCAATGCCTTGCAACTAGCTCATCAGAATATTGCATCACTCCTTTCAGGTAGATATGATAGAGGAAGGGGAAATAGAGTGGATGTTATTCAGTTTGTTCAGAAATCTTTTATCTTCCACGAAGTGGAGGACTCCAGTTCTTCTTCCATGAAAGAGCTAGCTTTCCTTATCAGTCTTATCAGTCAAGACACCCAATACCCCCTCTTCATTGTGCTCCCTCCCCAGCACACCACTGCATAGAAAAGGACACATACTGGCTTCAACAGTCTCATAGAACATATTAAGGAGTTTATAGCAGACAAGTATAGCCAATACTGTATTTTTTTCTAAACTGTATCTTTGGCTGACCAGTCCAGTTTGTTGTCTTGTTAGACGCTGAAATACTTAGATGTGCTTACAATCTCCACTTCATCAACCTCAATGGAGATTGGTTGCAGAGCGGGCTTAGACTTCCAAAAGTCCACCTTCTCTTAGTGTTGAGTTGTAGGTGCATTACACCACTGCAAAGCCCTGTACTCCTGTATTCCCTCCTGCCTTAATACAGCCTACAATTGTATTATCATCCAAGAATGTCTGCATGTGGTATGTGCCTGTGTTGTAAATATGTTAAGTCCGATGTGTACAAAGTGAACAGGAGAGGAGGGAGCACAGTTCCCCAGGCTGCTTTAGTACCACATACTGCAGTGTCCAAGAGGCAATCTTTCAGTTTGACCAACTGTGGCCACTCTGTTAGGTAGTCCCTGATCAAGTGCACAAGGAGGGCATCCAAACCCAGGAGCCTCTCTCCCAATGGAGGGTTGGATGTTGTAGAAAGCGCTGGAAAAGTAAAGGAACATGACTATATGTCCTGTGCAATAGGTATGTAATGGCATCATCCACTCCAACTTTCTCCTGGTATGAAAACTGTACTAAATCCAGTGCATGACATACTGCAGTCTAAGTGTATGTAACAGCATTGTCTTCATGCACATGTGTGAAGGGAGGGCCTCTCGGTTTAAGTCATTTATCTCTTTTGGATGTGGCTTTTTGGGGACCGGGATAAGGCATAATGTGTTCAGAGTTGGTGCCTTACTAAGATGTACACTCGGGCTGAATAAATATTCCAGCAGCTAAGCCACTTCAGCGCCACAGGTCTTTAGCAGTCTTGGAGATGTCCTATCCAGTTAATGGGCTTTAACCAGGTCTGCTGTGATTATAGAGAGGAGGGAGGGAGGAGGGGTTGTGATAGTCTGATAAATGAAGACTGCTCCTGGAAGGAGCAATGATTTATGTTTACCTACAAATGGTATGTGTATTACCAAAGCCTGACAGCAGGAAGCAAAGGCCTTTTATTTCATGAGCCTACTGAAATAAACAGGGAGGGGAATAGCAAACATATTCAGTGAATTCAAAAGTTCATAGATCCATGCACAGCTTCTTCATTAGGTTCACTCAGGCATTACCTGACATCACTCAGGTGTGGCTTAATACCATCATGTAGGAGCGGGAAAGGATCTGCACACTGCTTGCAAAAGACTTCATTTGGAGCAACGTTTCGATCATAGATCTAAAGAAGTTTTTTGATTTGGCACCTGCTGATGCTTTTCTGCTGGATGTGCACTACACTCTTAATACCATCCTGTCACATGTTAGTGAATTGAATTCAGTGAATTATTTGTTTCATAGTTTTTTTTTAAAATTGATTTACCCACTTTCTGCCATTAAATGTTAGTGAAGTCATAAAGCACCATATCTGTAGCCTACTGGTGACATTTCACTTAACTTATCCATGTCATCTGATGACTATATGGCTGGATTGACCAAGTAAAGAACTATGATGTCTCACACTTTTCTTCATCCGGTAGCAGATCGTTTTATTTTTTACAATATCATTTTGGCAAATCATTTTTGGCAAATAGGCGGAAAGGTAAGGCTAGGGTATGTTTGTTAAACTAAGGGAAATAACAGTGTGTCAAATACAGTAGACTTCAATCCAGCAACCACATCATATTCTATAGCTAAGCAAATTGTTTGGCTGGACCTGGAAGAAAGGGCTAACCAAAGTGCAAGTCAGAAGAGTAATGACGTTATCTATCCTGGTCCATTTGTTAAATGTAGACTTAATACAATTCATTGGGAACAAGGCATCGGAGGTAGACCACACTGGGCATTACTTTAATGTACCATGGTCAAGACCCCTCAACTCAAATCCTCTCAGGGGTACCAGGGTTCTGTGCTATAGGCCCCCTGTCTTTGCCATCTTTATCTCATCTCACTGGGCAATGTTGTCCACTCACCCTGCTCCCTGCTATGTTGAGGATAAACACCTGTCTGTCCAGCGAGATAACTCCATAGTTTCTGCGTGTACACTACAAACGTTTCAGAACATCTCTTTCACCTCTAGATGTAATTACCTTTGTACCATTTCAAGCTATGCATTCAATGTCTACAACTTGAATTACAATAAATAGCTGGGACAATTAGGGTGTTATAATGCTCTAATGCATTGTCTTGGTTCCGCCTTTTTGCAATGTCTATGTGTCTATCTGCCTGTCTCTCAGACCTGGCCACATGGATGAAGCAACACCACCATCATCTGCCATTATATCAAGCAAGACATGAGGTCAACCACTGTTACCCCAGAAAATGCTACATAAACCTGGGTGTTATTATTTATGACTGCCCATCATTTCTGAAAACACCGCTTACTGATGCTCTTTTGCACTGTTCAATATACAGAAAATCAGACTGTACCTGACCCAATATGCCACTCAGGTTCTCTATCTTGAGTGCAATTCTCTCCTGGAAGGAACTGTTTCATTTTATCAGAGGCTGCACTAAAACGTAATGTTGCTTCGCAATACTGTAACACCAACAGTCTGGCCTTGGCCTCTGACAAGGTAATCCCAATGGTCTGACAAGTTACCAGCTGATACAAGAGTTTGGTCATCCCCCTCAACTTTTAAGAAGCTGAAAACACACATATCACACATATCATACACATATCTTCTAGGAGTATTTATCTTCATGCTCAACTTTTATAACCCTATATACAGTATAAGCCTGCACTCTGTATTTTCCACACACACTGAATGTAGCCATTGGATAAAAGAGTCAGGGAAATGTAATGAACTTAAATTCCCTATACTGACCAGATCTAGACAGGGTGAGATGGCATTTAGTCATTATGCAAAATGCTGGAACCAGCTTCCTGTCCAAATTAGAACTGCCCCGGTAGTATCTTATTTTAAAAAGAAATGTGAAAAGGTTTATTCTCATCTGCCTTAAGTGATACAGTACAGTACACAATGCATTCTTTCTTCTCTTTTCTCTTTCTCTAATCGTTAGGACATTGAATGGCAATTTTGTATCATGATGTACTTTGATTGATTGATCGATTTTATTGATTTAGGTTTATCAATGCCATTACGATACCTGTATACATCAGTGGTATGTTGGTGCAGTGTATCTGGTACGCTATACTATTGTAAGGAAGTTTTAAGAACAAATATCCTTATACCAAATAGTTCCCTCACTGTGTTGTATTGGTTGATAATATTATACTTAAATATATACTAGGCTTCAGAGCACCACTACGGTTAATTAATGAATCAGCCTTTGAACTTTTATATCTATGGAATGGACTGGTTCGTTTTCTTTCTTTTTTGGACACATTATGTATTGAACGGTGTACCATCATCAATGTTGAGAATATATATACATATTAGGTAATGTTAGATTCAGCACAATCTCATCTTTTCCAGCTTTACAATTGCCTACAGATGCAAGAAATATATAAATATATATATATAGCTGGCTCTTTCATGGGAGAAGAACTGGAGAGCTTCACTTCGTGGAAGATAAAAGATCTCTGAACAAATTGAATAACATCCACTCTATTTGCCCTTCCTCTATCATATCTACCTGAAAGGAGTGATGCAATATTCTGATGAGCTAGTTGCAAGGCACTCGAAGTAGGTGGAGTCACTGCATTTTCCAGCTTAACAATAACTACAGGTGTGCAAGAAATTATATATATACTGTATATACATATATATACACACTAGTGATAAATATATTTTCACCCTAATCTGATTCTTCATTCAAGCATAATCTATAGCAGTGGTTCTTAACCTTTTTTTCTTAACACACCCCTTTTCCAGTGCCGAAGACAAGCCGCGCAACCCCAACACAAACTTCCACATGTGTATATGTGCTAAAAATGGTTTAAATAATGAATTACAATCATTCTTGCTTGAGACATTTATCAATACCTTAATGACTTAAAAATAGGGACCATAACATGTTATAATTTGGTCTTACTTTGACCGAACTATAACGTTTGCAAGCATAATTGTGGTCACAACCTCAACACAAACAAAATTCCGTGCACCCCCTGGAATCTCTGGCGCACCCCCAGGGGGTGCCCGCACCCCAGGTTAAGAACCACTGATCTATAGCACCACACACTAATAATAAGTTTATTTGAAGTAATATAGCCTACTGTAATACAATTGTGAGCATTCCTGTCACCACTTAAATGCATTGAAATAGGTCCTGTAACTCCCTTTCGATTTTTTTTTTATTCTGGGTACCTCATACATTGAACGATATGCCATCTTTAATATTCAGAAAATATATACATATGAGATATTGCTGGATTCAGAACAATCTCACCTTTCCATCAAGATATCTTATGTGTGCATATGACATTCACTGACAAAGCAATTACAATGTAAATGATGACATTCTGTATAAATATCACTTTTTTTCATTTTCCGCCTATTTTAGGTGTGTGATTAAATGCCTATATCTCCTTCATACATCAAGATGGTCAAATTCAACCACTTCTATCTGGTGCAGGTAGCCCCTGGGCACAAGCATACCAATTCTCAAAGCTCTCAGAGCTTCTGGCAATTTTCTGCATGATTTTTTGTATATCTACTCCCATACGGAGAAGTCACATTTTGGGTGCTTTTTTTGTTTGGAGGTGCATATGGAAATGTGTAAAATTTTTAGATTTAGCATTAAAATCACTTTGGCCAAGAATCATTTTCATGTATGGGACACCTTAGAGATGAGGAAAAACATTATTGGGTTTTGTTCTACCTCCGGTTGGGGTGTCTCCAAATTTTGAGGCCATTGTCACTAGCCTAGTTGGATTCCTCTGGATTTTTTGTATGTTGTTCCTATTATAGTTGAGTGTTAGCATACAAGATTTGGTGCTAATCCACCCACCCATTGAATAGTTATTACGTGAAAACTTTTTAAAAATATCATAAATTTTGGACGCCATCTTGAATTTCTCAGAGAGCACAAGGGGGATTCCTTGGGACTTTTAGTATGTTATTCCTGAAGGTATTCTGAACATATACTGACATTTTCAGCTCGTTACTAATTTGTTCCGGGTGAAACCCTAATACTCTTGGCCTATCTTGACATTTTTCCCCCCACATTTTTATTTTTTAAATGATCATTTATTATTCTACACAGCATAGAGCAGTTGCAACCTTCATTTCACTGCCAATTGTGCCTGCACAAGAAAGCATGTGACAAATAAAAATCTTGAATCTTGAATCAACATTGAAATACAGTATTTTGTATTATCTAGGCTACATATAAAATAGGCTACACAATAAAATACAACAAAAAACATTGTGTACAAAAACTACCAATTTGACTTATACAATGATGACATTGAAATGAAATGATGAAAAGAAAAGAAAAGAAATGATGACGAGAAAACAAAGAAGCACAAATAAGAAAGAAAGAGGCCCTGCTCTCTGTAGTACAACACTGACACAGTGGTGTTACTTTGATGATCCCTTTCATCATTACTATTTTCAAACAGCTTTGCATTCAAATATTGCTGATGGGGCAAGTTTATAAGGCCTGCAAAATGAGAGCAATAAGGCTGCCACTGCGTGGAAATGAGCATAGGCTCCACAGGAGTCCACAATATAAATGTACCCCAAAACTCCGGCAGAGGAGCCATATGTTCTATTTTATTGAGTGTACTTTTAAAACTTTTTGAACTTTTCTAAACTATGTTTCTCTTACAGCAGGGTTGGGGAACCTTTTTCAGTGGAGGGGCCACTTCGAATTCCACCAAGGGCCGTAAAAGTCCTCTGAGGGCCGTACTATGATCACAAACCAGGATTTCCTGCAGTACTTTCCGCCTAAATTGAAGACAGCCACCTTTAAAACAGACCCCACCATCTCTAGATCCCCTGAATATAATTTAATTGTATTGCAAATGTATTTTTAAAGAGTCCTTAGAACATGTCATATTTCATGTGAAGCTGCATAACATTAAAATGATATAGGGGCCGTATAAAACGTCCTCCAGGGCCGCAAACGACCCTAAACGACATAGGTTTCCCACCCCTGTTTTACAGGATGCACTGTAAGGATGGTGACCAGAGTAGAAAATGCAACAATGCTGCTCATTAAAACTGTGCTTTCTACTGCCAAATTTGATCTTTTGATGAATATCTACTTACTATTACCAAAGAACAGTAGGTTTTGCAGATTAAGTATCTGTGGATATTCAAAATGGCGGACATGGAGAGGATCCCCCTTTTTGTGTGTGAAAAATGCAATTTTCCCAGTCATAACGAATACTTGTGTGGTAAGTAAGTAGGCCTATTTGTGAAAACGGTAGCATTTGAGAATAGCCAGCATGAATTTTGGCAAGAAACTAAATTATAATACTAAATTATTACACAGTGCATCTTTAAGGATTTGTGTATTTCCTCTTAGTGTTTGCACATTCCTCTGGTACATACTTTTGCTTGCACAGCCAGCGTTTTTCAAAGTGGACATCAGTGCATTTTGATCATTATGTGCAATGAAGTTGAACTGTGAGTGGAACGGTTGAATAATTTGTCCTGTACTGTCTACTGTCATGTCAATGTCCTGATATAGCTTGGTAAATGTGTAATGTAAATGTGCTAAATCTTTATTATATCAGCCCTGCCGTGGTTCAAGCGGTACTAGACAGCCTAAACAATGTCTACTTGTCATGACCATAAAATCGTTTATGACTCATCGTTGACTGTGTCATGATGACAATGTTTTGACACGGTTATGACACCATCATGTAATGGGTATGACGCCGGCGTCAAGTAAAGTGTTATCTTAACAGTTACGAAGAGGCTGGAAAGGAGGATTCCAGTAGGCACCCCTGCAGGGGACGGCTTCAGTCCAAAGTCCACTCACTAAGCCACTGCTGGCACTGTGCCCTCTGCTCCTCCGTCTCCTCTACACTTCTTCTTTTCTCCTCCTCTTCCTGTGGTGGTGGTGCATCTGCAGGAGGTCGGCTCTCTTCTGCGCAGAGGTTCAGCAGATCCTCTAATGCTTCCTGCACCGTTTTCACAAGTCTCTCTGGAGCCCATTGCTTGTCCGTCTGTGGCAGGAAGGGGTCAGGTGCTGTCACTTGAATGGGTTCCTTGGGTAAGGGAATATGCAGGAAGTGGGCGTGCAGCATCATGCGGTAGGGGCCGTTGTCCTGTCCCAAGCTGTAGGTGTAGTCTCCCACAATCGGATGGCCAATGGCCCTACAGTGGACTCTCAGTTGATGCGTGCGCCCTGAAAAGTTTGAACGGTCAAATTACTTGGTCAATAAACATTTTTTTCCTTTTAAACGGATCACACTGCACACGTGATTAAAAAGTGCCAAAAGATAAACGAAAACTGCGAAACAAGAAAGAAATGTCTGCTGAGCTCTAAGGCAGGTCTGTCGACCAAAGGCTTGGCCATTAAATGAACAAAAGGATTGAAGTGTGCAGACATTTTCTTTTTTTGTTTCACAATGAATGATTTTCCAAAGGCAACTGACAACAATGTAACTCATTATTATTATTATTATTATTATTATTATTATGCATGGTTATTGGACACAATGCTTCTGATAATGTATTGGAAGTATGAAGTATTAGATTCAAGATTCAAGAGTTTATTGTCATTGTCAAAAAGGCAACGAAATTGTGTTTGGGGTACAATACTTAGTAGCAGCAGGTTTTCAAGTAAAGTGCAATAAGTGGTAAAAGTGTGACACCAGTGCTTGACCCCCCCAGCCCTCCCCATCCCACTTAAAGTGCAGCAAAGATTAAGTGCATAATGCTCGACATCCCCGCCCTCTCTCAAACACACACACACACAGAAATGTCCAAAGGATAGATGGTACAGTGCTGTAGGGTCTACCTGTAAGAGGCTGCAGCAGCACTTTGGTGACCGGCTCACCGTCATACGTCCCATACTCAAGGACTTTGAGCTCAGTTTGACATGGCTTTGGATTTTCACACTCTGAAACCAAAGGCACAAGGCAATGGAGCATTTGTTTACCATCATGAACAGTTAGTGAGAATTCCTTCATCAGCATCTGCTCGACACTTGACAAATATTCTACACAAACTATTGAGCATAACGCATAAACGCATGTGAAAAAATAACCTCTCACCTTCTGTGCCCTCAATACACATCATGTGAGTTTTGCCTTCTGTTGTGTTTTTGCCAATAGCAAAGTCCAATGTCATTGTTTCCTCTTCAACTGTTCTTCGGAGCTGTGAAAAATAATAATAGAACAGTTGTCATATTCAAGTAAAATGACGCAAATGACCACGCTAAGACTGGGTTAGGAGTGACAGATTAGTTACCAGTGCCAAGTAGGCCTTTGTGACAAGTCGCTCTTTGAAACACTTGTAAGCACTCCCAGCTGCAGCCTTATTCAGAGCGACACACAGTGCTCCGCTCGTGGAGAAATCCAACTGGTGGCAGAATCTGAAACATATGGAACAAAACCTTAAAAGGTGCACTGTGTAATATTATTCACAGTACCTTTGCCCATTCACAAATGTTAACTTTCTCATACTCCTCTCCACCACCACCAAGTTGTAAGTGTTATGACTAGGAATATCCCACTTTTCATACATGAAAAGGTGGCTATTCTCCATCTCTGCCATTTTTAATTTCCAGAAGTAAGGTTAGACATTTTTAGCTGCAAAACCTACTGTAGGCCTACTTTGTTCATGCTTGTAATTATTAGCTTATTATTTAGTAAAAAATATATATATATTAATGAAGAGATGAAATTTGGCAATAGACAGCACTGTCTCAGTGAACATCTCAGTTGAAATAGACAGTATATTTATTCTGGCCACCATCCTCCTTATTCTGGCCACCATCTTTACAAAGACTGTTTTAGCATTTATGACTGGCACTGGCTTAAGTAAATTGTTACTGCCTTTTCACTGACACATCAGAACGTAAATTAATAAATGAAATGGGGATGCAAAATGTAACCAATGCCATCGTTCCCAGTTCGCTACTGGGGACAAGAAACCGCTTGCACGTCTTCCAATTCACAGGATGTAGGACCTACAGAACGATACCTGTCCAGAGGTCCAGACAGACCGAACCAAAGTTCTTTGACTGAACTTTGCTAACTGGCATCCGTTACAAATTCAATTAGGGTTTGCCCCAGAAAGTCCCTTATTTCATATAACTTTTGATTTGTTACATTCTCTGAGTTGAAATAAATGAAAGGTAACGTGAGGAGAATAATACCTGAAACCATAGTACGTCCCAGGGTCGGCCAAATGTGGGAAATGATGTTTCAGCTGATGCTGAACTGTCAGATTTTCATACCACATCTTGCTGTCAATTCGTATGTCCCAGTGCTTATTGACAACAATGTAATCGGCACTGTGGTGCAAGACACTTAGCTTCTCCAAACTCGCTGGCTCCATGTTTACTCCCTGAAACACTATAATAAACTGTGAGCGAGTATTCGGACAGTGGTTTTGTCATGTCACGTCATGTATGCGGTCTGACTAAAGATTGCTTACAAATCATTGCCAAAATAAACACACGTGCGTCTTAACACCGCCCGTTTAAATTCAGCGAATGCCTGACCTTTATAACTTCAAGAAATCCTAGTACACGAACAAAGCTGTCTACTTCACAGGATGCTTTAAAAACGTGCTCTAAATAAAATCAATGCTATCCAAGGACTTACACAATATATATTTTTAAAAGCACGTTTCAAAACAAGTCAAAATCGTTTCCGTAACCGGTTCAAGTGTTCCCCAAACGCGCATGTGCAAATAGGCGATTTTCTTTACACCAATGCATTCTGGGAGATTTGACGGGATTCCTCAGACATGGCGGCCCGTGCGTTGACTCAGTGTGTTCGCTCTCTTTCCCGGTCTACGACAAGGTTATACCAAGGATCCGTGGTCGCTAGATCAAGCAGTGCACTTCTTATTTCCAATGACCGAACATTTTCTGCCATTAGTTGCTCCCAGGGAGCGCGGAGGATCGAACAGTCACGGGTAAGAGTCAAATAACATTGAACGCCGATTAGCAACGTTGGCCTTGCAGTGCAAGATGGTGCAGTGAGTGACCTACCAATGTCTTTTCTGCAAACTCAGTCAGCCCCCCCTGGTTAATCAACTCTAAACCGAAATATGACTTGCTAAAGTAAATCGCTGACAGACGAACGTTAAGGATTGTGTGTTTTCTCGTGGAGCCCAAAGTGACTTTGTCCACTGCTTGGCGTAATGTTGTCTTTGACGTTAGCTAGCTAATAGGCTAGCTAACAAGTTAGTGGCTGACCTACCAACCTAGTAAGTTGACATACCAAGTCGACTGGCGATGATAATACGTGGTGTGGTGATGCCAATGGTTCAATGTTGTAGACGGTTAAAAGGCTTAATTGTACTATTTGGCACGGTTACTTAATGTGAGAGCATGCAGGCGAGATTAAATAAGAACAAATAGCGCTTGTAAACGACACTAAATTGTGTGGAATGATGTGCTTCCTTTCAGATTTCACAGCTGACTCGACAATACGGAGGGTTGCCTCCTCTTACCATCGAGGCAATCGGAGAGCGAGTAATGTACGTGCTGAAACTGTATGACAAGATCAACCCAGAGAAGGTAACCTCGTTTAACCTATCAAAACTGGCACGTGTGGTGTTGTCCTCAGTGTCCAGTTGTAGTTTTCCTGTTAATCGTTTAATAACTTGCACTAACACCCACTTACCAATTGTATCAAACATGGTTAAGCATCATTGATTGTTACAATGTATTCTATAGTCATATTTTTAAACTAACGAAATGGCTTCACCATTTACTATTTTTCCAGCTTCAAGCGTCCTCTCACTTCATGAAGGACTTGGGGTTGGATAGTTTGGACCAGGTGGAAATCATTATGGCAATGGAGGATGAATTTGGTAATTGTTTATATGAATGAATTTGAACAGCTTTTGTTGTGTTTGCTGTATATCAGCATCTGATCCCTGGTGCGTGTGCGTATGTTCCTAGGATTTGAGATCCCAGATGCAGCTGCAGAAAAGTTGATGACGCCTGAGGAGATTGTACAGTACATCGCTGACAAGAAAGATATTTATGAATGAGGTAACTCAATTGAATCAATTCACCATCTGCTGTCATTGTCTCCTTCCTTTTGAATTGATATTGTTTGCTAACTTTTCATCTCTTCCCCCCCCATTTTCTATTCTGTCCCATCTCTAGGTGTTGTGTCAGTGACCTTGTGTTCTTGTTCAGTTACGCCGCAGACGTCAACAGGCAGTGTGTTTCTTTTTTTTATATCCACATGCACACCTACTCAGTTTGTGGATACCATGGTCCACTGCTATGCTGTATGTACCACTGTATGTAATAATAAATGTGACTTCCCTTGGAGTTTTGGAGAGGATAATTAAACCAGATCTTAAGAGAAGACCTGTTGTTCTAATGTCTGTTGTTGCGCACTACAGCACCACCTTGTGGCTTATTAGAGGAATTTCATCTAAGTCCATGAAGGTGCACAACTGACAAATCACCAGTTCCATCTGTTTGAACTAATTCCATTGTTCTGTTTTGAGGAATATATAAAATATCCACCGTCTTTGTTGATGTGCATTCTTTATGAAAAGGTAATGATGTTAAGTGAAATAAAAGTGTATATTATACATGAGAACTAATCTCTCACCAGTACTTACTACTTTGGCTCAGTCTGATGGAAGATGACCTCATTGCAGAAGTTACGGTTACATTTCATTACTTACAAATGATTTCTCCTGCCTCTTTTAAACGGCTAATCACTCAAGACACACCATCATGTGGGCTGATGGTTTATAGGAAATTTAAGTGTGTTTTCAGTATTAGTGTTCAAGTTCATGCTCTCAGTAACAAATTAAGTTCTCCAAGAATTTCAAAGGTACAAGTAGCTAAATGGAATAAATAATGAGTTAGTAATTTCACACAGGAACACTAAACACCACATTTCAGGGGTGTGAATGTTAAGATGCAAGGGAAACTCAATGGGAGATACATCAGAACTCAAATTATATACAAAAGGATTTCGTTTTTAACATATGCCCCACTCAAAAAAAAAAAAAACATTTCCGTCCCAAATGGGTATAGTTCCCCCATTAGCGCGTCACTGTAAGACCAAAGGTGGTATGTTTATAAACGGCTCCATTGAGCATTAGTGAACAAGTTGTAGAAGTTTTGTGAGCAAAACTCAAGTCAGTTTCCTGTACAATGCAATCAGAGGCATGGTGCAGAAATGAAACAGTGCTGTGTAATCGTATACAATGGAGTATTGAGATTCTTCAAAGGCTGCTCCTTTCCTTTTAATGACTTACATGTGCACTGTAATATTTTATGCATTGTCTCTCCAGAATTCATGCTTCCCACTCACAAGTGTTACATTAAAAAAAAAAAAACTTGCCATCAAATTCTTAGTATTCATTATGACTGGGAAATGTTCACTTTTCATACATGAAGTGTGATTGAAGACTCAAAAGAATCTACACATCTGGTCTTCTGACGTTTGTACCAATGCCATTATTCCAAATGAAAATGCTGTTAACTCACTTAATGAATTGCCTCATTATGAGTGAACCATTTCAAGAACTCTGGCATAAATATATCCATGACTTAAGCATCATTAAGAAATCTATCGTTTCAAGAATACTATACATTTAAAGGTGCACTCTGTAGGATGATAGCCAGAGTAGGTATGGCAACTGCTTTTCATTGAAACAGGTGCCTGTTGCCAAATTTGATCTTTTCATGAATATTAACTTAATACTAAACTATTATTTACCAGTATGACCCAACTACAGTTATGCCGTTAAAAAGGTCTATTTCAGGCAATTCAAAACGTCAGACATGGAGAAGATCCACCTTTTCATGTATGAAAACTGCATTTTTTTCTAGTCATAATGAATACTTGAAATTTGATGGTGGTGGGAAGTATTTGTGAAAAAGGTAACACTTGTGAAAGGGCAGCATGAATTCTGGACAGAAACCGCTAAATATTACACCTTTAAGTTAAATGTATATAGAACCTGCTGAAAATACCCCGGAACAATGAAAATTACTGCATAGAGCAGATTCACTTCAAATATTATAACATGATTTCACACAATTCAGGATCACTATACTGTGTGCTACTCTAGAGAATACATGCAAATAAAAGCAACACAAACACCTTGTTCTTAATGTTAGGCTTTTTATTGAGGGTTGTACCCAAGTTATACAGCTTTGTATTCTGATGTCGAGGATCAGAACGTTACAAACAGTTATCAGTCTACGAGTACAGCCAACATAAGACCTAATATCTACTCTACAACCTTAGTACAATGTTCACTTAAGAGCACTAAAATTGAAAACCAAGCAACAAGGAGTAAAATAAAATACAACAGCATCAGAAAAAAAACATTCATCACTAAACACGAGTTTTCTACCTTGTATTGTTAGGCTAATTCCTGTCATTTTTAACCAATACAAATAAGGATTGTCCTTCAAAAAGTGCAGTTCCCCAAGTGAAAATTCTACGATGACCCCAGGAAGACAGTGACAAGTACTTCCTGCTTGTTTAAGTAAGTTTATTGATGTTGATTTCAACACAACTTTAAACAATCAACCAAAACAGTGTGCATATAGGTTTATGAGGGCGCAAAGAATGTTTTTTTGATATACGATTTCAGTTATTTGTTTTTGTTTTTCTTTTTTTTAAGAGGTTGCATTGAAAACTCCAGCTTTTTTCACGTCCACATATTCTGTGTTGGAGGAACAGTGAGAAAAGGCAAGTTTTCCAGTGTAATGCTCCTTCTGCTACAACTGGCCAATGTATTATTTTTTGGAAAGAAATACAACACATAAAATTCAATAATGGCACATGTTTCAGGATTTTTTTTATCCTCCTGTCACTACTGTGTAAGATTATATTGAGAGGAAAAACAAACAAACAAAAAAAAAACACATTGAAGCCTCATTTCTCACTGCATAGACTTTCTTAGTATTCTCCCAAATGGAAGTTAAGATTCAACCCCTCATACATCTTTTTTTGTGTTTGTATTACTGAAGCTCTTCAAGAGTTTTTAAATGACAAGACAGAAATACAGTTTAAGTCAATTGCCGTAGCACAATGTTCAACAGTAGGAACCATTTAAAAGACATGGGTATATTTTGCTCACAGGATAATTTCAGAAAAGAATTACATTTTGTCATACAAAAGTAGAATGTTGGGCCAAGCCGTGTTCCGCTCTACCCTCGCATGGCCATACAAAATGGGGATTGTACATTGCTCATGAATTTCCTTAAAACATCCATTTGCAAGTGGCATTTTAAGCATATACATTGTCCAGCTTTTACAAAAGAACAAATCCCTTTCCTCCCTCTCTCCCCTCAGAAATTTTGGCATGACAGTGAATTTTTCATGTCTCAAAAGGGACACCTTTGTCCAACACTAAACAGCTGTACATACATAAAGACATCACTTTTAAGAAAGACAGGAGACAGAAGAAAAAAAACAAAACAGGGAAACAAAACGAAAGAAAAAGTGGAAATTAATTGGGTGCCAAATGGCTTTCCCTATGCTATTAATTCACTCCATTTAACAAAAGCCACAGTTTGGGAGATGATACCACAAAGTCATCTCTCTCCCAACAGTTAGAAAGATCCTATTCAGAACCATTAGTTAAAGCCATGCACAGCGCACCAACTTTCAGTACTGCCACACCTCTACCCTGGACACAGTGGAAGGCAACACAGCTCCAGACGCACAAAGCCCTGGGACGCTGGCCTCCCATGAACAAAACTTAATAAAATTAAGAATACATGAACAGTAATTACAAAAAATAAGGGGGAAAAAAAATCACAGCACTCTAGTGCCGGAGAGTTCGTGGCTTTAAGGCCCGATACGGTCTCCGCGTTTACATAAACTATAGCTCAAATACAGTCGTTTCCTTCAGAGCGAGGAAGAGAGCAGGCCGAGTCTGAGGAGCAAACACGCACACAGAAGTAAAAAAACTGTTACCATCGTTAATCTGTCTCACACTGCTCGGATTAGCCATTGTGCAGGAAACAATCCCAAAGACAGACAACACACATCACACCTCCCCAACCCTATCACTGAAGCCACAGAAAGCCGTTCTCTCCTCCAGGAAAAAAAATACAGTACAACCTAATCAGTTTCATTTTATGTACACCAAGTGCAAATCCAAGGCTTTTCATTTTTAATTTGTCATTGTGTTTATTCTTGAACCCTGTACCCCCCACCCCACCCCACCCCTTGCCAGAAAAGAAACACAAAAAACCTGGTTCCAATGTTCCTCTTAATATTTGTTAAACAAAATGAGAAGCAAGATCTGGAATTAAGTAAACAAATCTTCTGATTGAAGTATATTTGGTAAAGCAGTTACTCAATATGGTTCAATACTGGCACACCACTGTCAAGTCAGGGTAATACTCAAAGGGTTTTTGTACTACGCTTTTTGAGTCATTAAATACAGATAATTTAACACAGTGAGCAAGTTCTACTATTCAAATAAAACTAGAATGGAGAAGGAAAAAAAAACAGCTTAAACAAATATTAAGGTCCATGGCTTAGCCTAATGCTGACATATCTCTCTCTCACCCTCTCTCTCCATCTGTCTCAAATTCTTCCTCACCTCTTTGAAGCTTTTCAAATATATTGTGCATCTTCAACTAAACAATCAATAATGTATATCGTCCGTAAATCTATGTACATTTTTTTTCTTGTATTCAACTACCAGCAATAGTTTACATTCACCTCTGTTCTAGCCTTCCATGGCTTTGTAATGCAGAGGCAAGCCATTTTCAATGACAAAACCAGCTCTGGAGAGGAAAAGAATACAGGTATTGTATATGAGCAGCCAAAAATGTTTGATTTATTAATATTGTAAGGAACTTCAGATTAACACAACCAAACTGTACACGTTACAATCATATTCTATTTGTAAACAGTTAAAAGCCACTTGACTTGTTGCATCTTCGGACACAATTTGAATCAAGGCAATGAAATGTGGACGACTTTTGCACTGTTAAAAATACCCCCCCCAAACAAAGAAAAAAAAAGAAATAAATTGAACACCATCTCTGGCGATGAGAAATATTGGAAACAAGGTTTTTGCCATTACTCAGAATATACAAAACAAACAAACAGAAAAGATTCTTCTGACCAAAGAAAAAGCCATTCTGTAGGCCGTGTCATTGGGCTACAGTATGCATAGTTACAGATTTCTGCTTTTTCTTCTGAAGTCTGACAGTTACACTGACGGTCACAGAGCAGGAGACAGGAGAACATTGAGCCACCCATGAGAGGAGGGAAAGAGAAAAAAGGACAAGATGGTGATTCTGCAAACCATATCCACCCATTATTAAAAAGACAGCATATTTTTTTGAAAGCAGTATGTAGACCATCTCCAGCTTAAAGCAGTTATTTGGCAGAGAAAAACTTACAGAGCTATAAGTACTTTCAGTGCTAGAAGTTGGATTTTTCCTACAAATGTTTCTACAGGGGAAAACTGGCTATATTTCCTGAGAACCATGCTGGTTATTTAGCAGACAAGAGGAATAGGTCAAATAACCAACAACATGGCCAAACACTGATCAGTATTCCCAGAGATAGAACGCTTCGTCTTCATCCTCAATATCATTTTTTTGTTCATTTTAATATTTTTTTCTTTTTTTTCTTTTTTTAAACTTATGTATTTTTTTGCTTGTTTTTTTTTCTTTGTTTCTTTTTTTATTATTTTAAAATGAAGGAAGAATGAGCATACTTTCCCCCTCAAAAGTCTGTAAACAAGAGGGCACGATGTGGCACCTCCAAAACAAAATTGAAAGCCTATTTGAAAGTGCTGTTCCCCCTGGCTTGCAGGTCGGGTTTGCAAGTCACAGCTGTGGCTACAGTTTTTACACACTGCAGAGCTAAATTCTTTAGTTTTAAAACACAAAATTGGTGCAATACTTAATTCTGTAATATCATCAAATAATCCTAAGTCAGCATTTATTATATCTTGATCTTGAACTCCACAATAGCACAATAAGGTAGGCGTCCATCAAGGCATGCCATAGTGGAGCGCACACTGTAGGAACATCCTTGAGTAAACAGCTACACTGGAACTGACTGCTTTCTCCATATTGCAGATTATACAGAGAAAAACCACATTCAGTGCAAAGTTAAAACAAAAGAAAAAAAGAAAAAAAAGCTCATACTCCAACATTGTCAGCAAACAAATGCAAATAATAAAAATAAAAATAAAACGAATTGGAATTCAAATAAACATGATGAATAAAACACGAGCTCGATTGAAGCTTTTTTCTGCATGAAGAGCACTACCTGGAAGTGTAAATACATCCTTTCACATTATAGTATTGGCCTGCATGATTCAAGTATTCAAACTGATATGTTTTGGGCTAAAACAAAGTGGACATATGTGCAGAGAAGAAACAACGTAACTTTTTCCACAGGGCGACCCCGCCATATTTTTGTAAGTGAAGAGAGTCCAACTAGTGCCGTTTGATTTTTTTTCTCTTTTTTTGTCCCCATCTGTCTCGATCATATGATAATGATTTTTTTTCTCTTTTAAACTACTCCAACTCTGAGGTCACGGTTATTTATTCATTTAGGTCATTTGTATGCTTTTTGTTTGATTTTTTTCTGTTTTATATTTTTTTTCTTTTTTTAAATATATATATAATATATATAGATATTTCTAAGTCAGAGAAAGTGAGTGAAACGTCGTACTACCACCACCACTACTACATGGCCTCCCCACCTCCTGTCAGGTGATCGACAGGAAGGAAGGAGCCGATGGGGGAGGGGCTGCTGATTCGGGGCCCCTCATTGGTGCTGGGGCTGCCCCACAGGCTAGTGGAATAGTTACCCCCACCCCACAGCGAGGAGGCATGGAGCTCTCCAGGGCCCGGCGCCCCTGCCAGGCCACTGCCGTTCCAGTGATTGGGGTCAGTGCGGGAAGGAGGGAAGGGGTGGGCTGAGCCTTCCATGGAGCCCGGCGCCCCCAGGCCTCGGCTCTGGGACGAGCCCAGCGACGTCTGCCAGCCAGGAGAGGCAGTCATGGACTGACCTTGTGCAAAGAATCGGTTTATTTCCTCTTCGCTAGCAAACTCAGCGAGAATAGTAGTGTTCCCTAAAACACACCTGAGAGGAGAGAGAAGAATGGGGGTTAAGAGGTGAGGAGATGAGGGGGAGATGAGGACAGGTGACCAAAATGGATGAGGAGAATTGAGGAGGGAGGGGGAGCGACAGTTCACGTATTGCTTCAAGACTGAAGGACTATCTTGAGGGTATACAGATTGGTGTCTGAGAACTCCTCTAAGAAAATGCTTTCTCCCCCAACCACTGTGTTACTTAAACCAACCCTAGTCCTATAATCAAATTGTACGGACACTTTAATACATTTGACATGACCAAGTAACCAGCCTCTTTCTGACAGTTATCCCATTTAAGCCACGTGCTGCCTATACGCTGCATTGACCTAGGGGCCTGGAGCTACATGGATGCTGCATTCAGGCTCTTGAGATTTGATTAAAAATGTGGGTATGTTAGAGCCGAATTAACACATTCTAATGGAAGATGAGCCTTCTAAATGCAATTTTTTGCAGGTGCCTTAGCTTAAATGGGCTAATGTAACACAGACAGATGTCAACCTTTAGCTTGTGAAGCCGGTTGTAGAACCCCATGGCTTCCAAGACTCCCTCAGTGGTCCACTGTCCCCTGTCCCATGTTTACTAAGCAGGAGGGTTACTTACATGTGCAGAGACTTCTGAGCTTTGGCGGCCTCCTCCTTGGAGCTGTAGCACACCACAGCGTTGCCATGCGGCAGGTTCAGGTGGAATGTAATCAGTGGCCCGTGCTGCATGCACAGAGTGCGCAGGGTGGATCCATCGATCTGCAGGAGAGGAGGAGCAGAGGGGTGGCGGGGAAGGGAGGGAGGGAGAGGGGAGGGAGTGAGGACCAGCATTGAACAGGCAAGCACAAAGGCCTCTGCACATTAACTCTGACCAAGTGAGGAGTACTGCTCCTACCAACATCGTTTTCGATACAACCTTGCACACTGTTGTCGTTTGTTGATTACAATTTTTTGACCGGAAGGTTCCCGCTTGATCAAGAATCTTTGCTGGAGTTTAACAGACACTGAACTTGCAAAATGGGTTACATTTGAAAATAAATACATCACAGGACTGTTGAAGCTATACACAAGCTTGGTTTACCTGAGGTGTGAGATTTTTGAGAACAAGCCAATTAGTTCTCCCTGAGCTGCTGTCACCCCAGCTGGAACCTGTAAAGAGATGAAGGACATTAAATTAATAACAATAATAACAAAACAGAAGAGTCTGCGGTACAGTCTTTTGGACCATGGGTCACAATTTGCCAAAATTTTGACTGGAAGAAATTCCACTTGACAAGAGCTCTGGGTTTCACATATGATGGCAGTGAATTTGTATTGGCGTCAGAGGACCAGTCATTTTTGTCTGTCTAACCTAGCACTGTACAAAAAATTTGCCAAATACGAGAGCCAAGGCTGAAGGCAGGCAGGCAGCCAGACAACCCTACCACTACACTGCGCCTGACGTGGCTACACGTCACATATGCGACTTCTCTTGTGTAGTCCAAATAATTAGATATTTTTGCATGCACACAACACATGCTCTGTCAATTCAAGTTGGCAACCACAACATTTTATCATTAATTCTGAGGTACAGTCATACCTGCAAACTCAGGGGTGTTGAAAAAGGTGTCAAACTATCGTGACTTAAACACACGTCACACACAAACTACACCTTTAACATACACTAGCCAAACATACACAAAACCATATACTACAAAACCTCACATCCCCCACACAAAACCACACACTACAAAACCTCACATCCCCCACACAACATCACTCAAACACACACAGCATAGGTGAAATACCATGGACACAATGCGCAGAAGATAGGGAAGGAGAGGAGTAGAGATGAAGGGAGAGGAGAGAAGGAGAGGGACAGGAGAGCACACACACACACACACACACACACACACACACTAGGGCTGGGCGGTATACCATTAAAAAAAACGTGATAACGGTTTCACCTACACAAGGTTCATTTTTTGATGAAAAGGTTTTTTTGGTTTTTTTTAGTCCAAAAAAGTGATTAAAATAGAAATAGAAAAATAATATTTCAGGATTCTCATTTTTAAATTTAATTTTAGCCTTTTCTTCAGAAACATTGAGATGTGGGGGGAAATCGCTGCTTATGAAAAAAAAATTGTGCAGAGAACCATGATATAAATTTTCCTCAAGAAAACCGTGATGCGATTTTTTCCAGAACCGCTCAGCCCTAACACACGCGCACGCGCGCACACACACACACACGCGCACACACACACACACACACACACACAGTATATTGTGTGTTCATTTATGCTGCTGCTATAAGACTTCCAATTCCTCCACAATTTATACATCTGTATATACACTCTACCATGCGCTAGGAATGACAAGTACTAGCCTACGCTATCGAAACTAGACATCCAATAACGTCACAGAGACCTTACTTCTACTGCTTGCATTCACCAACACCTAACCTTTCTCTAGCTGCTACCACGTTCTTTATCACCCGTTGAAAATTTTGAACCGCAGGAGGCTGCCATTTTAGCGTACCTGGGTGTCATTTACAACCAGCCGGATTGCAACCAGCTGCAATTATAAGTGCGATTACTGTACCAGAAGCTGAAAATCCTGCCTCCCAGGCATCTTGAGGTTTACAGGAACAGGTTGACACAAATCAAGCCCTACTACACTACTGATAGTTTGTAAAACTTACACTTGGCTATGTGTACAGTGGAAAGTGTTTTAATCACTTGTCACATATGATTGTCATAATTGACAGAGAGAGAGAGAGCGAGCAAGAGAAAGAAACACTAACCAGGAGTATATCTGGAGTCAGTACCGGACCAGCTAGCCAACCGGAGGGAGCCATTGTCCCAGGAGGAGGGCGGCGGCTTTTGATTAGTCAGGCCGGGAGGAGGGCGGGACGGAGCAGAGAGACCTTTGGGGGGAAGAGGAACCTTCCACAGCTCATGAGCCAAAGAGGTGTTGGTGACTGTACCAGGGGACCATTTGGAGTCACTGTTTCTGGCTGTGGGGGTACAAGAAAAGAAGCAACACAAGTTGATGATTAAATGCCAAATCACATCTGGCCTTCTGGACAGTTTTTAATCTAAAGCAGGAAAAACGCAACCTGAAAATCATCCAAATATAATGATATAAAGAAATGCAATTGTGAAATTTACTGTAATAACAACTGGTTTTTAGGTCCCATGTCGGAACTCTTTTAGTCCTGGCCTAAGGACATACTGATTGAGCATTTACATGTTCATAGAGAGTGTTGCACAGGGCTGCGAGAATAGTGGGATACAAACCGGAAGTGCTTTGTGCTGTACTGCTGAGGGAACCACTGTGGTTGGAGGCACGAATGGATGACCAGGCACTATTTGAAGGCAGCGTGGTGTTAAGTGATGAGGATGGCCCTGGGGGGATATTCAAATGTTGGGGAAAAAAAGTCCAAGTCAGTCATCTATATTGACAATTTCTGCAAATGTACAGGATAAACAGAGGAATTAAAATGGCATTTCTCACTGTCCCATTGACAAAGACAGGACAGACATTAAACAACAAAATAGTAGCCAGTTAAACCAGCGCCACCCGCTGGACACTGAAAAATATTCAGCTGCGAGTGGGTCTGGCCTTGGATCTGAGAACGTTTTGAACACTGTGCCCTGAGTCGGGCAAAACCAATTACAACGCAGAGATTTGTTTTGAATCAAAGCGGGGGGGGTTTTGAGGGAGTGACGACGAAGCTCGCAACACCGTTGGGAAAACACATCAACCGCAAAGATCACTGATTGGTCAGAGCACCGGCACGGTTTGAAAAAACAACAGGTTGTTCTCATCAACAATCAGAGGTATCGTTCATCGGGACCAGACTAAATTACTCCGGTGTCACATTTAGGCTGGTTTATCAGGCTTACAAAACAGATCAACACTGTGTGTGCAGTATTAACTCCCCTTGACTAGGGAAAAAAAGAGAAAATTCTCCTTTCCCTTTCCTGGCCGTTTCCTATCAGTGTCTATCTGAAGTGTAAAAAGATACTTGAACAGCTAGGACGAGTGCCTCGTGGAGTGGGGATTACTCATGCCCGACTCAATACATGCCATATTTTAGAAGTAAAGCATGGTAGAATTAAGAGCTACCAAGCAAAAAACAACAATGTGTGCGTTAGTGTCCAAGACAAGCACACAGAACTACTGTATGACCTAAAGCAGGCAAAGGGGTGCGTGTACGTGCAGGCAATATGCTGTATTCAACTGGAGCACAATATTTGGATTTCCCCCGATTCCCTGGCTCACTAAGGATTTATAAATGCTCATATCCCACATGTATGAACAGAAAGCAAAGATTAAATAACAAACAAATAGATAGCCTGCCCCTGTTGTAAAACTCTTACTTGTGTATCTGCAAAGCCTCCTGACATGGCAATGGAAAATAAACCCAAAACATACAAACAAACAGCTTACCATTGTTCCTGTCCCTGAGGTGATCAACATCCCGAACTGTATTGATGGAGAGATTGTTGATCACACTGCCAGGAGTGACGAAGGGATCAGTTTCAGGGTCAATGTTTGGGTATCCTTTCCAGGGCTCACCAGGGCGGAATTCTGAATGAAGAGAACAAATGACATTGCTTTAGATTTCAAAGCTTTGACAGATACACACATCTCACATCTCATTTTAAACTCATTCCCTTGACACAACTAAACAGTTCAGAGTGCCAATGTAAACAGGGCATCATTAATATTTGCCATGTTATGGCATCACCACACTTGTCTGCCCAGTCACGATGGTCTGTTAACTAGGGCTGTAGCGATATTGTATCGAACAGAGGAATTGCAATAGTTTCGTGGCTCTGCCTGTCTCGCAAACCTGAGAAAGAGAACAAGAGAGGACGAGCGAGCCAGATTAGAGCGAGAGATGCTGACACTTCCCCCAAATACATAAACAGCCCGAAACGGCTAGTCAGGGGGCCGCCTGAAGTTAGAAGAATGTTCAGGTCAAAAGGCAAGCAATCAGTCAGCATTAACCAATAATCCCCCCCCCCCCCCAACATTGATATGCTGATTGCGGTAATACTAATCGCCTACCTGGCGAAGACATGCTGTATTTCAGTCTCTCCACTCATTCTTGCTTTTGACGGTGTCAAATGCAAGGCTTCTTTAAAAAGGGCTTGGTTTGCTACGGGCCGAGGCCAGAAAAGGTGGTGCCGAAGTTTAAACCAAACATTTTCTTAGTCCCAATAGAACGTCTCTGCTTAAACCGCCTCTAAATACGCCTCTACCCAGGGGTATGGTGTGTGCAGTACTGACCTGGTGGCCAGTTGACATTGCTGGAACCATGAGGTGATTTGGCACGGTTGGGCCAGCCGTCCCCGACGGAGCCCGGGGGGCTCAGAGGGGAGCTGCTGGACGTCATGAAGTCATACGGACCAAAGGGGGAGTCCTCCAGCCTCAAACCGGAAGAGATAGCACCTGCACGCACGCGCACACACACACACACACACCTCATCAGTTTCAGCAACCACACATTTCAGGACAGTCTCCCAGCAGTATCAGCAAGTTCTTTCACAATAACAAACTACCATCTACTGATCATCTCATTCAGAGCTGGTTGGATCAATTTTGGTTGCACTATTTTCAGTCTCATCCCAGGAAAGACATCTTTGCCAATACATTATATAACCATCAAGGCAGTAAGCTTTCTATATTGTTGTGACCTGATCCCTGGCGTTGTTTATGTTATGTTATTGTATGATGTTCTTATTTTATTTATTTTATTTATTCATGATGTGTGTTTATCTTTTTTATAACCATATTTATGGTCATTTTAACCTTTTATTGACCACTGCACTTTATGTCTGTCCTGTGGTATATGTTGTTGCTGTCTATATGTGCTTATGACTTGCTGCACACCTAATCGCCCCTTCTGGGGACAATAAAGTTGAAAAGTTGAAAGTTGAAAGTTGAAGTATTTCTGCCTGTCAAGGTAAAAAAAAAGTCCTTGGTGGTTTCGGAGATGTGCGTACCAGGTTTGCTGGGGTTTTGATCGAGTGGGGAGTTGGAGATATCCATGGCAGTCCACTTCTTCAGGCGGGACTGAGGCTCCTTGAAGCCAACACTACCAATGTCGAGATTGCTTACATTCGAGGTCAGACCTATGGAGACGGGAAGTGGGTCACAAGGTAAGAGCACAACATTAAGAATTTAACAGACAGAACACGAGCCACATGTACGACTTTATGAACAATTACAAGTGAAAACAGAAATGCAATGGCTTTGGATTAAAAACATTAAAATTAGCGTAAAAAGCGTTTGAAAGAAAAGTAAGAACCAAAACTATTGAGGTTATTCTAAAAAGCATGAAAACAAAGACCAATATTACAACCGCACACCATATAACGTTTATGCGCATAAACACAAACATGCATACACAAGGTATGGCTTCAAACCAAGCAAGGGTGTATGCAAATTAACAGACACTAGCAAATAAGAAAAGGCTGCAAGTTGAGAAAAATCACGGGACAGATGAGGGCTAAAGCAGGAGGCCTAAACTCAGCCTGGTTTCCATTCATCGCCCATCCTTCTTTTGCCTCAAAATACAGAAAAAAGAAGGTAAAGGAAAAATGACCAAAAAAAGGCTACATAAATCCACAATACTGTGATCAACATAAAAAACGTGTGTATGGGGGAGGGCACGACGTAAAAAAATAAATAAAAAATTAGGGGGTCTTATTCACCTCTTGCGGACATTGTGTTGTTTTCAGGATAGGCAAAGGTCCTCCCAGACCGGGATGGGAGGGGCGAGCCCGGCGCGTTGTGGCCATTGCTCAGTGCGGGGCTAAGGAGGCTATGGGCCTGACTAGCATGGGTGACTGGGCTGCAGCCTGCCATTTCAGGGGCAAACAACATGTTGGTGTTGCCGGCCTTGGATTGGGCAGCTTGGGCTTGCTGGTGCAACAGAGCAACATCGGCCTGGGCAAGGGTGGCGGGACGGGAATGGGGATGGGGAGGGAACCCACCTAGAGGGAAATTAGTGAAGGAGCTCATGGCGCTGGCCTGCTCCTTCTGCATGTCGGGCGCATTTTGGGACATGAGGCTGTCCAGGTAGGACTTGAGGCCCGGCTGGTGCTGGTGCATGGAAGGGGGCTGCGGGGAACTCTGCTGCTTCAGCAGAGAGGGGTCCAGGTGGCGCGGAGCCTGCATCATCTGGCCTGACGGGCCCAGGGGACGACCCTGCAGAGAACAGACCAGCAGAAACAACCGTGAGAATTGCACAGTGCAATCTTACAGCTTAGTTCAAGAAAGAAAGAAATCCATGCCGGAAATGACCTGTAGAAACGGATAAGGTAATAATGCAGTAACTCCAAAAAGATGTAATGAAGGCTGAAAATGTAATAAATGCCCGTGAATGTAATAAAGTACATTTCCCAATAATGTAATAGTCAGCATAGTGATAATATAACAGTTACATTAACAACTTGACCTCTATTTTGCATGTTCTATTTGAAAACACAGCCATACAATATGAAATAAACACAGCCATACAATATGAAATAAACACAGCCAATAAATTAGGCTACATTCAGACAAGTCGCTACTAGTTACTCTCAGCATTAAGGGTAGAGAAAGCCACATGCCAACATTTGCTGTATGCACTCCTAAAATTGGTAGGCAGCTTATACTAGTCTAGTTACACCATCCCCTCTTACTAATTTTATTTGTACAGAAGACATTGACGATGTATTGAAGGGTAGTAATCCTTTGCATCAACACACTGTTACTGTTACAATTTCCCTCGTGATTTAAAAATTAATTTTAAAAAGCTTTTATTAAAAAGTGTGCGCATCCGTCTACAAGCAAGTGATAAATGCTTGATTGCGTCAAAAATAAATTGGGAATAATCCCCCAAAAACAAAAGTAAGATGTCTCTGGCCTCACCGGTGGCTCCTGCTGCCGGCCAACTGGCATGGCCCTGGGATTGATCTTCTGCTGCTGGAGGAGGAGACGCTGCAGGGGAACACAAACAAATCAAGACAAACGCATATACTAATGAAGGTATATTTTTTTAATTGTCTTTGTGAGTCAATGAAAGCGCAATGGCATAGCAATTTAGGGAAACAGCAATATTTAAGTTCACCAACTCCCATCAATTGGTTGACACATGTTATAAGAGTGCCATATGAAGTCTAAACCTACCAACTGGTTGATCTGGGAGAGTTGAGACAACTGGGACAGCTGGCTGAGCATGGCGACCTGCTGAGGCAGCAGGGGATTCAGATTTCCATTGTTGGGAGCGTACTTCAAAGATGGAGGGACCTGAAGAAGCACGGAGCAAACACAGGTGAGTTGGGGGAATCATAAACACATGAGGAAACAGCAGTCCATTTAAAAGGTGCACTGTGTAAAATGGCGGTCAGAGTAGGTATTGCAACTATGCTGCTCATTGAAACTATGCTGCGTATTGCCAAAATGTTATCTTTTGACGAATATTTACTTAGTAATAAACTAAAATGTACTTGTATGATGGTCAAAGCACAGTAAGTTTTGTAGTTTATATGTCTATTTCTGGAAATTCGAAATGGCAGACATGGAGATCCACGCATGCATGAAAAGTGTCTTCTTTCCAGTCATAACGAACACTTAGAATGTGATGGTGGGGATATGTATTTGTGAAGTCAACATTTGTGAATGGGCAGCATGTAATGTATCTGTAAATAAACTGCTAAAAAAACACTACTCAGTGCACCTTTAAGACAAGCCAGACCAATCTAAACACCATCGTTGCAAACACCACAGCTGCGAATTACAATGCAAAACATTTACTGATGTCATTCTATCAACATATGCAGTTGCCAAACAAGCTCCAACTAACCAGCAAGAAATAACAGTTAGGACACCCATATCTGCATGCTAAAGGATAACTTCTTCTTTCGACATGCAGTTGTAATGCTTACACTACCCTGGACTTGTCAGTACCTGAGAATATTTTTTTATTCCTCAGCCTTTTCCGAGATCCTGGTCATTGTAATGGGGGCAGGCGTTTGTTTACATTAAAAAAAAACATCTTGATTTATTCTCAATAACATCTAAAAGGTTATGCAACACCAGCAGACAACTAGCAAACATCGATACCTTTTGGGATAAGATTTCGAGTAAGCTTATGTTAAGAAGGTTTTTCAATGTTAACAGTCCTCCCCCATTAGAATAGCTCAGGTCTCGGAAAGGGCTGAGCCAAAAAATGCAGCATCACCGGGTACTGACAAGTCAAGGGTAGCGTGAGCAATACAACAGCTTATTAAAGTAAAATTGGGCAGAAGTTCCCCTTTAAGTAGCTGTACGTATGCGTGCGAGCAGTGGGATAAAATGTCAGACCTGAGAGGGCAGTAGAGGCGGAGGCACTTGAGGACGAAGATTGGGCTGCGCAGAGTTCAGAGGCTGTACTGAAGGCTGCTGGGAGTTCCGGCCTTGTGCTGCGTTGCTACCACCATACATGGGGTTTACATTCTGCACCACAGAGAGGGGAGGAGAGCGCACACAGACACACACTTAATGCTCAGTAGCAACAGTTGACAAAGTGACAGGGAATAACAAGAAGGGGTGTTGGGTGGGAATGTCGAACTGTGTCTGTGTGAGTTAATAAAACCTTTCACAAACAAAGGCAAAGGGGGTGACAAGTTGAAAAATGCTTTAGGGAAACATGGTTGCTCACTGTGACATGGGTTGGAGATGATCTGGGTTTAAAATGTGAAATGACAGGATTCATTTTGGTTGCAGTGCCCCATCACTGCTACCGAGTATTGATATTATGCATTTGCACTGCATACTGGGGGAATTGTAAGGAGGACATTGTGTACCCTAAGAGGGATGGAGCATTGGAAGAACATGTCACACTCCTCTCTGTTGGACACTGATGAAATGAGGAGACCGTCACAGAGACACACACACACACACACACAAGTGGACAGACAAGATGGACCAAAGGTGGCAGCAGCAGTAGCAATCAGCACCAACTCACCTGCCTACCAGAACCAGGCCCAGAGTTAGTCTGGCTGCTTGGTGAGGCATAATTGGGGTTCTGATTGGGATCGTGTGGGGGTTCCTCTGACCCAGAGGAATCGTAAGAGGCCACAGAAAGCGAGTTCTGCTGGCGGGGCAGGGCAGGGTAGGACGGGGGGCAAGCCAGCCGGACCGGTCGGCAACAGAGCGAGCAGAAGAGGAGAGCAGGAGGAGCAGTGGCAGAGGCAGCAGCAGCCAGCAGCAGCAACAACATTGGCAGCCACCCAACAGAAGGAAAAGACCCCAAGAAGCCAGTGGATTATAAGAACGGGACATATACAGCAGAGAGAGGAAGGGGGGAAAGACAGAGAGAAGAAGGAAGGACAGAGAGAGAGAGAGAAAAGAAAAGGAAAAGAAGGGAAGGGAAGGACACAGAGAGAAAAGAAAAGGGGAAAAAAGAGCTAAGTTAGCTTCTGTCATAACCTGCAAGGCTGTAGCACAGCTAAAAGCAGAGGTAAAAAAAGAATGGGGCCCAGAACAGCGCAGATGCACTGGTTTGGGGCGAAAAGAAAGGCACAGCATGTAGTCTTTCACTCTGACCCAGCGCCACCATTTCACAAGCGCAGCTCACTAGTCAGAGAGAAAGTGCTAGAAAGAGTGCAGCACTGCATGCAGTCCACTAGGGGGAGACCGAGTATCCGTCAGACACCCAGGGGGAGAAGGAGCAAGATGGCACAAGATGGTGAGAGAGAGAGAGAGAGAGAGAGAGAGAGAGAGAGAGAGAGAGAGAGAGAGAGAGAGAGAGAGAGAGAGAGAGAGAGAGAGAGAGAGGGGGGGCATGAGAGTAAAGACGAGAAAGGGGTGGTGGTGGTGATTCAACCATGCAGCACTACTGACCTTATCGAAGTAGTTACTGCGGTCCATGGAGTCCTTGTGGATCTGGTGGCGAGAGGGGCCATTCTTGTATTCGCCCATGTTGAACACATGCTTGTCTACGTCCATTCTCTTGTCAGACATCATTCCTGCACGAAGAAGTAACAAACGAAAGGGTTAATGACGCAGCCTTTTCGCCTGACCAATGGCCATCAAGAAAGCCCTCTGATAAGGGCAAATAAAGCACTGAACGAGGAGCATGACTCACCACCAGACATGTCCATCTTATTGCTCTTGTGAGAGTCCTCGGATTCTCTCTGTTGGCAGCAGACAAGGCATAGTCAGTTTACACATCCACCCCCTGGCTCTCACTGCCCTACAGTTCTATACGTGTTAAATGTACATGCATACATATATACAATGGAAAACAATAACTTAAGGACCTATTGTTCTGTTTATTTTCTGTGCACTTTGTATCTGAAAGTGTTGTATGCTGTGATGATGTCCTCAGTTGTAAGGTGCTTTGTACCAAAGCATCTGCCAAATGCAATGTCATGTAAAAATGGACAAGCATACTCACTGAAAAAGTCATGCTGTTGAATTGCTTCACCATCGGATTCATCCATTGATCATCCTGCTTTCCGGGTCCTTTAGTCATCTAGAAGTTCATGGTAGAAAAGTGTGTTAAATAAAGCGAAAGGAAATCATCATGAAAACCCAGAACTCTATACCTCAATACTTAACGCATGAAGGGGAAACAACCCTCATTGTGTCCAAGTGTATTTCAGCTGCTGCTGTGTGTGTGTGTATATTTGTCCATCAATATGTTAGTCTTTTTGCACAGTGTGTGCGAGTGTATCTATTCTGCATGTCTGTACAATAAACTACTGTGTGCGTGCATATGTGTGATTCATGCATCAGCATGTTAGTATGTTATTACTGCACAGTGTGTGTGTGAGAGTGTTTGTGTGTGTCTAGTCTAGTGTAACTCCACATTAGAGTCTGGTCAAACGCAATTTCAAACTTCTGTGCTAACCCTGTATCCACAGATTTTGGCCAATGAAGTCCACTTGACTGGAGGTGTGGTTTACCTTGGGAGGCATCTTCTGCCTGGTGTAGGTGCTGTTATTCCACATGCCAATCTCAACCTCCTCCTCCTCCTCTTGCCCCCAATGGTTGTGGCTCGAGCCTGCCATGGGCATCTCCTCTCCACACCAGTTGTCTTGCATAGGTTTGGATCCTGGAAAATGATGTAATACAAAACATGTAATGCAACACTGATCATGATCATAGTCTTCTTTGTAGCAGCTCATTTTTAATCACAACGTACTCAAGGTTAATTATCTCGTATGGTCCCACAGCCTATAAAAACAACATTTCCCTTATGCTTGTATTTGCTTCCTGATGGAACAAACAAACACTGAACCTGAACTTACTACACCTAGTCTAGCCAAGAACTCAAAGAATGAATAATCATCTCAGTGTACCACCCACATGTTTTTTCTTTCTTTCTCACAGACAACACTGGAAAGCCTGATCTCTCAAACACAGCTGTAACTGAAACAAAAGCAAAACAAAAGAAGGACAAGCAAGGCTTGTACCAGTCTTGTGTGGAGGCTGCTGGGCCATGGATGGGTTCCCCCAGCCGCTGCCGCCAGAGTTGTCTCGACCCGTTTCCTCCCAGCTGGAGCCGGTGTCCATGGGCTTGCCCCAGGCCGAGGTGCCGTTGTCCACGGAGACGGGTGGAGGTCCAGACGGCTCGCCCCAGGAAGACGACTCCATCTTCTGAGGAGCGATGTACGTCTCTCCCCACCCTGACAGGGTTGAAGACCAGGGTTATGTTACAGGAAAAGACATGGAGGATGTCAAGTCCTCAAGATTCTGTCATTCATTCCAAAAAACTAAAATGTGTGAGCATGTGTTCTTTTTTGCACAATTAATTTTTACCATTCAAGGGACTCCTACATTCAAGGGACTTGTGTATACAATACTTAACGGATTTTTGATGCAGACAGTGGAGAAAGAAGGCATAGTATAACACCACCAAATTAGCTTAAGAAAATATTTTAAAAAGTACAATGAGTGGAGTGTGCCCTCTTTCTGTGGTCCCAGACTAAATATGTCCCTTATGTAAGTTTTGTTTACCCTGACGTTCTACCCCACGCGCCTCCTCCTCAAAACTGACCACGGGCCATTTTGCACTTTCCTCCCAACACATACCCAGGATAGTTACTTTAAAAATAGCCTGTTCATGCGTGTCCCCGCTGATCAAGTTGCTGCCATATGACTGCAACATCAGCGGTCATGTAACCTTAGCTTGCTACAGCACTGACCCTACAACCAGTAGCCAGAAAAAGAGACTGTAAGGTAGGGGTGGGCGATATGGCAAAAATGTTGTATCACGATTTTTTAACATGAAATCACGACTTCGATTTTTTATCACGATCTTCCATCCAAAAAAATAAAAACAACAAAAAACAACTTTCATATACTTGCAATTTGTAATTTGCAGTCAATAAAATGTTAACACACTGATGATACTCTCATAAAGTGTACAATTGGAATATAATAATGTAAAGAATAAAGTGAAGGCAACAACACAAGTGAGAAAACGTCACTCTGATACTGATAATAAACATCCTCACTACAAGACGATCTATACGATTTCTCCACTTTGGCAGATTCGAGACGATCTTTTACTCAATATCGCGATTCACGATATAATATCGTCATATCGCCCACCCCTACTGTAAGGCGGTTCTCTACTGCCAACTGACTTTGGAGGCCTCTGAAAGCCAGAGCAGTTTTTGGAATTGATTTCAATAGCAAATAAAAAACCACCCTTACAACTGCTGTTCAATATTCTCTGATGTTCTTTCTTGACTGGCAGTTCGTAATAACAAGACCTTTCAGTTCCATAGCCATAACAGGATGAGGCCATTGTAAATTAGTTACATGGCTGGATAGCAAAGCCATGTGCACACCTCTCTGAACCTTCAAGAAGCAAGGTAGGTAAGACTTCGCTTTTGTGACTATTTACTACACTAATGCTTGAGCTGGCCCAGTCCCAGGGTAAACTCTATGGCACGTGTATGTACGCTGTACTTAACTGTGCTAATGTATTTAAAAAATATTGTATATAACCCTACTTGCCATCAGCACTTGTTGTTCTGTATTTCGTGTGCACTTTATATCTGTAAGTATTGTAGGCTATGATTATGTCCTCAATTGCAAGTCGCTTTAGTGAAAAAGCGTCTGCCAAATGCAATATAAAGCAATGTAATGTAATGCGTCTTCTTTCTAGGCCACTGACCTGAGTTGCAGCTCTTCTCCTTGGGGGCCATGTTGGGGGGCACCTGAGGTGGTGGGGGCTGGGAGTGGGAGTGAGAGTGGGAGTGGGAGTGGGGGTGGGACTGCTGCTGCTGCTGCTGCTGTTGTTGCTGCTGCTGAGGTGGCGGGGGCCCCTCCATGGCCTGCTCTGCAGCGCTGTTCTTGTTCCACATGTTCATGCTGCCGTAGTTGTACTTGTTGGGGTCCCCCCACGCCGAGGTTCCGTCGTCGATCTCCATCCTGCGCCTGATGGACTCGGGGGACGGCTCTTCCCATCCGCCAGATAGCTCCTCCTTCTGCAGCGTGGGGACCGGGCCTCCGAGCCAACCGGAACCGGAGGCCTTGTTGCCATTGGGGCCGCCTGACTGAGGATTGGAGGAAGGGCCACCCCGGAAAGACCCACCGCCGCCGCCGTTGTTCTGGTCCTGCGGTGGCTTGCCCCACTCGGAGGTGCCGCCGCCGTGGCTGGGTTTGATTGGCTCGCCCCAGCCCCCCTGGTTCTGATTGCTGATTGGTTTGGAGGGCTCTCCCCAGCCTGTAGGGCCGCACTGATCGGGAGTGTTGGTGCCACCGCTGCCGCCCCAGGTGTTGCTGCTGCTGCTGTGGTTGTTGTTGTTGTTGTTGCAGCGGCCTGGCTCACTCCAGCCAGAGCCTGAGCGGTCGCTGTCACTGTCCCTGTCCCAGCCGCCAGAGTTGGACTTGGGCGGGTCCCCCCAGTAATTTCCACGGGAACTGTTGTCACCGCCTCCGCCACCACCACCGCCCCAGCCATCTCCACTGTTGGAAGGGGTGCCCCAGCCCTTGTTGGTCTTGGGGCCGTTGTTCCAGGTGTTGGAGGAGGAGGAGGAGGAGGGCTTGTCCGTGTTGCCTCCCCAATTGCACTTGTCATCTTCCCAACCTCCGCCACCGCCGCCTCCTCCACCACCGCGGCTCCCCGTCTGGGCTTTGGCATTGCCCCATCCAGAGTTGGGCTTGGGGTCGCCCCAGGTTGACATGGTGTGTCCGTCGTGGGCGTTGTTGTTGTTGGGCTCGTCTCCCCAGCCACTGGAGTTCATCTGCTGCTGAGGAGGAGGAGGAGCGCTGCCCCAGCCAGACGTCTCATGCTGCTGCTGCTGCTGCTGTGGAGGTGGTTGTGGTTGTGGTGGTGGTGGTTTCTTCTGGGAACTGGTGACATCCCAGGCAGTGTTTTGGCGCACCGGGGTTTGGCCCCAGCCGGTGTTGGACAACACGCGGGGGTCCATGTCGGCCCGCGTCAGCGCCGTCATGATGAGGCCCTGCTGGTTGGTGGGCCGCCGGCGACCCGCATTGCCACCGCTGCTGCCACCACCGCGAGATTGCCCGTCCCTGTCCCCGCGTCCACAGGAGCTCTCTCCGCTGCCCTCGCTGCCCGTGGACTTGTTCCATGTGCTGCTCTGAGAGGCCTGGCCGCTGCTGCCACAGCCGTCTCCCCCACTCCCGCTGCCGCCGCCCACGAGCCCTCCTCCTCCCAGCCCCAGGGCGTCCTGCTCCAGGGACTTCCAGCCGTTTGTTCCCTTCCTGCTCCCGTTTGTGCTGTCATTGGAATGCTGATTGGTGCCGGGCAGTGGGTTCCACTCCCCGTTGGAGACCTTAGTGCCAGTGTGAGAGGAGGAGGAGGACGAGGAGGAGGAGGAAGACGAGGACACGCTGCCCCAGGGCCTGGGGATGCTGGCGGCGGGGCCCATGCCCGCGTTGTTGCCTTGCGACCAGGACGACAGGTCTTGGGACGACTGTGGCTGTGGTGCGGAGGAGGACATGCCGCCTGAATCCCAGCCGCTGCCGTTGCCGTTGCCAGCGAGATTACTCTTGAAGGAGGAGGGGGGAGGTGGAGGGGCATTGGTGTTGGCCAGAGAGGCCGGGCCGTTGGGCCCCGACTGCATTAGAGTTGCGTTCACAGTGTCGCCCACCACAGAGGCAGAGGAGGAGGAGGAGGAGGAGGAGGCAGGGCCTTTGGGCGCGGGGCATTTCTCTCCAGAGTAAGTAGTGCCGGGTGGAGCTCCCCACGCCGTACCGTACAAGCCGTTGTTGCCGCCGTTGGTTCCGTCGCTACCACCGCCGTGGCCGTGATGCTGCTGCTGCATCTGCTGTGACATGGAAGTGCCGTTGGTGAGCGGGGAGGGAAGGGGAAGCTGTGCCGACCCCCCCGAGCTCACGGACCAGGGTCTGTGCCCCGCCTGCTGCTGCTCCATCATCTGCTGCACTGAACCGGTAGAGTTTGGTGAACTAGAGGTCAACGTGTTAGTAGTGTTATTTGGTCCATTCATTTCAGTGTTAAGGTTTTGCGGCTGCCCACTCGGAAGCTTGTTTGTACCGCTGACTACGTCGGACTCGGCCATGCTGTCCGGCAGGCTCCCCCAGGACATCTTAGAGTTGATGCCACTCTGAAGGCTGGGCATTTGACCTACGGTGCTTTGTTGAGTGTTGGTGCCACCATTCCCCAGCGGGTTAGGCCCAGTGTTCTGCAGAACAGGCCAGGCACCATGGTTGGCATTTGGGTTCAAAGTGCTTGGATTTATACCTCCATTGGTTGAGGGACCTTGGGTACCCCATGCATTTAACTTGCCGTGGCCTCCGTCGGCCATCTTGACGCCAGGGTTCTCTCCCGAGCCTGGACATGTGCTTAGCATCGGGCCGTTGGAAAGCCCCCAAGGCCCCTTGAGGCTCACGCCGCCGCCAACATTATTGCCGCCGTTCGCAAGTAGGAATGGCTGGGAGCTCGGGCCGTTGCTGCTGCCACCGCCGCCACCCTGCCTGTTGCCATTACTGTCACCAGTGTTCCCAGACGCCATCATACTGCTCATGCTCATGGTTTGACTCTCCGACCCGGTCATGCAGGTGGAGTCAGCGTCCGTACATTCTGAGGCTACCTCGGGCTCGCCACCGGCGATGGAGGAGGGCCACGGTTGTCCCTTGTTGTTGTCGACGCAACTGTCTACAATGACTTTGCCCCAGTTGCTGTTTGAGTCGCTGCCAGAACTCCAGGGAGAATTCTCATACTGGGATTCCAGACCAGTGTGATCCAAACCTGCAGAGGAGAGGGAGGAAACAGGGAAGGGGAAAGAGGGGAGGCAAAAAAACAATTGTAAGTCCTTTCAGCACATATAATGCATAGATTAATAAAACCAGACATACAAAATACAATTCATAACATACCATTAACGGGGCTCTAAATTAACACTAGCCAACTGGCCAAATGCTGGTGAAATTGTGTTTAGCCGTTAGAAAAGACCAACATATGAGCCACTTTGACCCATGTGTTTGAGTGTGTTTGGCTGGTAACATCTACTAGCAATTTTGGCTGGTGGGGAAAAAAAAAGTCAATTTAGAGCCCTGACTGTGAATGTTCAGGACAAGACAGACACCTGAAACATATATACATTCAAGTATGCCACCAAAACATAAACCAGTCCTGGAGCTGTCATGAGAAGAACAAACACCAACACAAACAGACAGACAGACAACCGACACAAAGCCTGGCTGACAGAATGGCATGGCTATGGGATTTCACCACCAGTACCACCACACAGTCACGGTGGAACTGCATGACAGAAATTCCTTTGCTTTTTGTTTAGGGGGGCTCCTATTTGTTTACGGATTAGTGCACATTAAAAGCCAGGAGCGGACTGAACCACCACCACAGGGCCGAGGGAAGCTGCAGCCCTGTGTCTCGCTGTGCGCAGTCTCGCCCCCAGTCTGGCTGCCACATAAGCGCAGCTGCCACCATTTTGTTGAAGCAGTGTGATCCCCGCCACCACATGCCAAGAGCTGGAAGAGGGAAGGGAAGCGGCGTGGCTAGAAGGAGAGGGCTTGAGAGCTGTGCTGAACAAGAAACGGTGTGTGTGTGTGTGTGTGTGTGTGTGTGTGTATGTGTGTGTGTGTGTGCATATGTTGAGGTGGGATTGGGCTCAGGTTGGGTTGCCCTTTTTGCTTTGGCCAACCTAGTTTCCCAGGGTTTTGTTTCTCAATTTTCAATAGCAAGGGTACACCATACACCCTGACTTACACGCACAGCCTAAACTTGTTGTTTTATTCAAACACAGACCCATCCATAGTAAATTCAGAGAAAAACTGAATTTCGCAGTGGTCTCTTAATTTTCTCCACGGCTGTACACCCCGACTTGCTCACATATCCGCTGTCCAAAGCCATGCTAGTGAGAGCTCTGTCCATTGCCACCAACCTTACACCCCCCCCCCCCCCTCTTGTGCTCTTGTTTCTATGGAGAAAGGAAGGATGGAGAAGGGCACAAGTTGGGGGAGAGAATGTCCTTATTGCTCTTCACTCTTTCAATTCACACTTTAAGATGGCTGCCAAGCTCGCCAGAGAACGACGGTGGGCTTGCCAAGTCTGTCTGAATCAGACATGCCATGACAACAAAGGAACCCAGACCTTCCTGAAAGAGCTCCTTTTTCTGGCTGAAATCTAGAGCATTTCATTAGATCAATCCCAATCACCATTTCAGCTCACTGTTGTTGGCAGCTTTACAGAGAGAAAAACAAAAACACACACACAAAACTGAATTCGGTCAAGCTGATGATTTTTCTCCAATCTGCCGCGTAGCGTACATCACGTATTTGTATTACAAGAAGCGGAAATAGATAACAGATTCACAACAAAGCGCTCTGCTAATATTTAACATTTCTCTCACTTTCATTAAAATGACCACTGTACTACTCGCAACTCACACACATGGAGAGATGTATTTAAAAATAAAATGATCAATATCAATAGCATTTTATATAGCACATTATCATACACAACCGTCATCTTTGCAAATACAGTGTGCATGGCTGCAGCTGTTAGGCTACATCTTCTCCTCTCCCTACCGGACACCACATAGCGAAGATGCAGGCAGAGAGCAACATACCCAATGCTTCCAAAGGCATAACTGCACGACTACACTGCACTCCAATGCCAAGCAAACCAAAATCCTTAGATTTCAAACAGTTATTAACGTCAATAAGACTAGGAAAAATACTAGACTATTGGATATTGCGAAACAAAAGACTGCACACACAAATGACTGATGGGTGGATAGCCATTCGAGCCTGTCGGCGCGTGTTGGCAAGTCGACATACCAGAGCTGTTTGATGAGAGAAGACATACACTGGACATTTCTATGTGAGACAGACAAGGTGAGCAAAGCTGCACCACACCAAAACACACCACCACACCACACCCATCACCTGGCAAACACACACACACACACACAGGGCACAGACACCAACACCCAAAAAACTACACATTCCACATGGCACAGGGGCACACAGCAAGAACACCAGTGATGACGGGTGAGGAGATGGGAGTCACCTGTTTGATTAGGGGAGTGGCTGACCGAGTCCCGAATGGGAGCCATGCCTACGAAAACAGAAGAGCAACACCATCAGACACCCTATTGCTGGACGCAGACTGGGTGAGTCCACTTCGCTTCCTTGCTAAAAGGTCAACACTACCACCAGATAACTCGCTACACGACGACGATAAACACCATTATAAAACAAAAATGTGTCATCACAACAGGCAGACAGGCCTTATAGGGATGCCTTTTGCGAAACATGTTTACATATGCTGCCAATGGCGGGTCACCTGTCAACTTGAAAGGCAGGCAGACACAAACACACACACACACACAGTAGTGAAATACATGAACGACATGCTCAAACCTCTAAGCACAACCGTACACCACACATGCTTTGTGTTGTTCTACCACTAACCATCAACACACCATTTAATGCATACATCCTCCAAGCAAACCCACACAAGGAGTGGCTTCATTTGTCGTTAACCTCAACAACTACCAGAGACTAGACTGTCAACACAAATCATGTTTTATGAGACCGCCTGATCACAGCTCTGCTTTAATTGATGGCATGCACCTCCTTTTCCAAGTCCCTTGGTTATTATGTAAATAAACAAACACTACATTAAACCCCACGGCTCTGATCAAAATCATGCTGTCTGCTGCATTTCTGTAATGGAGTTGTCTCATCTACATTGCTGTGAAATTTCACATACATGCTGGACATTGCAAAACATTAGATACTTTCAACATGCGTTTCTGAATCCTTTTGCATTTCATTTAATTCTTCACAAGTGAAAAATAGACACTCAAGGGAGAAAGACGGAGATGGAACTTGGTGTTCGCTACAGTCCTACTGCATGAATTAATTGGGCCTTTTCCAAAGGAGACGGGTATCTGTGTCTACTGATGACTCCAAGCACGCTTTTTGAACTCGTCACTGGAATAGTCAGAGGGGAGAAATAGCCGAGCAAGCTAACTTCACTCACAGCAATGACAACAGCAATGACAACAACAATGACTCACTCTTCCTTCATTCCAGCTTTACGAATGAGCATCAGAGTAAAGGGAGGATATGTACTGTTAAATTACTCTACACCAGTGGTTCCCAACCTTTTTCTTAAGGGACCCATTTTTTTACTATTGTAAGCTTTGGTGACCCAACCACGCGAGCGCCCGCACAAGTCACAAGATGCCCTCTGTTTCCTGCGAAAACTTATTTTAGTTATTTTATTCCTCAATTCGTCTTTGGTCAAATATAGAATAAATGTTTAATGTAGCACTTACAATTTGTTGCGTCTATGCATTTATTAGTTAAATGCTTTGTCTTTTATTCAACATGGGCTATATATATTTAAAACGAAACCCCTTAAAATCAAGAGGGCTCCGCGACCCCCTGTGGATCTTTGGCGACCCATAAGGGGGGTCCCGACCCATAGGTTGGGAACCACTGCTCTACACTATGTGAATGCTTTCTATCCACAGACACGGGGAAAGCCATCAAGCCAAACATTCTCACTTGCACAATTCCGTTACATGTATACATTAATTAGGGAACTTGCTGTGCTACACATCAACCATTACGCTTTTCTCCAAGGTCACTTCTCTTCACTGCTCAAATGCACAGCTTCACATGTGAAGCTGCATTTCTTTTGCACAGGTATCTTCGCGTTCAATGCAGTGATTGGTCTGCTGAATCTATTCATAGGAGAGGAGCTTTCCCATGTAAATGTGCCCCTGTGTATGTGTATTAAGTCACCTGTCTCTCTGCGTGTAGTTACCTGCAAAGCTCAGTAAATTTGTGCCTGTATGAGAATGTGAGTGTAGTGTAGTGTAGTGTTATGCGTAGTCACCTGAGAGATGGCCGTTGGCAGCGTGGCGATGCAGATTGAGTGGACCCCCCTCGCTAGTAGTGAGCGCTACCCCTGGGCGGATGGAGCCGAGCTGCACTTGGGTTCCCAGGGTGACAGCAGCAGCAGCGGCGGCGGCGGCAGCGGCAGCGGCGACAGGGTGATGTGGAGCACAACAGGAGGCTGCTCCCTCTTCCCCACGTTGAGGCTTCACCAGAGGGGGCAGAGGAGGAGATCACAGCTGCTGCTGCAGAGGACCCGGGCCTGGGCCTGACCTTTGTGGGTACTGGACACGGAGTGGGTAGCAAGGCGGGGCGTGGGGCGGGCTGAGGATGACCACTCGGGCCCTGTTGGCATTGCTGGTGGCGCAGGGTGCAGGGGGGTGGGGCTTGCTGTCCGTGCTGTCCGTTCCGCTGCCGCTGGCGGTGAAGAGGGACGAGGCCGCCAAGAAGAGGAGGATGAGGAGGGGGAAGGCGGTGGTGGTGGTAGAGGGGAGGGTGTTTGTTGGCAGACTTTGAGGCTGGCTTTTTTACACTGGATTGGATATGTTCTGGCACTGTGGGGGGAGATGAGAGGACACAAAAAGAGAAGTTATGCTGCGAGTTGTGCTGGGCAATATGGAAAGAAACATACATCACCATATCAATTACTTTAGATAACACTAACGATATACAGGTCCTGGCCATATAATTAGAATATCATGAAAAAGTTGATTTATTTCCCTAATTCCATCAATAATGTTCAAATTTCATGGCTTATAGACGCATTGCCCACATGTTTAACTATTCCAATCATTCATTTGTTTATTTTTACATATTTTGGCCTTCCAGCTCCAAAAAAAAACATGAATTGAGGAATTCACATTATTAGAATATTGCAATAAAATCACCATCTTAGTCAGAAAAAAAAGAAGACAATTCGGGCCACATCAAATCAGTTGAAATTTGGTACTTTCTACATAACATGTCAATGTTCAATACTTGGTTAGGACTGTCTTAGTCTTAATCACTGCCATGATGCGTTAAACATTGAAGTCAATGGCAGAGGCGTTGCATTGGCATTATGGAAGCCCAGATAACCCCACGACCTCGTAAATGGCTGGAAAATACAGATTTATAACGGTGGCTATTTTGGTGCTGACAGACTGCAAAAGACAAATGTTAGCATCAGCTAACTAGCGCTGGATTTCTGAATGCAGAGAACTTAAGCAGGTGAGGTATGTGGAAAAGGTTAGCGCTGAGCATCATGCTTTAACACTATTTAAGCCATTTCACACCGGATTTCTCCTTTAATATACAGTCATATCGGCAAGCCCTACCTGAGAGTATTGAACAGAACGCCTTTTTTGCAACTTAATTTACGTGTACAACTGACACTATACAAATATCACAACATATAGGAGCATGGAGTAGCAACAATAATTGGTAGCATCCTTTTCAAACATCATTGAGGTGTTTTGATTATTGCAGGCATGATAATATTCATCTTGTACCTACACATGCAGATATTTCCTTTGCTCTACTAATTTAGCTGGTCATGGGCACATTCAAACCAGCAAATATGGAGCAGGGAAAGACGGATTGACAGAGGACAGAAATAGATAATCCATGTACTGAAAGGAAACTCACATAGATTCTTAAAAAATAAATGTGCAATTCGTAAAAAATGTTATTTGTGTGGTTATGTCGTCAGTGAGATTACAGCCTTCTCAGCGTAATCGAAAAACGATATTTTTCAGCACAACTGTGTTTTCTAATCAGACACAATGGTTACACAGTTGCAAAATGGACTCTTAGGTTAACGTGCCTGTGGACTTGGAAGCAAGAGAGCCCTTGTATCTGGTTACACAACAGGCTGAGAGAGAGAGAGAGAGAGAGAGAGAGAGAGAGAGAGAGAGAGAGAGAGAAAAAGAGAAAAAGAGAAAAAGAGAGAGAGAAAAAGAGAAAAAGAGAAAAAGAGAGAGAGAAAAAGAGAGAGAGAGAGAGAGAGAGAGAGAGAGAGAGAGAAGGAGAAAGAGAGTCAGAGAGCGAGAGAGAGAGAGAGAGAGAGAGAGAGAGAGAGAGAGAGAGAGAGAGAGAGAGAGAGAGAGAGAGAGAGAGAGAGAGAGAGAGAGCTTTCCATAGCAAGAAAACCTCTTAGGGGAGAAAGGCTGGGGTAGAGAGACAGTCAGGCACAGGCACAAGCCTGAACAGCACGCTCTTATGTTCAACTGAACTAGCCTACTTTCAGCAATTTTGGAAGTATATCCTGAAATGAAGAGAGAAAAATAAAATGACCAAATGGGTCTTTGAATGGCATGAACACTGACTTAAGTCTAGTTGTTGGAACAAGCTCCCAACTGTTGAATCCATTTAGACAATGCATGCTGAAAAAGACAAGGTTCAGAAACTTCAAATACAAACACTCCAAAATGCAAATCGCTTTCTGACAGAGGGACCAACAGACTGACCAACGTAGTGCTATATTGAGTCATTGCACACGACTAAATAAATAAATGAATAAAAAAAGTTTTTAAAAAAAACACATCGGTAAGAAAAGCTGTCAAGGCCATAGAGGTGGCAAAGCCCATTTAGCTCTTGAACAGTTTTTCCAACAGGTAACGAGAGCTTGCTCTCTCTTTCTCCCACAAAGAGAAAGGCATGTAGTATAACATAACACGTCTGCCTCCTTATTCTTCCACACAGGGCCTAGACCTCAGGGAACTGTCTAGTGTGCCGAGATCAGAATGTTCTCGCTGGTATGCGCGAGTGGGGAGCGGACAGCATATGAGTCAGATCATTTCCTTCCAGTATTTTAACTGGAGGCTGGGGAGGGTGGTGGAGGTAGTTGCTGGGGTCTAATGTTACATGTGCGTGCAGACTGCACACATAGATCTACAAGTCTGGGGGGGGGGGGGGGGGAATAAAAAGTTGATTATCCATCTCAATTGTTACCCCTCCCCCCTCCCCAAAGAAACAGCCAACCAATGTATTTTCTGTGTTCTTGAAAGTGTTTCCCAGCAGACCTTGTTTTGATTTGCAAAGACCGTGTGTGGGGGGGTGGGCTTTCCTATTAACAGTGATCTCACTGTGCAGCGATTCAGTGGCATATTGAGACAAAAAGGAAAGGGAGGCCAGAGAGAGAGAGCGAGAGAATGAGAGAGTGAGTGAGAGAGAACATGCCTGTAGGTTTGTATGTGGATGTGCTGTGTGTGTCTACGTGTGTGTGTGAGTGAATGAGCAAGAGCGAGAGAGAGCAGAGCAACAAATTCCTCAGCAAAAGACCATCCTGACCTTTAAGGAGAACTACCCTCCGCACTCACCCCTTGGCTTTCAGCACCGGGGAAACTATTAATAAACACATGGCTAAAATAGCAACTCATTTATACAGTAGAAATCAACAGCACTACCATCAAAATCACACTCACAAATTAGTTACACCAAAAAAATGTTCGGGCAGCTTTTTTCCACAGTCAAACAGCAAGGGTGAATAGACAGCATCGGACTCCACAGTACAAGAAGCCAGTCAAGGCAAGAGCAGAGGCTACCGAGGTCTCATCAAGGACACTTCTTAATGTAGCAGTAGAAGTGTGGGACCACGCAAAGGCTGCCAACATGCAAACCGACCCACATCGAACGCTCAACGTGGACTTCAAACAAGCAACATGCAACTTCTACCTTGAACGTCAGAGCTGCAAGAAGCTCTTCCTGCCCCCTTGCGCCTTCCTTCTCCTGCAGCCAGTTTACATAAGCGCCGGAGTCTAGAGAAGTCCTCTCTATCCAAGCTTTGTTCCTTCCTTCTTGCTACATTTCAATGGGAAAAAATGCACAGAGGGCTTGGCGTCATTTTATGGTTTCAAATCTGCCAACCCCTCCTGCTCCATGTACTGAGAGAAGTGGTGGTGGTGTGGGGTCTGACTAGGGGGCAGGGTATGTTGAGGGCTGCAAGACACATCACTGTAGATATTCTCCTCAGAGGTGGAGGCTACTTGAGTTTTAGGTGGAGAAAGTGGTGCGATTTATTTGGCAGAGAGAGAGAGAGAGAGAGAGAGAGAGAGAGAGAGAGAGAGAGAGAGAGAGAGAGAGAGAGAGAGAGAGAGAGAGATAGAGAGAGAGAGTGAGAGAGGAAAAGGAAAGAGAAAAAAAATAGGAGCAAGAGTGGGGGGACAAAAAGTGTGAGAGAAGTAGAAAAATGGAAACAATGCTAACTGAAAGGCAACTATTGGTAATGTCTGCTGCAAAGACTCTCTCTTCCGGGACAGCAGAGGTGCAATGAGGGGGGTCAGTGTGGCTGTTATGAGTGACAACGCTTCGAGTATTTCTTGGCTGCCACTTCCTGTTCTCAGAGGCAACGTGCAGTGAGGCGAGATGAGCGGTACAACAGCCAGGAAATGAAGCAGTCATGTCGACGCAGACGCTGCAACCCTCCACGATGCCTGCCTACTTGCAACTCCTCATGTCATTTCATGCAGAAATGACTTGCTCCACATGTTACTCATAATCCGTTACCACTAACCAGCTTCCAGACAGGTCATACAGCTTGCACACAGCCTAGTGCATGCACCTTTCCCTGTTGTCAAATGTTATTTGAACACAAAAAAGACTTTGACTGAACATCCTCAAATGCTCACGCTCATATTCAATGGTTATTACTAATACTTTCCATTATTGTGTTCAAGAACAATTCCATTTTTCCTTTGAGGGTTAGCCATGAGGTGTTTGTCCCTTGTTTTCCATGGAAGCAGCATGTCTGTTTCAGACATTTTCTTTCTTTTCTTTCATTTTCGTTCAAAAGTGCTCAAATTCCACAACAATAACTTACAACTTCAATTTAAACTCATTATTTATAATGTTCGGAAATTTCCCAGTCAGATCTCATGTACATTCAATTTCTTATTGCCCAGTGCAGGGTCAAAAGATGAAGTTCATGTAGGGCAAGAAAGAACAGCACACTGATGAGCACCCCTTTTCATCCATGTCATTTCTGACAGGCCGTGGTGGTCACAGATTAAAAAGGTAGCGCATTGGTGTGCGGTCATTCCTTTCCCTACATGTAACTTTGGGGGTTTGTCATGAAGTATTAGCACCCTTGCCTGGTTAACACCAGACCTAATCACAAGTGAGATTAGGTCTGGGGAGTTGCCTATTGTAAATTCCATAGGGGCCGGAATACTTGGCTATTATGACACACTGCCCTGCTCTCTGATTGGGCCATTGAGAGTAAATAGAATTGGGCAGAGAAACTGTTAAGGTCGGAATGCTTGGCCATTATGACACATGTACCATGATCTTGTACGTTATGAGTCATCCTCGCCATACTGTCTTTCAGATCGAAACGATTGTGTAGAACTAAAGGCAGTATGGGAGTTCCCAGGCTATTAGCACCCCTCTATTGCACCCAAATGGTAGGGCTAGGATTGTGGCCAGAGAAGGAATTGCAACTATGCTGCTCATTGAAGCTGTGCTGCCTATTGCCAAATTTGATATTCTTGAATATTTGCTTAACCCTCTAGCTACCAGAATTTTTTTTGAATAGGCCGGAATCCTACCAGGAATTCTAAGGAAAAATTGACATTTTTGTCATATTCTAAACAATGTCAAATAACTTGAAAAGAAATGAAAAGTGTCAATTACAAGTTACTTTCATATTAAAGTAGAGAAAACACACTTTCAAATGGTATATCATTTATGGGTAATTAATTGTTCAGTATTCCCATAGAGTGCCTTTGATGTGGATTAAATGATAAAAATGTGATAAAATCCGATATTATCTAGGCCTATCTATCTATATATCTATATATTTAGGCATATCTATCTATCTATCGATCTCTCTATCCATCTATCTATCTATCCTTGGTCTATCCATCCATCCATCCAGGGTCAAAGTTGAACAATGATCATGTGACGACAACAAATGTCGTTCACCCAAAAGTCCTGTTTTCAAGCGGTATAACTGTAATGGACTACACTAGCTAATAATGTTTGAACTAAACCATGCCAAAGACGTGTACGGATAACCGGAGAAGTGTCCGCGATAGCAGACAGGACATGAATGGAGCTCTAGGAAGTTTCCCCTCCCAATTTGGCACAGGTAAGACGCGCCAGGCATCACCGACTTTGACCGGAATTGAAGTGCTACAAACACCACGTTGGTAGGCTATTATTGTAAGTTAGCATTCAACTCAACGTCTTCGCGCACATTTTTATGAAGGACAACGTGGAGTAGTAACAGTCCTTGACTGCTTTGCCAAAGCTGACACGCAAAATGAGTAACCAATTGTTCCATGCTGCGCTTCCTTCACGGTGCGCTGTTACGCAGAGCTGTCGCTGTAAGTTGTTCCAGGAAATAAGATAGTTGGATACCAACATATGGTTTGACTCTGAAAACACACCGAAGACAGTTTACATTTTTAATATGTAGCGTGTAGACATCGGCTGGACAGTTGTGTTTGCCATTTAGGACCATGGCAGAACTCACAGTTGAACACTATCTCATAAGCCTAATAAAACAACATGATCTAAAAATAGCCTAAATAGTCATACACATGTGCTGTTGACCATGAAAATAGATCGAAGAGGGTTGGAAGTTTTCATATTTAGTGTATATTGGTTGTAGAAACAGAATGGTTGTGTTTGTAGCCATCCAATCTCGGACGGCCGTCATTTGAATTGATGGCAGATTGCCAAATCGCATAAAGCGGCGCATCTCGTAATAAAATCTAAAATACTGAAAAATAATATAATATAAACATATAGTTTTTATACTGAAAGTATATCGAGGAGGGTCTGTAATATTGAGCTAAAGTGTTTGAAAGCTGGAAAAACTGCATGATGACGGCCGTTCAGCTGTATTTTTATATGAAAATATTCCGGCCGGCCGCGGCCGTTCTGGTACAGATCCAGCCGGACGTTCACGGCCGTTATGGTAGCTAGAGGGTTAATAATAACTAATAATAAACTAATACTAGTATGACCAGAATATAGTAAGCTTTGCAGCTAAAGAAAAATCAAAATGGTATACATGGAGGAGATCCACCTTTTCATCTATGAAAAGTGTGATTTTTCCCAATTGTAATACTTAGAATTTGATGGTGGTGGTATAAGTATTCATGAAAATGGTAACATTTGTGAACGGGCAGCATGATTTCTGAAAACATTACACTGCACCTTTAATAGGTCTGTCTTTGATGGGAGAGCACGCCAGCGTCTCTGATCCTCCACTTCCTTCTAATGTTGCTCAGGGCTTGGAGGAGCCAGGCGCCAATCACTAGGCAACGGCCACAGCATTTAGTCAACAGACCCAAAGCCTTCACTGATCATCACTGGCTGCACAAATCATCTGCGTAAAGCTTTCCATTTCAGCTCCACAGACACTGCACTAGCCTGACACCCAGTCAATAATAAAAACTCTGGGGAAAAAAAAGCAGAGATGAAAAGGGAAGGAAACATTTCCACATGGCTCCCATTTGAACACTTTGCTTCTGCCTGTCTGTGAGGACAAAGGCTAGATAGATTCATAGCAATGTGTATGTGGTGGTCATATTTGCACGAAATGACAAAAGCTTGGCCTGGCCTTCCATTAGGTGTGCTAGGTTATAACCAGGGGTTAGTTAGGAGTCTTTTCAACAGGACATTTCAAAAAGTGTCTCAGTTAGAAGTGTTTTTTAGGATAGACCTGTAAACTACGGCTCCTTTAAGAAACCACACCTTGTACTTAAACTGGTCACGGGGACTTTTGTGACGCACTAAGCATGGGAGCCGCAATGGGCACGATTTGGGACATGAAACCCGATGATTAGGCCCATTGGGCCCCAGTATTTCCACCCTGATTAATTGATTCAACATCACAGGGAGGCCACCGAGACGTCTGCGACCGGAGATAAGGACGGTCACGAGGGGGGTGGGGGGTTAGGTGGCAGGGGCCAAGAAGGTGTAAGGGAGGACCAGAAACCTGACCCCTACCCTACAGCTTTCAGAGTGCCATTCCCATGACAACATTTTTTTTAAATCCGTGCAACAGCAGCACACCGGTACAAAAAAAAAATCACATCATACTGGCTTACATTAAGTCAGTTAGATCTGTGTTTTTTTTATTTCAATGCCCACAAATCTTTAAAATGATAATGAAAAAATAGAAAAAACACGACAAATGAGATGACAAGTGTTCGGTTACTGCGTACAGTTATCTCCGAAAGGGAAAAAACAAAACAAAACACACGTTTCTCACTTGTTGCGTTCCTCCTTGTAATCCTATTGCTGCAGTCCTATTGCTACAGCTTTGACAGACTGCTCAGTTTGCACGTCAGTCACACCACTGGCTCTGGGCCTAAGCCTCCAAAGGCACAGTGGAGACAAGGTCAGAGATAACGGGACAGCCATCAGCATTTCGCCCTCCACCCACAGGAGGGGGGGGTGGGGGGGTGTACACAACCACTACCTCATTACCGATAGGCTAGCGAACCAGAGGCTACCTGAATGCCTTACACAGTGTTGCCCACACCCTTACAAATAACAAAGAAATTGGTGAAATTGGCAGAGAGGAACGTCATGCAAAGAGCCATAACATAACTACTGATATTGTAGTAGTATTGTATTGTACTGTAGTAGTATGTACAGTGCACAGGCACATTCAGAGAATTTACACGCCGAGTTAGCATGCAAATGACTGTCAAACACATGCATTTGAAATAGCTCAACAAATAACTTTGAAATATTTGTCAGCACACAAACCTTCACATCAGTCTTGTCTCACTCTTCGTGTCTCCACTGTTGACGCTCTTCCCGTCCTTGTAAGATTGTGGTTTCCCTGGAAGAGGGGAAGGATCACACATAAGACACTTGTTTATCGTTTTATCCAAACAGGCCTCATTTTCTCTCTCTCTCTCTCTCGCTCCCAAGGTCACAAGAAGGCAACACAGAGCCCTTTAACTTTTCCTTGGTTTCTGTCTTTATTTCTTTACTGCCTTGCCTCGTTTTCCTTCCTTCCTTCCTTCTTTCTTTCCTCCCTCCAGTCCAGTGAAATAAATGATGCAGTAACACTATTAGAAAACAGGAGAAAGCTCCAGCTAATCTCCTTAAAGGATTAAACTGGTAAATTGCTACTCTATAAACAGCTAACTGATTCTGTGGGTCAGGCCCACGTCCATTAGTTCAGCCAGAAACACAGATCCAAGTGGTCTCGCTATATGTTCCTCATAAAAAATGATGACTAATTAGGAAGGATTCCATTAGCCTGTGCGCTTGCTTGTTGCCGTTTATTTTCTTTCTGCCAACAAACTCGCACTTGAACAATTTGCACAAGATGATCCGTGTTATCGGGACTGCTACCAAGTCAGCATGGTCACTCATTCATTCAAGGCTACCACTTCACACCAAACCAAGAGGGCTGGCCATGTGCTACTGGCACAAAACCACTCTCGGAGGGGGGCAAAAAAACCTCAGTTTCATAGCATTTCCCACACTGGTGATTGTGTCAGGACTGTTACACACTTCAACACATAGCCCTAAGACACAGAAGGCACCAAGCAGCGGTGGATGGGATTAAGCTATGCTGCAACCCGAGCCAAGTGCCATGCCATGCCCTCCTTTAAACTTGTGAGGTGGATCAAGCTGATATTTATGATTCCAGAAATCCTACCACAACACACACAAACACATACCATGCCACCGAGAAGCTGTAATTAACTCAACTACAACTGTAATCCTGTTTACATAATGTGTTCAAATGATATAAAAAATGAACCCAACAAGAGAATTCAAAAATTATGGTGACAATATCTCATGCTACTGGTCATGCCATGAGTTCATCCTAGGTCAAATATTCACATGGGTATGCTACATGCCTACTTGGCATGACTTTGCCTGATAATAACAATGTGCTGCTACCCACCCAGATACAACGCTGACAGAGAGTTGCATTCGATCCCACAACTAGCCCCAGACTCAAAGGTCCTTCTCAGTGAAATCATTTTTAAGTTCTGAAAGAACCATCAGGCGATAGCTAATCCCATAGATTACATTTAATTCCACGATGGAATTTCCCTTGGCCTAGTGTTGATTTCAGGTAATCAAGGTCAAGATTTGAGGACCTCCTCTTTTAATTAAGGAGGGCTTCAGTGCTGTGTTCACAGTAATTCAGTGTTGGCTAAATAATGTTTTTTTTTAAAGCTAAGAGTAAACAGAAAAGCTCGTGTCACCTCCTGACAGTGGCACTTTCCCTTCGTTCCCCCCACTCCCCTTCCCCCCTCGAAGCCTCTTTTTCCCATAAGTGTTTAACCAGATGGTAAACTCGACAACAGTAGTCTTCCTCACAGACAGACACACACACACACACGGATGAGGAACAATGAGCACAGCTGAGAGGACCATTAGTCAAAATCAAAAAGAGCAAGACCCCCATGTCAACTTGGAGTGATTTTCCTAAAAACCTGTCTATGTCAATTATGAGTGGCTATAAACTTGCTATATTAATGATCATGAGCCAGAAAAAAATAATCTACCTGTACCAGCCCTGTGCCCATTAACCATGTTAGATACAGTACTTTACAGTGATTTGTACCTGATGACTTGACCCTATGAATACTTCTGAGAAGAATCATTGACAAAATAAATACCAGTCTATACATCAGGCATTTCTCATCCCATGGGTATACTTGACTGAGCCTTAGCTTTGCTACAGAAACGTGTGCTATATATTTTTTTATTATTTTCTTGGTTGCGAATGATTGGTAAGGTAAGCAAAGCTCACAGGGTCTGCCTGACTGACAGCGTGACTACAGGCTATGTCGGGGGACAGTAGGGAGGTGCTGGGATTAACTTTTGCCTCTTGCGAGTGACATGCAAAGGTGTCAGAGAGCAAACTCCATCTGTATTTGGCAAGTGAATCCCAAACTCTCAAAGTTGACAATTTTCTCAATGGACTGTGGAAAAACTCTGGATGAGGATGGGATTTTAGGTGGTCCAGACTGCAGTAAGGGAGAACACCTTCAGGTTACATCCCAATCAGTCTAATGTTGGAGGTATTGGATAATGGTCGGTACGGGTGGGCGATATGACAATATGAAATTGTGAATTGTGAAATCGGGTACAAGATCGTCTCGAATCTGCCAAAGTGGAGAAATCGTATAGATCATCTTGCAGTGAGGATCGTTACCATCAGTATCAGAGTGATGTCTACTTACTTAATGTTGTCTTCACTTTTATTCTTTACATTATTGCCTTTCAATTGTGCACTTTGTGAGACTGTCTGTGTTTACATTTAATTAATTGCTAATTACAAATTGCAAGTATATAAAATGCATGTTTTTGTTGTGTTTATTTTTTTGATGGAAAAATGTGATATTAAAAAAAATCGGAATCGAGATTTTCTGCCTAAAAAATCGTGATGGGCCATTTTTGCCATATCGCCCACCCCTAATGGTCGGTTAATTAAGTAAAAAAAAGTCCAAGTATATTAAGTATGTTTTGGCTCTAAATAAGTGCAACTTGCCTTATGTGGACCTAGCATTTAGATTCAAATGTGTAACCCAACCAATCAACATACCAGTTCCACTGGTAACCCCACATTTGTAATCGGCTATTCTGCCCTGCAAAACAAGAACGCAGTAACTCGAAAATGGTCGAAATTGAGTTTAGATCGGAAATGGGCTATAACCTACCTCATTTGTCTTGTGTCAAAAAACTGTGGTCCAACATCGTCCCGTTTTAGAGAAAAATCATGTTGAAAGTGCAAAAATTATGTTACGTTGTACAAAACAAAAACGCAGTAAGTCGGTGAGTTACTGCTGCACTTTCCAATGGTTTGGGAGTAGACAGTAATACTAGCCAAGAACGCAGTAACTATTGCAGTTAACTCCATTTTGTGGCAGTAATACCAGCCAAGAATGCAATAACTCTGTTTTTTGTGGCAAAAAGACACATAAATGTTGTTTTTTCGGGGGGGGGGGGGGGGGGGGGGGGGGGCGGGGTTGTGTGCATTTAATTTCTATCCTAAAAAAGTATTACAAGGAAGTGTCACCACCACTTAACCGACAACACAGTTGTCGAACCATATAGGAAACTTTGAAGCCTTTTTTCTCAGTTCTGAGTTACTGTGTTCTTGTTTTGTAGGGCAGTATAGGGGCTGGACCAAAAAAGTGACCAATAGATCAAGGAGAGGGTACTGTGCATTTCAAGACTCATTCTAATTTAATTTTAACTTTAACTTTCAGCTGGGTTGGCTGGCGGTGTCTGTCTGCTGCCTTATATTATGCCACCATATCTAGTCTTTATCTTGCATTTAAAACACAAAGCAGTAATACTTCTGTGATGTTTACAGAATGCTTCCTTTTCCACTGTGTGTGTGTGTGTGTGTGTGTGTGTGGGTGGAGTGCGGTTTCTAAGGTCAATGTTCATATCTCTGATAACAGAATAATATCTGTCTTGGTCATGTGGATATCGCATAAACTGCTTCAACAAGCAACACCATGCTTTGGGGGCTGGGTGATGTCTTAAATTAAAACAACTAATGGGATTTTCTTGGTTTTAGATTTTAACATGTACACAATACATACTATATATATGACATGACGTTTTTACATTGGGTTATTATTGTAAAATTATTTTGATCCACACCGCTCATGCTAAATCAATGCCTTAAAAAAGACAGTGACAAAACACAACAACAGGCATGTGGTAGAGAGCAGAGAGATTCTACAGATTTCTCACTTCACCGGGAACTAGGTTTTTAGAGCTCAATTTCAAAGTGCAAGTGTGGGGGGTAGGGCAAGGCCTTTTGTTACCTCAGTGACCCCTTTATACTGTATAGGTAGGCCTACAATGAGCCGCGCAAAACACCCGTTTACATTCTGCATTTAAATCAGTTACGCTTGCTCAGCAGCTCAGCTCAGCTCGCTGGCCCCTTTAATTCAAACGGAACTACATGTGCTTACACCAGCAGCTGCCACCGCTTTGACCCAGCTATGGACCAGTCACTGGTGTCCGGCACAGGCATGAAGGGGAATCAACTGGAAAGGCATACATGGGCCACTTAAACCACAACACGGACTTGACCACACACAGCAACCGTAGGCTGCTATTTCTGTGAACGAAGAGGGTACTGACCTGTAATGTTTCTTTTCAGTGTCTTTGGTGGCAAAAGCATCCAATTCTCTATGAGAAAAAATAGGTTGCTTTCACAAAACTTGAAGAAGCAAAACACTGCAGATAGATGACAAATGATGTAGACTTTGAAGTCATCTACAGCAACAATATACAGAATTGTAAGACAAGGCCGTGATAATGAGGTATGGTACCGGCCAACTGATATTCCCATGAACACCAGTATGCCATGACTTATGGATTTTGGATATGCATCAGTTTTGTCTGATTTGAGATAGCCTCTTGGCTAAAGTTCTAACTGCATGTAGCGCCTATGCATCTATTTCACCCTATGAACAACATGTTGGTGGTCGAGCCTTCTTCACAGAAATATTAAGAATTTGCAGCCGGGGGCAAAGGGTATTTCTGATAGGTCTCTCATATGCTATTCTATTGGGGGGTGGGGGGTATAAGGACAATTAGCAGGGGCAGATGTGTCACAGTTCGATAGTAGGCTATTGTCGAATATGAACAAGTCTGACCATGGCAAAAAATAGGAAACATTTTAGTAAGGCGTAGACGCTCGTTACTTCGAACTGCGCAACACCAGATCCTGCGTAGGTTATTTAACTGGCTAACCAGCCTATGAACAACACAGCAGACAAGCAGTCTAGTCTCAACATTAACATTAAACCATTTCGCACAAGTGCTGACTTCAATGAAGGTTATATCCGGCAAAAAACACCGTAGAATGGCTCAATGGTGAACGTTAGAATTGGCTACGTCTTCTTTTATTTAGCGATTGAAAGCTAGCATGGCACTGAAAGCTTACAGCTTAACAGTTGACCTTAGCTGTTAATAGACTGCAAATTCCATGCATCATATTTCCTTATGAAACGAAATGGGTGCGACTGTATCAAGCAAACGAAAGCAGTTAAACCAGCCTTCTGTACAACATTTAACACAAATGTTGCATAATTCAGACAATCTTATCAAATTATACTAGTCATGCAAACAAGACAGTGCGAAATGTCACATTGTATTCAGATTTGCCGCATGCAGACAGGCACAACTGGTACATTGTAGCCCCGTTTACCTTGGGCCAAAGAACCACGAGAACGTTCGAAAATGCATCGGGGCAGAATGCACCGACAAACTCCAGCAGCAGTTCCCAGACACACGGCACATTCAACCTTTCACGGGAAACACTGTAACGCACTCCCCGGTTCCATACTAATATTGTGGTAGTGTGCTTCGGCTAATGTAATCACAGACAGGGTTTCGTGTCCCAGGCGTTCCGTTACATTTCTTGATAATGGGTTCAGTGGCACAGAAGTAGACTAAATGGTAGCACGTAACACTGCCACAACGACTGCAAATGGAACCAACCCCCACTCAAGGGAAAACGCTAGCTGTTCAAGCACAACTATCGACCGACTCGTTAGGTTTGCCAAAAATAGAACTAGACTAATCCGAAAGTTAAGGAAATCAACAGATTCGTATGCGTTATTTACACAAGCAATCAATATTTACCAACAATATTGACATTTGTTTAATCCATTGCAATGGCAAACATCCCTGTTACTGCTCAAAACTGAGCAATGTAAACAGCTAGCTACAGCCAAACAGGGAGCAGCCTCAACAATCTCCTCGAAATGTCCCACTTCGACAGCAGCTCGGCAGTTTCTGCTACGTTGTCCAAATTATATCCACACATTCTCAAATAGCAGCCTTGACATTTTCTAGGGTGCCTTCACCGAGAACACTTTGGTGAAATAGAACTTTCGATGGAACTTAGGCTAGCGTTGAGTTAATCGGAAAACTACAGCAAGCATACGCTCATTTGCAACTTATTGTTGCGGGTGGCTGCTTCAAATCACCGACGCGCAGTAAACAGAAACAAAGCTGTACATTCACATACCTCTTGATAATTAAAGTGCATCACAGAATACATGAAAACTGGTTGTAAGGCTGAGGAAATTCAACGCATAAGTTGAATCTAGGAGGGGAGACATTTGTCCTGCACGGTCGCCATTTTCTTCAATCGAAAATCCCTCCTCCCTGTATCGAGTAAGCTACAGAATAACGCAGGAAGAGCATGAGATCCGCTCAAAGACCACTTCCTCCGCCCGTTTCAAAATGGTTGCCTCCAAGAATTGACGCGGAAAATTTAAAGTTACACTTACACGACAATTTCAGGAGTAAAATTAATAGGAATGATCCAGACCAGCAAAATAGGGGCGTCTGGGCGTACCAGGTGGATACAAAGTAACACTTCCATTTCCTGATGTATTTCGCAGAGTCAGTCTGCATGCAACATTGTAACCCCCATAATCATTTTGGGTAGGCATATTAGCCTAGTAACATTGTATACACTGTAGGCCTATTTGGATAGGCCTATTTTAATGTGGGGTTTATGGAAATGACAACGTGTGAATTTTAATTTTAAATGAACTCAAATATTCAAAAATTACCCATTTAGTAGCCTAAAAGGCTACACATCATGCCATGTAGGCCTAACCATGTAAAAGTAGATCCACATACCTAAAATGCATGAAATTATTGTTTTTAGTATATAATTAGTAATATAAGCAAGAGTTTTGTCAGATGGTTTATGAGAATCTCAAATAGCCCTGTCAGGATTGCCTCATGATCTGACTGTTATCACATCATCATATGTCTCACCAGCGAGATGTAGACCCCTGTAAGATTGCAACAAGGCCATGTGCTATAATAGGCCTACTGGAGCTTTGACCGATGTTCAATTGCATCTACATTATCAAACTTGGTATTTTGACATACAGTAGGCTATTTGAAACTCACAGTTTGAATATCATTGTACAGGGAAAATGATCTTTCAATAGAAGCCAAAAAAAACAAAACTGAACCACGAACCGTTTCTGACCAATTGCAGTGTGAGGATAAAAAACAAACAAATGTGAAACAATGCACGTATATACAGTGGAGCCACTTGTCTGGAATTTGCCTACATTTTCAGACTGCAACAGTAGGCCTACCGGTGAACATGGCAGTCAGTTAGGGTGCTTGTTCCAGTCTGTCACCCTGTTTGACAGTAATCATAGTTGAGCTAACTGTATGACAGAAACTGTCATAACATAACACAAATATAATTTATGTTCATTAATTATCTGGGTCTATGTATTCATTGTCTGGGTTTTTTTTTTCTTTACCTCACTATGCTGTGGGTTTTTTTCTCAGTGGGCAGGTGTGATGAAGCTGATAATAATTCCATGTCTAAAAGAATCCTTTCTTCCTATGATTCGAAGACTGTTGTAACCTGCATTGTTACTAGACACACACATT
>NC_085858.1:1140000-1167500 GCF_034702125.1 Engraulis encrasicolus
CGATTTATGTTATGTTATGTTCTTGTATGCCTACGACCATGGCTCTATTTTTTTTTTATCACCTGCCAAAATGTTGAAAGTATGTTATTCTTGCCATAGCCTACACACACTCACTGATGGGTAAAAATGGCTGGTACGTTTTTCCAGCCAAAGTGACTTTTCACCAGCATTTGGCTGGTGTTAATTTAGAGCCTGGCTTTGGACTAAGAAAAGTTGTGTTCATCTAGGTGCATGTAGAGGATCAGGAGGTGACGGACAGCAGGTGTACATGTGCTGTTGGTCTAGCCAAGTGCCACCACATTGCAGCCCTCCTCATTTGGGCGGAGAAGAACATGACCCGGACGGATGTGGAGTGTGTGTGGAGAAGGCCTACAGCACCCAAAACAGAGGACGTTGTGGCCAAGAGGCTGTCTGTGATGGCACCTTCGACATCAAAAGGTTAGTAGCCCAGCCTACTTGGAATAATGACTCACAACCACAAAATATTTATCACCAGTTATCCATGCTTTCTGCTTTGATGTTGAACCTACATGGACCTACATTTTCTTTACATATTAAATTGAATTATATTTTATGCATTTATTTCAGCTGGAATTAAGCGCCCAGTGACCGAAGAAGACAAAGGCTGGACAAGGCAGTCTTTGGCGCAATTTGGGCGTTTCACAGGTCTGGGCTTTATTTTAGCCCCAGAAATACATCAGGTATGCTTTCTGTTTTTTATATTTTTGATGTATTGTTATAATCATCCCAAGGTCTATACATTCTCTCGACTAGGAGTGTCGTGATAACCAAAATACCTGACAATGACAATAATAATCTAACACTTGGAAATCCAAAATAATACTGTACGATAGGCTACCAGATTACTGAGGCCTACTGTACACAGTTAGCATTTACAACTTCTCATGTCAAAGCTGCAATCGTAGTGAATAGCTGAACAAATTCATTTCTACAATGACAAATCCACACTGACTATTTCCTCATCACTTCAGAATGACGGCCAAACCAGAGGGCACAAACACTCCTTGCATTTATTTTAGATATACTTTTTGCCTGTGCTGTGTAACCAACATATATTTGTGTGCCATATTGTTCTATGCATAAGTCTGTTTTTTCCCTTGATAATTGTTGGGGCAGGAATTTGACCCATCCCTACCAGAGAAACTATTTGATGGGATACTGGCCAGTCAGGAGTACAGCGATGCTCAAGACAAAGAGGACTTCATCATGACGTCTCTTGCTGTCAGCCAGCAACAAAAAGAAGCCATCGAGAGGGCCACAGTTGGGCAGACGAGCAATGCATTATGGTAAGTACACATGGGCAACACAGCGCCAATGTTGGAGGATGTTTATTCAGTTATTTGATATTGTAGAAAAAGCTGCTCACAGACATGAGACTCAATTCATTTTGAAATGGTAACTTTTTGACTTTAAACACAAACAAATAATGTAAATGTAATCGACACTTGTACAATTATTCTGCTTGGGTCAGAAAGTTGCCATTTGGATTGACATGAGTTTTGTGTCGTATTTCCTTAATCATCTATGTGTCAACTAAAATGGCTTTCTCTGTAACAGGGCAGCATATCGCAAGAAGAGGATCACAGCGAGCAACTTTGGTTTGGTTTTGTCTGCAGTCAGAAGACAGTCTTTCCCACCTTCATTGTTCAAGACACTGCTGGGAGAATACAACCCCAAACAAGGAGCTCGTGTGAGTAGCGAACACACCGTGTAATTTTTTAGCCATTTACTAGGCTACCATTTACTAGGCTACTTTGCTATTTATTTGCTTTTGATTCTTACACTTGTGTTTCATTCTCTGTCCCCAGGCATGTGATTGGGGAATCGTGCACGAGAAAGAGGCCAAAAAGAAGTTCATGGAACAAAGTGGGGAGACCATCCTGGAGAAGGGACTGTTCCTGTCTGACAGTGGGCTGCTTGGGGCCTCCCCAGATGGACTTCTACTGTCCAGCAATTACCTTGTGGAGGTGAAATGCCCATATTCTGCCAGAGAGAAAACAATCGCTCAGGCAGCAGAGGCAAAGGACTTTTACCTGTACGTGGACCAAGTCACCGGGCTATTTAGGTTGAAGAACACCCACAACTACTGGCATCAGATTCAGGGCAACCTGCACCTGACAGAGGCTACCACCTGTCATCTAGTTGTATGGACAACTCAGGACATGGCCATTGTAGAGATTAAAAAAGACCCAGCCTGGGTCAGCAATCTTAAGGTCCTGGAAAATTTTTACAAGGACCATTTTCTGCCCCGTGCTCTCTTCAATAACAAATAAATGTTAACTTATTGAACTTATTTACTGATATGTGTCATATTTTTTTTACACATTCTGAAATCAGGGGTTATGAAAGTCAGCATTGAATTTACACTGGACACAGCATGTGTCTTTAGGAAGTTGTCTCATCTTGCATCTAGCCTTACAAAGGGAATGTCCAAGTACTTGCAAGGTAATGAAAGAACCGCACACCGTGAGCTCCCATTTACTCTTTTATTTACTCTTCTCCCATTTACTCTTACTATTTTTTTTATTCCAGTGATGTTTCGGAATAAAAATGGGTGTAAATGGGAGCTTATCAGTGTGCAGTTCTTTCATTACCTTACAAGTACTTCACATTTTGAACCTGCACCCAACCAACAAAAAAGAATGTGGATGTGTGTGAGATTGGACTTGAATGCCCAAGTACTTAACACTGTTCTATGCTCCAAAATACTTCATGGTACATTAACTGAATTATTTCCTTAAAGTTATCTTGTTTTGTCCAACACCTGCGCCGCTGGAATGCCCAAGTACTTATCTTAGATATTCATTCTACATTAAACAATATTACTGTGTGAATATAATGCAAAAGACAAACACAAATTAAGACATACTATAACATTTATTTATATACAATATTATGATAACTGATTATTTATGATGACTGGTAAGATCAGACATCTACTTCCCTCAGGATGGGTGTCTGTAAGTTCATCAAGCACACACACACTTTCCAGATCTTGTTTCCATGTTTCTTGTACTGATGTGGGATCTCTTTTAAAATCCGAAATGTTTTCAGGCGCTGAATAGAACGTTCCACATGGACTCTGGCACTGGCAATCAGTCTATTATACTGAACTTCCTGCAATGTGAACTGTCCATCGACAAGGAATGTGGGGATGTTGAGGGAAACACCTTCGGGCAAAATGTCGCGGATGGTGAAGCCCTTGTCAGCCATCACCATGTCCCCTGGAACAAGTTGTTCCAGCACTCCACTGTCAGCTGTTATGGCTTTGTCGGATATGCTCCCACCATACAGTTCACTAACAAACGTGATAACTCCATTGGGCGCCACACCGACCAGAGCCTTAAGTGTGGTGCATCCTTTGTAATGGCTGTACAGCTTACTTTGGTCCTCAAGGCTTTCGGTGTTGCAGACAGCCACTTCAGTGCAGTCAAGCACAATACGGCAGTTGGGGAATGGGAGGAAGCACTCTGGCAGGGAGGTTTGGTTTTTGAAACGGGAAGGGATGTTGTTTTCCATCATTCCAACGTACAAGATGTCATAAAGGGCACTGGAGATGGTCATAAAAATATTGGTGACTGTGGTTCGACTGCAGTTAAATCTGGTGGAGAGGTCTTCGATCCCACAATTCAGCCGGAGCTTCATCAGAGTTAACAGCAATTGATCAATTAGTGGCATACTTTGGACAGTCCAATCATAGTGATACTTGAGGGGAAATTTGGAAAGAAGGGCATATAGAAAGAAAACTGTGGCAGCATCAGGCATGCCTGTGTAATAAATGACTTTGCGGGGCACAGAGGATATTTGGTCGAATGAAAATGTTTGCTTATGATTCTGTAGTTGTGCATGCAATCTTAAATTTTCTTCTTTCAGTTGGGCATTCTCCATTTGCAACAATTCGGTTGATCGTTGAACTTCAAGGTGGCATGAACCTGCCTCTGCCTCGTCTTCCTCTTCCTCAGTGACAGGGAGTGTCTTCAGTCGTTTGGATGGCTGTTCAATGGACTGAAAAGCCTTTCCCTCGTTCCATGCAAATCTTGTGGGTCCGGCTGCCTTTCCATTCGGGAAATGCCACCCGCAGATCCTGGTATTAGGAGTTGGAGTGAAATTGTCACGTCTGGGGGGAAAAAGACACACGCACATAGAAACTGTCATTAGTATATTGCATCACAGACTCCCCCATCATCTCTAGTCAACTTTGACCGGTGTAAAATACTATCTTGGGCCGTAACAACTGGCGACTGCAGATGTTAGAAGCAATGGTAATTGGTCGTAAGTAAATGTCACTTTTAAACTGGAGCGTATTCATTCAGACCAGTCGCTGTGTTTATATCATCTGGAATCGCCAGTTGAGAGGGGCCCAGATAGTCTCTTACAGGGAGGTAGATGGACACTCCCAACTGAGATCGCTCCCGGACGTGTAGTCCCAGGTGTTTCTATCACTCCCGGACGTGTAGTCCCGCCCGATTATATTTCACGTATTATCATACACTGTCACATACAAGCAATTTAGGGTTAGAAACAAAAAACTAACATAAAAAAGATAACTAGCTCCGTTATATGGCGGTGGGATCGATAGTCTGGCTAGTGGGAGCGAGCCGACCGGGGAGCGTCCTGCGTTGGGAGCGACAATCAGGGAATCTCTGTTACATCGGTACTAGTGTGATACTTTCTCATTTTTCATGGCCTGTACCACGTTACCATAAAATATTAGTCTGTTAAAACAATATATACATCGGTTTTGCTCAATTAAGTGTCCGAGCTGACCGCTTTCCCACAACTAACAACACGTAAGGACAGCTGATCTGCCAGCTGTTTCCTTAGTGAGAGCTATCTTCAATAGCAAGCTCCCTCCAACTATCATAAAAAAAAACTTCGACTGGTACTGGTTACTTCATCATTTTTCATGATGGGCATAGACACTAAACGATTTTGCAATCAAAATACTAGTCTGTTTGGATGAAAAATAGATCAGTGTTGCCTAGTAACAGCTTTTCCACAGCTAACAACTCGCTAGTTAGCTGATGTAAGCTACCTACCATTAAGCTGCATTCATTAAGATTTTGAATCAAACTTACCGTATCAACTTCAGCCACTTTTTGCTGACTTTCTCGTCGACAGGAAAACGGTAAAAGGGGAATCCTTTGTCGACGTCGTTTCTGTTCTTACACAACGGGACACAGCACTGTACCATTTTTAATCCGCTTCTTGTCGAGTTTTATTACATTGTGTTTACATGGTAGTTGATAACGAATGGATCCGGAATGGATCCGGAAGTGACGTTTTCGGCCCTGGTGACGGATCGACTTGCCAACCCCATACTGTTTACGTAGCTTTTTTCCTTCTTTCGCAAATCCATTTAGATCTGGGCCACTGTGAACAACACTTGACTTGTTTTCCTTTCGTCTGTGAAGCAGCCAACAACACAGCATCATTCACTGTCATATGATGACACATACAAGACACATGTGCCAGTATGGTGGTGCACAAAGCCACTGTTTACACTGACCACCCTCATTCTTCTCTCATTGCATATAGGAATCCTGCACTACAGCCACACATTGGCATGTGGCAAATAGACCATCTCATTTCATTTCCCTGCATGATGACTGTTTAATATAAACAGCTGATTTTTGTGCACAAACGTCACGGACTACAATATAGGCATGACCAAAACTGAGAATTGACACACACACACACACACACACACACACACACACACACACACACACACACACACACACACACACACACACACACACACACACACACACACACACACACACACACACACACACACACACACACACACACACACACACAGCCCAACCTTGATATATTTTCCTATCTTTGTGGGGGCCTTCCATTCATACAATAGCTCAAGGATGCTAAACTGTGCCCAACCCAAAACAATCCCTAACCCTAACCTGCCAGGGAGGGAGTGGTTTTACACTTTCTTTTACTTTTACCAGTAGCAACAAAACTACCCCAGCAAAAGGTGTCAAAACATGTGGGGGCCAGGATTTGGGCCCTACATGGAGCGAGGGCCCCAGCATGTGGGTGTGCTCAAACAGCAGTGGCCTCGCGAAGTAGGATTGGTGCAGTACACACACACACACACGCACACACACACACACACACACACACACACACACACACACACACACACACACACACACACACACACATCTCACACACATCTCACACACATCTCTCACACACACACACACACACACACACACACACACACACACACACACACACACACACACACACACACACACACACACACACACACACACACACAGAGAGAGAGAGAGACACACACACACACACACACACACACACACACACACACACACACACACACACACACACACACACACACACACACACACACACGATGGAAGTTGTCATTTGCCATCAGAAGCAATGCCCATTTATGTAAGCGCATATGTGTTTGAGTGCCTGCAAGAATGGAAGGGTCAGTGGGTGCATAAAGAGAGAGGGGTTAAGTGAGAGAGAGAGAGAGAGAGAGAGAGAGAGAGAGAGAGAGAGAGAGAGAGAGAGAGAGAGAGAGAGAGAGAGAGAGAGAGAGAGAGAGAGAGAGAGAGAGAGAGCACAAGGCACTCAGTACAGGTCGAAGAGCTCAGCTGAAGTGTGGAACAAAGTAATCCGTCCCAGATTGCGAGGAGTGGTCTGGAGTGAGTGAAATGGAAACTTTGACTTTGACTCCTATGCTCTTGGCTTGTCTTTCCCACCCTTTTATTTTCAGTCCCAAAACATGGCAAGACCGATCCATTCAGCGGTCCAGTGTTTGACAGAACACAGACACGGGCTGGTTTACAGTCACAAAGGGGTCAGCGTCAACATTTGAGTCTTTTACTGTAGGTAACGTTATGACAGGGGCGGTGCTAGCAATTCTGGAGGCCCCTAAAAAGAAATACTGAACCCAAAGATAGATTTATGATAAACCATATTATAGACCTCTTTATCATAGACCGCTGTGGACAATAGTCACAGCCCTCTGAATCCTCCAGTAGAGCCCATTTACAATAAGCAACGTGTTGGACAGACAAGGTTATGTTGAACTGTTGACTTTTTCCATACACGAAATTGGAGAGGACCTATGATGCAGATGCACAAGGATAGTCATAGATATATAAACCAGTATATGTCATATCTCAAGAGAATGGTGCACACACACACACACACACACACACACACACACACACACACACACACACACACACACACACACACACACACACACACACACACACACACACACACACACACACACACACACCTACATGCCCACCTGCATACACATACACATTCACACGCTCAACACACACACACACACACACACACACACACACACACACACACACACACACACACACACACACACACACACACACACACACACACACACACACACAGACATTTCATATTGGAATGTCTGGCACTCTAGATTGTATATTGTATTGTATATGTGTGTGTGTGTGTGTGTGTGTGTGTGTGTGTGTGTGTGTGTGTGTGTGTGTGTGTGTGTGTGTGTGTGTGTGTGTGTGTGTGTGTGTGTGTGTGTGTGTGTGTGTGTGTGTGTGTGAGAGAGAGAGAGAGGGAGGGGGGTGCAGTCAGACAAAAAGAGAAAGATAGGCATGCAGACAGACAAGAGGGAGCCAGTGTGAATGAAGACGTACAAGAGGCAAAGAAAGCAAAGCCAAATGAGAGAGATGGTAAGAATCTGAGATACATCTCTACAGGGAAGCTAATAACATCTTCAGCATTGCTGCCCTTCACCCCAGCGCTATAAGGACATGACTAACTCGACTTCCAGTATCTCCCAAACAACCCACCAGGAGACTACTGATTCCCTTACTACTCTTCCAGTGCCCAGCACCCAGCCAAAAACAAGGGGCTCCAAGCATACCCAACCCTGGAGCCCTAGACAGTGTAAAAGGGACTTCATGCATATGCAATTATTCATAGAGCCAGGCGGCTTCGACTCTCCCCGCAATCAAGCAGCAAGAGATCGGAGGCAGCAGCAGGTCAATCCATGCAGACCTGACCACTCCACACACACACGCTCTGGAGGGGGCGGAGGGAGCAGGCTGCAAATCACAATGTGTGTGTGTGTGTGTGTGTGTGTGTGTGTGTGTGTGTGTGTGTGTGTGTGTGTGTGTGTGTGTGTGTGTGTGTGTGTGTGTGTGTGTGTGTGTGTGTGTGTGTGTGTGTGTTTGTGTGTGTGTGTGTGTCGGTTGTGTGTGTGNCGGGTGTGTGTGTGTGTGTCTGTGTGTCTGTGTGTCTGTGTGTCTGTGTGTGTGTGTGTGTGTGTGTGTGTGTGTGTGTGTGTGTGTGTGTGTGTGTGTGTGTGTGTGTGTGTGTGTGTGTGTGTGTGTGTGTGAGCACGCGCCCAGGCGGTCATCAGTGTATGAAAATGAGTTTATATGTATGCATATACTGCTAGTATCCGTCGAGGACAGTATGGGATGACATGAATCTGCATTTATTTGAAAACTGGAGGCACGTGCATACAAAGAGCTTTCGTCGTGTCCTATTCAAATTATTTTCTATCCTCACTAGCGCTGTCCATCAATTCCAATGGGAATGGGTTATGTCTCAATCTGGTCACAATTATTTGCCCCGCATCCTCACCAGTACCATCCAATGACAACAAGGGGCCAATGCCTTTGTGGCAGCCAGCCCAGCCTTTAAAAAAAAAAAAAACCCTGAATACTTAATAAGGTGTTTGGGCAGTGTCTACCATAAATATTTTATCAACAGAGCAATGCATGACACTGTGTGTAACACTTTCCTCCTTGCTGCTTTTGGGTGTCAGGTAGAGCCAGGATCATAACAGTCTTCACAACGAAAACCCACACTTTCCATCTGCTTCACTGTCAAGAACTATTGGAAGGAAGTAGGTGGAATGAAAAGGTTAAAAAAACCAAATTGCAATAATAAAAGCAATTTAATTGCAATCTTCATAATTGTTCTTTTTTAATTATTTTACTGATTATTACTTTTTACAAATTATTTTAAGGTAGCATCAGGACAATTGTAACTGAATTACTATTATGGTTCCAATTTTACTGATACGGATTTACTGTTATTAATTTTACTGATTTTGTATATATGAGCACAATAAAACATATCAATTCTGAGTGTGAAAAAGTGCTCTGCCAAAACACAGAGAGGACAGTCCACAACAGCAGTCAGCTCTCCCAGAGAAAGAATGAGGTTTTGGGAACGATGACACCTCCCTCCCTGGCCTTCATTGGCTGCCAGCGTCGCTGCCAGCGAGCGAATAAAGTCTTAACATTACTGGGATTCCACAGAGGGCCACTGAGGCCGCGTCCTTAACGACATTCATCTTATTCAAATCATCTGACTGGCCCGGAGCAGCCTGGCTGCACCTTTGAAGTGCACAAATAGCTCCCTGTGCCGTGATGGAGACTTGGCTGAGACTGCGAGGAGAGATAGATGGATGGAGGGAGGGATTCACAGAGACACAGTCAGAGAGGCATACATACACACAGAGAGACAGAGAGACAGACATTGTAACCCTTGGCACTGTTTTCTAGTCCAGACACTCATTGCTATAACCATGCACGCATTTATTTATTCATTTATTTGCACCTCTTGAGCGGTGACATCTTGTTTTATATACTTGTATTATATATTCTAAAGCTATGATCCTATAGTGGGATACAGATTGCCCTAATGTGGGCCATTTCTTGTACTTTGGGTCATTGAATTTCAGACAGTAGTGCATTGCATTGTTCAGCAACAGCCAATTACTTAATTTATTTCTTTAACTGGGTGCTGAGTGTAGAATGGCAATCCCATTAAGGATGCTATATGATACCCTAGATACAATGTGGAAAACACTAGCATATGCAAGCAAGTGTAAATAGTTGCTTGGTGCTGCGCAATTGTGCAGGGTTTGATTTGGACTGCTGTAGGCGAGGGAGGCATAGGACAAATAGAGAAAGTTGACTCCAATGAATGCATCCAAAAATGTGCTTTCCTCAGTTATGAGTCATACACAACTCGCACTTTATTCCATCTGAAACAGTCCACCATTATGTACCTAAATGTAGGCCTACATGGTAAACTTGGAGGACATTCCTTACAATACAAATATTACATAAGAAATACCAGGCACTGTGGTAGCAACAGAGAACAAAGATGGCAACATCACAAAAACAATGCAGCACATGGAGTGGGTGTTGCACGCAGCGGGCCAGAAGAGAGACGGGCCGGGTGCAGCGGGGGCTGCGGGGAACGGGGAGAGACTAATGGAGAGGAAACGCATCGAACGGGTGCATGGAGCTAGTGGAGGGAGGTGCAGAGGCACTGCCCTGGCACCTTGCCAACTTCTCATTACGCTGAGGGAACGCGTGCGCACATGGATGTGTGTGTGTGTGTGTGTGTGTGTGTGTGTGTGTGTGTGTGTGTGTGTGTGTGTGTGTGTGTGTGTGTGTGTGTGTGTGTGTGTGTGTGTGTGTGTGTGTGTGTGTGTGTGTGTGTGTGTGGTTGTGTGCGTGTTGGTTGGTTGGGCCAACCAATGTGACTGCTGTTACCGGGGCAACAGCAGAACAAGCCCTGAGATGCCATGCGTCATGTCTGCCCGGACAAATTCAATCCACTCGTCAAAGTCTGACCACGGGAATGGGAAAGGAAGAACTGTTCAGCACTCTGTGTGTGTGTGTGTGTGTGTGTGTGTGCGTGCGTGCGTGCGTTTGTGCAGGGAAGCCGCCGGGGGGGCATGGTGGGTGTGGGGGGGTGTGGACAAAAGGGTATTTTGTCTCGGGCCCAGGGGGATCGGGGGCCCAGAATTGGGTCCCCATTACATTGTATGCATTGGATAAGGGGCCCTTTCAGATGACTTTGTCCTGGGCCCAGAAAAAGCTGTCAGCGGCCCTGTGTGTGTATGTGTGTTAGTGAGTAGAGACAGGCAGGTAGGGTGGATGAAGCCCCTAGAGCGTGTCTGCATGACAGCTCAGTGGGTTTGGGATTGGATTCTTATCACCAGCTGAAGTCCATTAAAGTACTCATTCCATCAGGTTACTGACTGAACACTAGGAAATACAGTATATGAGACTTAATGCATGGCTGACAACAAATATCTAAAGCACAGAGATTGACTATATCATACATCAGTATATTATTTTGTGCAATCAATGCTTCACATTAGAATTTTAATATTCATTGCAAGATTCCCATTTGAGAGAGTTGCCATTTAAAACACAGATGTAAGGATGCCACAATAATGAAAATGATTATGTATGTATGTGCACTGAACTTGTCAAAGTCAAATTCTTCTGTACAGTGAAGATGTTGAAATGAGGACAAAATTATAAACAGCTACATTCCGTGTGTTACATCCGCAAAGGATGTGCGTCGGTCGCGTCTGTTTGTTTACTTGTTTGTTTGTCTGTCAGCAAGATAACACAAAAAGTTCTGAACAGATTTAGATGAAACGTTTGTGGAGTTGTTGGAAATGACAAAAGGAGCAAGCGATTAAATTGTGGTGATGGTGGTGATCCGGATCACAATGCGGATTCAGGATTTTTAAAAGCATTCTTCACCATTTAACAGGTTATAGCAACTACGCTCTCGAGAAATAAACCCCTGCATTCCCACAGAAAACGCTGAAAGTGCCATGTGTGCTGACTGTAGCATATTTAGCATAAACAATCTAACCTGAACAACTGTATATTTGCATGAATGGCCATCCCGGTACTTTGCTTGTGAATGTGCGTTACGCCCCCTTTTGGGGGAAAGCAACCCAAATGTCTCATTAACTTACATGCTACATGGGCTAGCCTAAATGAACACAGTTCATGCTTCAGCCACAACTGTTTGGCTATATCATTTGAACAGCCGACAAAACAACACATCTTTAGCATGTTGAGCGTGAACAACGCTACTCTACAGGTCCTTGTCTTTCGTTTATTCTTTCCCAACATCACCAATTGACACTGCCACTACCATTCTGAAAATGGAAGAAAAAAACCTTGGACTTCTTCAGCTGTCCTATTCTGCCTCTCTAATGCACAGTCTCGCTGACTTCGTTCATTGTTTCTTATTACGTTATTGACAACTTTATTACGCTATTGGCTTTATTATGTTATTAATGTTATTATTATGTTATTATTATGTTACTGGTCATTATTACATTATTTGCATCATTATAACATTATCAAAGTTTTTTTTTGTGTCAATAACGTAATAACCTGCCAATAACGTAATAAATTATTACGTAATGGGCAGAACGTTATTACGATATGGACAGGGAAGTGTAATTACGTTATTGGCAAGTTATTACGTTATTGGCTTTATTACGTTTCAAATGGGTTCACATTATTACGTTATGGGCAGTTCTTACACAAACCCCAAGCCACCAACACCACTAATGGTTTCATTAAACACGCATTGAGCAAGCTTCCCCCTTCCCTTCCGTGGATGTCTACGTTGCTGTCCTGAGGTCCCAAGCAGGAGGTTGGGTTTTGGCTAATGACAGAGAGAAGTGTGTGTGTGTGTGTGTGTGTGTGTGTGTGTGTGTGTGTGTGTGTGTGTGTGTGTGTGTGTGTGTGTGTGTGTGTGTGTGTGTGTGTGTGTGTGTGTGTGTGTGTGTGTGTGTGTGTGTGTGTGTGTGTGTGTGTGTGTGTGTGTGTGTGAATTAATCTGAGGGCAACCCCACCAACAATGAGCCTGAGTCACAACAGATGTTTTCTAATTACGCCCAGACAGAGGCACACTTTCCATTAGGCAAACCTAGGCAATTGCCTTAGGCCCAGACCAAATCTGTCCTTCAGAGGGGCCCTGCAAATGTCACACCAGTAGCGGTAAACACACAAAAATAGGCTGTCACTTATATAAAGTAATCGAAGATAAGAGACAAAACACTAAAATAGCACCAAAACCAAAGTTCTTCCAGTATAAGTTATGTCACTCAGCCGCCATCTTGTTGACGCCTTCAGGGTGCTATTTTGTAATTAGTGAGACCAGATCTGAGAGTCAATGGGAAAAATGAATGGGGAAACTGAGTACAAGACGGGAGGGAACCCAGCGGTTGTGAAAACCATATGGTTGAAACCGCTGTGAAAAGTTGAGCAAGACTGCTTGGTTGTGTCATGCGAGTCAAAATAAAGCTTTTTAAGGCACTTTTCTCACAATATTTTTGACACTGCGCAGACGCAGTAGTTCCATAACGGCACGAGAGTGACAGCTTTTCACAACTGAGCATGAGCAACAATTCGCGTGCGCCGATGCAGCTAGATGATTGGATGAATGGCAAAGCAGCTTAGCAGGCAGTTGGTTCTTGTTGGCAAGAAAGGCGGGAGGTGTGTGGGTAGACGCCATACTTGCGTTACGAATCTTCACTGTTAATTTCTATGGACGCTTACGATTCGGACATATCTTCCCTTCCTAAAAAAAATCTCTGCCAAAATACAGTATTTGTTTATGCATGACTTTTGAGGGCCCCATGCTAATATTTCACCTAGGGCCCCAAAATGGCTAGATCCGCCCCTGCGCCCAGATCAACCCCCTTTGTTACAATCAGTCAGAGTGTGTGATGCACCGGCATATAGGAACTGGCTTCAGGCAGAGCTGGGACTACTGAGAGTCCCAGCGCAGGCAGGCAGGCCACTGTGCAACAATGTGAGGCAAACAGATTAGCCCATGGAAATGGAGGATGAATTATTGATTAGTCCAACAGATGCAGCAATGGTAAATGAATAGATTAACACTTCACTCTGGGACTGTATTTTAATCGTCTGTCTGTACCATTTTGTGATTTTTCTCCCCCCATGACTTCAATAATTGAGGCACTTCCTCAAGGTGTCTCATTATGACAGCTAGTATTTGGGATCAAGGGTTTGAGGCTCAAGGGTTTTGGTTTCAACAATTAGAGTGATGTAGCCCTAGTAACTATCCCATATTTTGAGCTTGGCATTTTTTTCTTAACTGAAAGAAAGTAAGTAAAAGTTAAGCAAAAATTATAAAACAAAATATGAATGGGTGTTTATTGCTTTATTGTTTATTAAGCTTGTAATTGTTTTTTGAAACATGTAAGGATGAGTGTAATGGGTTTTAAACGTGACAACTCGCTGTATTTGGGACAACACTACCGCTGATTCACAATGATCCAAGTGAGTACACTAAAACAATGTAATGCCTCTGTTTACTGTAATACCCTACGAGTCTCTCTGTCCCTAGTTGTGTGTGTGTGTCTGTGTGTGTGTGCGTGCGTGCGTGCGTGCGTGCGTGCGTGCGTGCGTGCGTGCGTGCGTGCGTGTGTGTGTGTGTGTGTGTGTGTGTGTGTGTGTGTGTGTGTGTGTGTGTGTGTGTGTGTCGGTGTGTGTGTGTGTGTCGGTGTGTGTGTGTGTCGGTTTGTGTGTCGGTGTGTGTGTGTGTGCGTGTGTCTAGGTTTTTGTGTCTCATCATGAGCGAGGCAAGGCAATTAAAGGAGCCTGTAGCCACATAGACGAGGGAGACATATACACATTAGTAATAACTAATTCATGAGGAGGAGCCCCATGCAGGAAGAGGTCTCACCATCCCCAAAATCCCATTTCCAGCCACGGCAAGAGGTCTTAATAATGCAGCTCTACTAAACCATCCATGAAGTCCAAGACAAAGGCAGGACGTGGTGCTCGTCAAGCCAACATCTGTTCTGGTCAGCCAGTGACACCCATCTGTTGTTGGACAGCATCTATCTCCACAACATACCTGCCACCTTTGGTGGACTGATAAAATCCGAAACATTTCCTTTCCATTGGGCACGCGCAGAAGCATGTCAGGGAATTGAGTCTATAAACGGTTGTAAATTACTCACTGTGAAGTTGAACTGGACTTACCCGTACGGCGCCTCGGCGGAATGAGCAGATACAAATCTCTGCTTCCAGTGTGCTTTCTGGCAGGGGTGTTTGTTTCGCTTTCACTAAAACGGAAAGTTCAAGACACCAGTCGGGTCTACAGAATAGTGTGCTCACCACGGAAAGCACTCATTAGTGCAACAACGCTCTGTCTAACAGTCATAGCCTGTGACAGACTGCGAAGTACCCACTTAGCTCAAGTACTGTGCTGTTACAGTCACTTTGGACATGGAGGGGAGAAGGGGGTATGTGTGTGTCAAAAAGAGAGTGACAAAAAAGACAGAGGAAGAGAGAGAGAGAGAGACAGACAGACAGACAGACAGAGAGAGAGAGAGAGAGAGAGAGAGAGAGAGAGAGAGAGAGAGAGACAGACAGACAGACAGACAGACAGACAGACAGACAGACAGACAGACAGACAGACAGACAGACAGACAGACAGACAGACAGAAAGAGAGCAGGTGACTAGAGACAGGTCTGGTCAAAGAGCTTTGGCCACCTGCTGAGTTAGTCTGGCTATAACTCCTCCATCTCCTCTGATCCATAATCCCTCTGGCATCACAGCAGCAAGATATTTTAGTAGTAAAGTAGTACTAGCATCGAGAAGTAGTTTTTTCTGTAAAATGCCCCAATAAGCTTGTGAGCTCATTATTTCCACTGATGATAGCAAACTGATCAGGCCCTGAGGCACCCAAGCATCACGCCCACAATGATGCTACCATCACCACCATACAGCTACTGCACCTCCCCATCGGTGTCTGTCAGTCAGGTAGCCTTCAGTTTCCAATCATTAAGAGTACACTAAATCCAAATGCTATCACATCCACATGCTCTTAATTGTATACAATAGAGATACTTACGCTGGTTTGCTCTCTTCCCGCTCTGTGACTATGTAGTATACTGCATTTGTTTCAGTAAAGTGTCCGTTTCCAAGTCTGATAAGGAGTGCAGGTATCACATTAACATGCTGTTTGTAGAGGAGTTGAGTAGAGATTTTCTTTTTTGTCCGGTGTGATCGCAGCCTTAGGCTGAGAACAATGCTGAAATGTGTGTCTTGTTTTATTTATTCATTATTATGAGGAACATATTTTTGTGTTGTTGACCATGGTACTGAAACCTAGTTTCACCAGTACTGCACTGTTCACCAGGGAAGCCGACATAGGCGGACAAAGGGGACAGTTGTCCCGGGCCCAGGCCAGGGACAGAGAGGGCCCAGATGTGGGTTCTCATTACATTGTATGCATTGGGTAGGGGTAGGGGGGGTGTCTTTCAAATGACTTTGTCCTGGGCCTGGCCAAAGCTGTCAGTGGCCCTAGCTGTCCACCATCTTGATTTGATTCATTTGTTTGATGAATCACCAAAGCCCAAAAGCTGCGGCAGATATCGAGTTTCCTCTGGAAGTTTGGACATGTGGGGATTGTGACAGCTGCAAATGAACGCAGACAAAACATTTAGGCAAAGCCAGTGGCTGAGGGGAACAAAACTCTCTGGTGTTGTAAATTCAGGCATAGCTCTGGTTTTCTGGTGAAAATGAAACATTGCTTTGTCTCCTGCCTTCTGAGGGTTGTGGTTTTTGCACGCAGCCTGGAGAGGGCCACAGATGCGGCAAGCACCCAAGCAGCTGTTTTGTCTCAACGATCACCTCCACTACCTCCGCCTCTCCAACTTCCCCACTCCTCCTCACCCCGGATGAAAGATGCACCACTCATCCATCATGGTTTCAGTGTACAGTAGGCTATGTGACTGTGCATCATGTACATATACTGATGTGTGCACACATGTACTATGAGGTATGTGCGTGTCTGTGTATATATTCATGTGTGTACGTACGCCTCTGTACAAGAGAAAGCATGAAATACACCCTGTGAGTGAATGAAAGTGCAAAATGCAGGATCTCTGGGGGATGTTACTGTGGCCTCTTTCATTGACGTGCTAAGTGCTTCTGTGTTTGTGTAGAGTGGTTCTGTTTTCGCCATTGAGGTGTGTTTCTGTGAGTAAGTAAAGGTGTGTGTGTGTGTCCGTGTGTGCATGTTCAGGTGTGTGTGTGTGTGTGTGTGTGTGTGTGTGTGTGTGTGTGTGTGTGTGTGTGTGTGTGTGTGTGTGTGTGTGTGTGTGTGTGTGTGTGTGTGTGTGTGTGTGTGTGTGTGTGTGTGTGTGTGTGTGTGTGTGCCTGCGTGCAGGTGCCCTACTCATCTTCAATACACACTGCTGGAGCCATAACTGCCTTCCGCTCCGAATGTATATGCTGCTTGTGTGTTTTCAATCTGTTTCAATGACACCCACGGCGGTGGGTGCCTAATTATGAATGAGCAGCACTGACTGAGGAGAGGATAGTGTGAACGAAGGAAGAAGCATGAATGGGGGATGTACTGATGTACTATTACATAATAATTATCTGAGGCCCCGACCTCCCCCACCACCTCAACCCCCCCATCCCCCCGCCCTGCCCTGTCAACCCCCCACACACCCCCCCCCCCCTCTCACCCTTGCTCATCCACCTTCAGCATTGATTAAGGCTTCATAGGGGTAAGGGATAGAGGAGGAGGAGGAGGGGGCTGTTCAAAACCTCCCACAGACAATGCTAGCGAGGCGACACGTCTCCCTTGACAGCAAATGGAATAATGAACTCTTATTTAGTGGCTGCTGGGTGTAATCAGCAGGCATAGTGACAATAACCTTATTTTGCACGCCCAGTCAGCGCATGTCCTCCTCTTAATCAGGTGCTTCCTTCTTCCTTCTTCTTAATGAGATCTCTCTTCTTCTTTTTCACCCTCTTTTAGTATCTTCTTTTTTTCCTTCTCCCTCTGTTCTCCTTCTCCTGCCTTTTCCTTTCTTCTACCTCTTCTCCTTTCCCATTTTCTCTCTTCAACTCTTCCTCCATTCTCTTCATTTCTCTCCTTCGTTCCTCTCTTTTTCTCCTCCTCCTTTCTTTGTTCTTGTTTGTTTGTTGGCCATCTTGATCTGTCACTTCACACTGCTGGCTGCTGTCAGTGCCAGGTGCTTGCCACCCGGTTCAATTTGAGTGTGTGCGGGTGCGGGTGCGGGTGCGGGTGTGTGTGTGTGTGTGTGTGTGTGTGTGTGTGTGTGTGTGTGTGTGTGTGTGTGTGTGTGTGTGTGTGTGTGTGTGTGTGTGTGTGTATGTGTGTGTGTGCGCGCGCGCGCGTGTGTGTGTGTGCGTGCGTGTGTGTGTGTGTGTGTGTGTGCAAGGGTGCCGACAGGGGGGGGGGACAAAGGGGGCAGTTGTCCCAGGCCCAGGGAAAGAGGGGGCCCATAATTGGGTCCTCATTACATTGTATCTATTGGGCTAGGGGGCCCTTTCAGATCACTTGGTCCTGGGCCCTGCCAAAGCTGTTAGCGGCCCTGTGTTTGTGTGTGTGTGTGTGTGTGTGTGTGTGTGTGTGTGTGTGTGTGTGTGTGTGTGTGTGTGTGTGTGTGTGTGTGTGTGTGTGTGTGTGTGTGTGTGTGTGTGTGTGTGCGTGTGTGCACATGCGTGTGTGTGTGTGTGTGTGTGTGTGTGTGTGTGTGTGTGTGTGTGTGTGTGTGTGTGTGTATACTGTATGTGTGTTTATTGTGTTTACAGTACAAGTGTGTGTGTGTGTGTGTGCATATGTTTGCATAGTGTTGTCTGGTCTGCCTGCTGAAGTGTGCATGCTCAGCCGGCCGCACGCTGGACACCAACTCAGACACGACGGATGTTTAGTGTAAAGCCGAGCGGGCCGTGATGGATGTGAAGCATTAGCAGAGCCCTAATACAAATACACAACTACAAACACAACCCCATCTACATCACATCCGCATCCCTAATACAAGCACACAGTCACATCTGCATCCTCCAGCAGCAGCCTAATTAGGCACCACCTGTGTGTGTGTGTGTGTGTGTGTGTGTGTGTGTGTGTGTGTGTGTGTGTGTGTGTGTGTCTGTCTGTCTGTCTGTCTGTCTGTCTGTCTGTCTGTCTGTCTGTCTGTCTGTCTGTCTGTCTGTGTGTGTGTGTGTGAGAGAGAGAGAGAGAGAGAGAGAGAGAGAGAGAGAGAGAGAGAGAGAGAGAGAAGAGAGAGAGAGAGAGAGAGAGAGAGAGAGAGAGAGAGAGAGAGAGAGAGAGCTAGAGAGAGAGAACCACTAGCCCCTCAGCAAAACACTGGTGTGAACAGCATCAGCTTGTGTGTGTTGTGTGTGTGTGTGTGTGTGTGTGCGTGTGCGTGCGTGCGTGCGTGCATGTGTGTGTTTGTGTGTGTACATGTGTGTGTGTGTGCGTGTGCGTGTATGTCTGCACCACTTCACCAGGCTACTGTATGTGTATTTGTGTTAGAACCACAGTACAGGGCTCGGCAGACACCAGCAGCTTTCCTTGCTGCCTGGCTGAGTGTATTATCTTAATTTAGGGAGCTGCGTCCAAACACAGTTAATTGAGGGAAATGTTTGGAATTCCCCTGGGCATCTATCCTGGGAGAGGCTGTCAGGTCAGTCTAGACTCAGAGATAGAAGGAGGATGCACTCCAAAAAGAAAGACACAAACAATGGACGGCTGATCAAGGAGAAATGTGTATTTATCACTAATACTGTATCTATGCCGGGTGATCTCCTCTACTCTCTATATACGCATGACTGTGTGGCTATACACAACAACAACACCATCATCAAGTTTGCAGATGATACCACTGTTATCGGTTTAATCTCAAACAATGATGAAACAGCCTACAGGGAAGAAATAAACAACCTCATGGAGTGGTGTAGAGGAAACAACTTGTCTCTGAATGTGTCCAAGACAAAAGAATTAATAGTTGACTTCAGGAGGAAAGAACACCAGTTTGAAACCATTAACATCAACGGTGAGACAGTGGAGAGGGTGAGAGACTTTAAATTCCTTGGCGTTACCATCTCAGAGGACCTCACCTGGGACAGTCACACACAGTGCATTGTTAAAAAAAGCCAGCAACGTCTGTACCACCTCAGACGATTGAGGAAGTTTGGGATGAGACCCAAGATCCTGAGGTCGTTTTACAGAGGCACCATCGAGAGCATTCTGACGGGGACCATTACTGCATGGTATGGGAACTGCTCTCAAGCCAACAGGAGAGCTCTACAGAGGGTTGTGCGTACAGCTCAGAATATATGCGGCTGTGACTTACCCTCCATACTGGAGCTATTTGAGGGAAGGAGCATCAGGAAGGCAAAGAAAATCTTGGCTGATCCTAGTCACCCCAACCATGGACTGTTTACTATGTTACCATCTGGGAAACGGTACAGAAGCCTGAAATCTCATACTACCAGACTCCAAAGTAGTTTCTTCCACCAAGCAATAAGATTACTGAATTCATGCTGAAGACAACATGGCACTTTCTTTGCACTTTTTTCCACCCCCCCCCCCCTCTTTTTTATTTTTATTTTTAAAATCTTTTTGAGGACACAAGAAAAACACAACAATTTTTACTCTTTATAGGCTTCAAACCTATAATAAGACGTAATAAACTAATCTTGAATCTTGAATCTTGAATCTTGTGCATCGCCTGGCAAAGGATGAGCAAGTTGAATTCCCCAATGATATAAAACCCATAAACTGCATGGCAGGCTTTCAGTCCACTCTGCTTGCTCTCATCAGCCTGACATTCTGAATTTCCAGAAATAGACATTTAAACGTACTGTGCTTTGGTCATACTGGTAAATACTAGTTTATTACTTAATATTTAAATATTCAGGAAAATATCAAATTTGGCAATAGGCAGTACAATGTCAATGAGAAGCAGAGTTGCAATACCTGTTCTGGCCACAGTCTTACACAGTGCATCTAAGATCCTGACTCATGGTGATTAACAACTGGCCACACCTACTTTGTATATCTGCCGTATGGGCACAGAAAGACTGAATAGCACCCAAGTCAAACGCTACATGTGAGGGCATTTAGATGATCCCAGCTATTCGGCACTTCTCAAATGTGACATGTGTGAGTGACAAAATAATAAGTCAAAAGTAGAGGAGGAAACATCAGCGGAGGAAGGACGAATTAGAAAATAGCCCTCAAATTGCTTTCAGATGTGGATTTGCTCTTTTCTACACATTTGCACATGGGTCAGTGACATTGCAGCGGTAGCACACGTCAGGGTGGTGCAACAACAACCAGAGCCCACTATTGTATGGATTTTTGTTTGTTTGTTTGTTTATTTTAACCACCGTATCCACAGTATCACAGTATCAACCACCAATTACTAATTTATTGACGGGCTCTAGATGCCGCTGCGTCACCGGATGTCTGAGCCCAAAAAAACATATTTGACGCTCATATCAGTGCTGAGGACTGACAGCGGAATTTTCTGCTCATTTGGCATTCTAACACGTTCTTGCTGTTTTTTATTAGAAAGGGCAAAAGCAAATATGTCCATGAGGACAACTGTGCTGAGCTCCAAGATCCTTATCTCTACTTAACACACCATGTGGCAGTATGACAAAAGAGAGGACAGTTACAGTTGAAGTAAAAGCGGAGGAACTGTTGTGGTTTGTCCATTTAGAAAATAAGCATGCTCTCCCCACAGTTACCTCTATGATGACAGGCATATCATCCCAACAAGAATGTCAACAAGGTAACATTTTTAATCCCTGCAGATGTTTAAACAAATATCTCTTTGTCTCTAACTGAATCTCTCGCTCTTTTCCCCTTCTACCCAGAGATTTGAACTTGACGCAATTTCCATAATTTTCTCTCATTCTTCCCCCTTCTCCCTCTCTTTTTTGCTCTGTCTGTCTCTTGCAGTAGACTACACTAGACTGGATCACTGTATGAATCACACTGCTTCTTCTTTTTCACCATTTACACAGTGCCGCAAATGAAAACATAGGACCTTTTTCAAGTTTTTAAAAATTGTGCATGGACAGGGCACCAACAATGGAAATGGCTTGGAGACGGTGCCATGTATCCACCATCTTTGTCTTTATCTGTCTCTCTACAAATCAGGGCAGTGCCAGAGAGCTGAAAGGGTGGGATCAGATGGCTGTATTCGCACCCCACAGATTTCTCCTCCTGCTGATCCGCCATCTCTGCAGGTGCCAGTGACCATTTGGGAGATTGCCCTCATCACACCTTTCTCTGCACCCTCCACTGCCCCTGCGATGGCAATTTGGTACTCGCTTGCATGTCTGTTGCTGTTTGTGTGTCTGTACCATGAAAAGGAAACCAATTTCAGGAGATTTGTTTTAATAAAGACAACAACTGCGTTTCTTATAGTCATAACGACCAATAGCTGCAATGTGTGTAAATAATGACTGTAATGGCATAAATAATGTTGTAATAAAGCTTAGTATCAGCGACCAGCAAATCTGAACTGGGACTAGCCTCGTCTTTCTCTCCCTGTTTAGCAATCGTTTGTCTATTTGTCTGCCTGTGGAAGAGGAAACTAATTTAAGACCATCAATCCAATAGGTAGTGCTGAATGAGACTATCTCACCCCCTCTTACCCTGCTCTACTCAGGAAGGACTCAACGCTCATTAGCAGGTGCTGGCAAGCTGGCTGGGTCAACTGTCCGGACTGGAATTCAAAAAGCTGTTTCCATGCTCCACACGCATGGCGAGCCGTGACATTTTAACAGTGGACACGCACACTCGCATGCACACAGTGAGGGCCAGGCAGCATTTTCAGGCAGTGATGGGAGAGGCTATCAAGTGCTAGTTCTAGCTTTGGTTACAATCAAGGCCCATCTGTCTTTGTGGAGTGGGGTGCAGTCTAGTCCATTCCAGGCAAACAAAATTGGGTAAAATGCCCATTTCAATCTGGCAAACATACCAGCAAATTACAAAGTAAGGAAATAGTCGCAGGCAAGAGGTATTTGAGAGTATTTTCATGCTGTCTTTGTAAGCACAATGTGCATTTAGAAAATTACACAAACGTATCTCTGTGTAAGAGTTTCCAAGCAACCTAAACTAAACAAAACCAAAACAGAGAGAGGAAGACTTTAAGAAAAAGGAAAGGGGACAAGCCAACCACTTTTCATAACATAAATTTCAAACGCTGGTAGGTGAACGATGAGCTGGTGACTCTAATTTACGACATCACGGCGGGTTGCAACCTGAGGGGAGAAGGGGAACACTTTTGTAAAGAAAGGAGAGCCGTAAAACTGCGGTTATTTCCATCACAATGGGATGTCACCAGGCCCTTTCTTCCTTTGAGATGGTAATTTGTGGACCAGGGGTGGCAGTGGGTGGTGGGTGGTGTGTCTGATGACCAGAACTCCATAATGAGAGTCTATTGAAATGAAAGGGGGAAAAGCACTTCAGGCAAGCCTGTGGTGAAAACCCTTACCCACCACTCTGCACAGTGAAAAATGAGTTCAAGAGCAGGAAAGGCAAGGAAATGTAGGCTACTCGTATGCCCATGAACATGGCTCCAGAATGTTAAATTCACAAAAAGACGACACAACAATATCAACCAAACAGATACGTTTAAATGTACGAAATCGAAATATTCACAAAAAACACACCCCAAATACTTCTACAGGGCAGCTCAATATTGGGTTCTGCATACTGGTTCTGCATCACTGCTAACAGTCCCAGCAAAACTTCCTTGTCATTGGCACTTTATTGCGCAGCAATATAGCTTGCTGGCCATTTAGAATAATACTTGAAAAAAAAAGAAGAGCCCTCTCGTGGAAAAGTAATTAGCCCTGCATGCTCACTATAATTGGCCATTGCACAATACATTCTGGGGAACGAGAGAGAGAGACAGAGAGAGAGAGAGAGAGAGAGAGAGAGAGAGAGAGAGAGAGAGAGAGAGGATGTGACGTTACACAAATGACAAAAGGCCATGCCACTAAATTGAAGCTGTCACGTCGATCATGCCATTTCCTGTCATCCCAGCCCTTTGACATCACTGGTCAAACCAGCCTCAGCCGAGAGAGAGAAAGAGAGAGAAGGAGAGAGAGGAGAGAGAGATGGATTGGAGAAAGACAGCGAAAATGGGGGGGGTGTTGGAAAAATAGAAGGAAGAGGAAAAGAAAGTGAGAAAATTGTGGGAATTGGAGAGCATGAGAGAGAGAGAGACAGAAGGAGAGAACAACATATCAAGAGATGTAGGCTATGCTAAGTTCACATGAATCTGTTTCTTGTTTCTATCGCAGATTCAGGTGCAGGTCCATTTACATTATAATACTGGAAAATGATTTCATAGGTAGATGGATTCAAAGACGCCAGAAGAACCGACGTATGCATTCGAATACAATTCTGATTTGGCATTAAGAAACAGTGAGAAAAAAGGATCCGCAGTGCTGAGCTCTAGCTACTATGACGTACCCCTCCCTTATTTGCTATCGTTGGTCATGTTACTTAAGTGCTGGGAAGATAAACAAACACGCATGCTTCACTTCTACTGGCACAGACTAGCGAATCAGCAGATCCGCCTTTCTTTGTAAACAGAGTAGGTTTTTATTGAGAGGACAGAAACTTTGTGTGTAAATGTAAAAAGTTTGCAATATGCCGACACGACAAAATGGTGAAATGGCTTAATGTAGCCATAGAGCGTGAGTGTGTGAGAGAGTGAGTTGGCATCCCAAGATCAGCATGCTGCTCAGAGTGTCTATCTGGGGCATCCCTTAGTCAACATGATAATCTGTCACAACTTGCTTCTCTCACACACACACTCTCTCTCTCTCTCACACACACACACACACACACACACACAGGCACGCATGCATACACGCACGCGCATGCTCACATACAAACAAGCAAGGAAGCAAACAAACACGCACTCACGCACGCACGCACGCACGCACGCACGCACGCAATGGCACGTATTGGCCATTGCACAATACATTCTGGGGAACGAGAATAGGTGTGCGCTGCACGCACACCATCCAGAGCATGACTCAGCAATCCTTCTCTCCTCCCTACATCACTGGCTGTGTTGTTGACCAAAACCCTCACAAAAACCCTGACGCACAAAGGGGGAGGAGTTTAATGGCGGAGGTGTGTTAGTAGGTAAGTGGTAAATTAAGCCCAAGACATTTTTCTACATCATTACCACCAATCAAACTTATGCCCGGACCTTGTCCCAGCACCACTAGGGGGGGATTTGGGTTGTCATGGCGGCAGGGCTTGACACTGGCACCTGCCAACTGGCCAAATGCTGGTAAAACTTGGCTAACAAAATCAGCAGGGCTGTAGTCAAGTCCACCTTTGTAGAGTCCAAGACAAGTCCAAGACCAAGTCCGAGTCCAAAGAGGTTCGAGTCAGAGACAAGACCGAGTACAAAAAGATTCGAGTCCAAGTCAAGTCCGAGTCACATGTCGGTCAGTGTTTGACAATGAAAAGGATGAATGTCAATAGTGTGAACCTTAGAAGATAACCATGGCATGGATGTGAAGACAAAACTTGTTTGTTATTGGATTTCAAGCTCCACTTTACAATCTATGATGGCCAGTGTTCTAAACAAAACTTAATGACAGACCCGGCGAGTCCAAAAGCCTAATTTGGCAAGACCATTGTCCGAGTCCAAGACAAGTTCGAGTCCAAACAATACTGAGTCCGAGACAAGTCCAAGTCCATAAAAAAACGGACTTGAGACCGGACTCGGGCCGAGTCCGGACTCGAGTACTACAGCCCTGAAATTCAGTGTCACTAGCCAATTTGGCAGGTAACTTATCCTATGGTATGACATTTCAGAATAGCCTATATTCTGCATTTTGCCCCTTGTGTATAAATTTATTAAAAGCTCAGTTACTCAATTTCTATTTGTTTGCTTTATTTCCATGTTGAAACCCATGTTCTCATCTACTTGCTTTAAGTATCTCATCTTCTGAGGTTAGATGTACAGTCAGCGTCATGATAAAAAAATGTGTGGCTAGTAGAATAGCTGGATGGCTATAGTGACTCTAGAAAACCACTAGCCACAGTGACTGGCAAGTGAAAAAATTAATGTCAAGCCCTGGATGGCGGGCTTTAATTGGTAGACTGTGAGTCAAGGCAAAGCTGTTCATTCAAGTTCACCCCAAGGCACACACAATCATACACACGTGCATGAATGTATGCATAAACACCTACCCACACACACATGCTTGCAGGCACACTCACACTCACACGCACACACACACACACACACTCACACTCACACTCACACACACACACACACACACACACACACACACACACACACACACACACACACACACACACACACCATGCACCAGCACACACCTACCCTCGCTCAATTTAAAATTAGGACTTTGCAACGAGAGCTTTCAGTGTGCAAGCCCATTCAATATTGACATTGACAGGAAGCAAAGAGGCACCAGATGAGAGCAGCGATTCCAGCACAGGAAACACACACACACACAAATGCACACACACACACACACAAATGCACACACGTGCGCGCGCGCGCGCACACACACACACACACACACACACACACACACACACACACACACACACACACACACACACACACACACACACACACACACACACACACACACACACACACACACACACACACACACACACACACACAATGGGAGCAAGAATTGAACAAAGCCTGGCTGACACCTATCAATATGTACATAGCAGTGTCAAAGCACGACTAGGCCTTTCCCACCAACGATAGCAGTTGTCGAGCAAAGGAACAAAACACAGCAGTGAGAGAGAGAGAGATCTCTTCATGATACAGACTCAAAAAAGAGTAAAAAAGAGTAACAAACACCCTTTGTACATTTGACCTTGTCATTATTCACAACCTTTCTATAGTCGTGTGCACTGCAATTCCATTTTAACATTGGATTCAGATTTTCCTGGCCTGCTTTCTGGCAGGCAGGCGGCAGGAACAAGGTTCAAGCTCACATTAGTGCAGTGACATTTACATAGCACTTTAGAGAGAGAGAACTGCTTGCCTTTGGGATTTGTGTGTTTCTTATTTCCCAGAGGACTGACCAACGGACACACACGCAGGGGAGAATAAAGTGAAAGTGAAAGCCCAACCGGGAAACTCCAACTCCCATTGTCAACGTCACAAATGTCTCAATGTCAGGGCACACAACGAAACTGCATTTATGCAGCCCCCAATGGTGCCCAAAAGGGAGCAGTGTGGCAGCACGGTACCATATAGGGTACCTCATGGAGGAGGATGGGGGGAGCACTGGTTAATTACTCCGCCCACCAACCTGGCGGGTCGGGAGTCGAACTGTCAACCTTTGGTCTACAAGTCTGACACCCTAACCGCTTACCCATGACTGCCCATTAAATTGTGGCATCAACCAAAACTGCACATTGACAACACTGAAATAGTTCATAGTACTGCCAGTGCCGTTCTTCTGTCATTACCAGGGCCTATGACAAGCTGTGTGGTCCATGCTAACAATGGTCACAGAAGCTTAAAGCAGACAAGAATATTACATTGGTTTAATGCAAATAAAGTTATACAAGCTGGACAATGTGTGAAATAAAAAAAAAACTTCTGTAAACTGAATTAAATATGAATTGAATGCATGTTTATTTGCATGCATAGCCTATAACATAATGTACAGGTAATGTGTGTGGAATAGAATAGCATTAACATACTAGTCAAATTCCTTGAACATGTAAGTGTACTTTTCCAAAAAAACTGATGATGTGC
>NC_085858.1:1172500-1180000 GCF_034702125.1 Engraulis encrasicolus
TAAAAAAGAGCAGTTGGCGCTCCATTTCACAGGGTCAAGGTGGCATGGAGTGTGAGCTCCACAGGGAGGGTATTTTTATGTAGTGTTGAGAAATATAGCCTGTCGACGCCATCCTATGTACTCCACCCAAAGATTTTGACTGCGCACATTGTCTGGCAAAAGCCTCGAGCTCGGTTCTCTCTGTGTTTAGCCAATCAGCATACTGTTGAGAGTGGTGACGCAGAACTCACCCGCGAAGTCCGTTACTGATTGGTTAAGGTATCTGTCGTCACAATTTTGTTTTATTTGTATGCGTTTGCGGTGCTACATCATAACAGTCATGCTAATAAAGCACAGTATGGTTTTCATTTGAATTCAGAACTCCAATGAATTTAAATGGCAGTGTAAGATCAGTCCATCTCCCACCCTCCACGGAGACGCATTCCTCAGTCGCTTTCGCCCAGGCTATGTGAAATAGGTAGGCTAATACAAGAACAGTAACTTCTGGCAAATTCCCTGCAAACAAAAGGACAAATCTGACCCTAAAACAAGCCTTACACACAAATGATACGTGTTACTTGATACAATTTATTAAAAGGGGCATTTGTCTTTCAGTGGAAACACTAGCGTTCAAACAATTCAATGAATGGCTGTAGGTCCCACCATGCTCAACACCCAACAGCTCATTGTCACCACTCAGAAAAGACCACCGGACTCTCGGAAGAGAGGAAAAAAAAGACAGAGCAGGAGATATGGCAAAGAACCTTGTCACCCAGTCAATGGTTAACACCCACATCACATGTGGTTACCTCTCACATTCCTTCCTTATCTGGCGGACTCGGCCGAGCTGTCCAACTATTGTAAGGAATTGTTCCATTTTGCACTTTCACATTCATACTACACTCATCGCCATCCACACGCCGTCATGATTGTATTTCACACTGTTGCAGGAAAAAGAATTACAGTACGGCGTCTGCATCAGTTCATGTCAATAAAGTCTTAGTCATAGTCATTATTAATGTGATGAGAAAAATCCTACTTCATGGTGTTTAAAGCCATACCACGTTTTGCTCACACAACAATTATCAGATTCTAATCTAATGAGTACTACTCTTTGGCCACTTTCATTACTCAATCTGAAAGGGATATATTGTAATTGGTGCACCTACCTGTCCCATTAAGACAGAGTGTCTCATTCTACCAGGGAGTCCAGGTCAAAATGTCAGCCTACACAAAAGTTCCAGACGCAGGCAGACACATAAAAAGGAAAAATCAACTCACAAAAACATCACAAATAATAAGGAACATAAACGTACATAAAACACAGTGGCAGTAACAGAATTTTTTAAGAGTGATTCTACGATTCGACTGCGCTTTTAAGTCCATGGATTTTATTTGCCAATTCCACTAACTATTAACTGCATCCAATGATGTTTTGGACATTAGCACACATTTATCTTTCATATAATACAGAAAGTGTAGACATGGCATTATTTCCCTCAGCAAGAATGAATATTTAATACTGGTTTTGGGCGTTTTCATGACGTCCTGTTTTCCAAATGTCAGATTCAGTCTTCATATTAGCATGTAAAGAAACTTGTTTTGCCCAAGATGATTGCAAATGTTGATTCACAGTAATCATCACAATATTACAAAATTGTCAGAAAGACCAATGTGCTTTCCATTATACATGAAATTTGCCATTTTGTGTGTGTCCACGAAAACTGTGTTAACCGTGTCACGGTCTGAAACCCCCTCCATAAATCAGTAATGGTTTGGTCTTAGGCCATACGAATAACATCACGTGATGTCATAACCTCTTTGGCAGGATATGGGAAGACTTTTTGGAAAGTTTTGAGCTCCATCCCTCCATAGTTTAATCCATTCTTTTTCATGTTCTCATAGCGGGGGAATTGCCTGTCAACTGTGTTATCAACATATTCATAAGAATCTGAATTAGAAATCACATGTAGAAAAACACAGATAAAGCATACAAATACATAAATTGATTAAGGTGTTGTGGTGGAACTTCTGAGGTCCTCAGTTAGCACAACACCATAAAAATGGCTGAAATGTCAAGCCGTGTTATCGTCAATGGTGTTACGCATCAGCTATGACAGTTGAGGAGGAGTATGTTTTTGCCAATGTATCTCCATATTGACAGACAAACAAACAACATATTTTTTGTTCTAGGAAGATGGGTTTGTCTGCTCTGTTTTTTCTTCTAAAAAAAGTGCCAACTTGTTCCCCTGCACTGTTGACCGAAACACAGTTGAGTAACACGGCTGACTGTTTTGAAGTGTTTTTATGCTATTGATCCCTTATGTGTGGGAAAAATCCTATGAACAGACACTAGGGATTATCTCTGGAGAAGGAGGTCTTGTGTAAGGACGGTGACTAAATTCAAATCAGACGTTACAGGGATTTATAATGAAAAATGTGTCATCATAAAACCCTACTTATGAAGCTCAACAATCACATTTTCTATAGGCTATCAGTTGCACAGTTTAATGACAACATTATTGTTAAGGGACATAAGCACTTTCAAACGTATGTTGTTTCAACTCTGTAGTATTTTTATATATGTTTGAAATTACATAGTAGGCCTATTTGTCCATAACACTGTTGATAAGATAATCAAGCAAATGTTCGCCTTCATAAGAGTATTTATCAAATGATTTAAGATTAAGCTTGGCAATTTGTTTGTTTGGAAACTTAAATATATACACTATGTAAACATCTAGGCCATTTAGTTGAAAAAATACTGATAATTGACATTTTGCTTTTGCCAAAAGTGTAGTCGAATCGTAAAATCACTCTTAAATGTACTCAAACCCGGACGATCAACCTCAAACATCATCAGAAGATCAGGTAGCCTATCAATTGTTTTAGTCTCTGTGAGCACTCTGTCCGCAGATAGCCATAGGTCAGGTGTGTTTTTAATTTATGTAGGCCTATTTATGTTATAGGAAGGTCTTTTATACTGTGCACCTCACTATAGCACTTTTATCTTTTTAAATCATACTCGGTGCAACCTTCTAACGAAATGCATTATTTATTATTTTAATCCCTTATCCCTTAGTTATTATGAGTTTTTTTAAAATGTATTGTGGAAGTGTGTGTGTGTCTGTGTGCTACTACTGCTGCAAAACAATTGCCCAAACTGGGACAAATAAAAGCTACTTGACTTGACTTGAGCATTCTACTATATGACCTTGATTCCCTCTTTTCAAATGGCAGAGTGACCCGGTGGCATTATCAGGTGTCCAGGGCAGGCTGCCATGCAGACCTGAGCTACACATGCTAACCAGGTTAGGGTAAAATGTCAAGCACAACGTGGAGAAAAACAGTGGCGTAAACACTGACCAAGGACAAGTGGCAAAGGTCCTATCGTGGCCACACAGGCACACATGCTCTCCCTATGGATCCATACAAGGACACTGTATCTCCACACACACACAAATACTCACCCCATGCCACATCACACACAGTTACATCCAACCAGGAGTCCACACACCCGAGGACACATATGCAAACAGGCCGGTCGGCACCCTCCCCCAAACACACACACACGCACGCACGCACACACACACACACACACACAAACACAAGCAAATACACACACAACCAATACATGATACATTCAGTCACTCATGGAAACATTCACACACACACAGATACACATAGAGAGATACACACACACACCAAAAACTATCAGTTTATCTGTGAATTATTGGTTGGCGCAGATGGGGCCTTGGTTTGGCTTTTATCTGTTTGTTCCCTGTTATGGCAGGGAAGCTTGCGGGGGGTGGGCAAAGGGATCAGTTGCCCTGGGCCAAGGGAGAGAGGGGCCAAGAAATGGGTCCTCATTACATTGTATTGGGCATGGGGCCCTTTCAGATGACTTTGTCCTGGGTCCGGCAAAAGCTGTCAGTGGTCCTGTGTAATGGCACTTCACTGGCTTTACAAAACAGAGAGAGACAGAGTGATATTGTTGTGTGGATTGTGTTGATGCATCTACTTCTGCAACAAAGGTAACAGTAAGGTGTCAGACAACATTTTTGCTGCAGGATAGAGAACCACAACCTGAACTGAGATTATTCTCAGACACCTGGGGCCTCATTTATCAAGCGTTCTTAGGCACAGATCTGTGCGTAAAGCGTGCGTGCGATTATTCCTGAGCAAAGTGTGGGATTTATGAACATGTACTTGAACGTAGAAATGTGCCTAAATCTACGCACACCTCAGACCATGCGTGCAAGTGGAAGAAACACGAAATTGCAAATAATATTGACCGTGCAAGGTACAGTTTGCTTTGAAAGACAATGGAGTATGAGTGTGCTATTTTACAGTGTTTTCGTCCATGTGTGTCTCCTTCTTTTACTTATTTTGAAACACTGTCCTCCTGTCGAAAGCACCTCCACTTCTGCCGCGGAAATGTTTCTATCTCCGCACTTCCCGCCAGCGATTCGACTGGTGCGTGTGTCCGCATGTGTTCATGTGTGTCCAAACAGGGTGGCGCCTTCGAATTAACATGGCATTTGAATATATTTTAATACCATATATGGTTACTTGGAGGCGTTTCGGGATGCAAATTACCCCGAATGTGCGCGTGCACAGTGATTTGGAAGGTGTGGGATTTATCATGCAGACGTGTGCGTAAGAGCAGCCAACGCACGTTTGATAAATCCCAATTTTTCTGTACTTGCGAACATTCTAAATTTCACTCGTAAGACAACAATTTAGAAGACATTCTACGAACTGATGATAAATGAGGCCCCTGGAATGATTCACACTGGTACGCATACACACAGCAGATCCAGCTCTACCAAGGACATGTTTTTACTCCATTCCTCACTTGCTACTACACTTATTAGGGGCCAAGCAGCGAAGCTGGCGAAGGCCCCTTGAGTGTTTCTAGGTTTTCTTCTCTATTATTCTTCAACATCTTTCCTCTCCCTTAGCAAGTCTATGGCAGCCCACAGAACCGTACATAGGAAAATGCTGTAAATTGGCACACACATTCGGGCCCGGCTCAGCATTACCCACAGCAATTTATAGGTCCCCAGCCCCAACGCTCTAGCGCCACCAGCAGGTCAAAGTTGCAGGTACATTTCTGCTTGTAACTTTTGAACCGCTGGGCCAATTTTCATAAACTTTGTATCTCTGGAATCCTTGGGCTAAGACGAATCCAACGCACCCTATGACGTCATTTTCCGCCAGGATAGTTTTCCCGCCATTTTGAATTTTATGACATTCAATAAAAATGCTATTTCTCCCACAATTTCTGACCAATTCGCCCGAAACTCGGTATATAGTATCTCTGGACTGATTCCAATATGGGGTCTCAAGGAATATTGGATATCTTATATCGTTTAGCCGTGACAGCAAATCAAAATTGTCGTAAAAGTGGCAAAACAGGAACTGAGGTCATATCTCAGCAACCGTTTGTCGAATTAGGCTAGGATTTCGTACACAAATAGCAGTCCATCCCATGACCTAAGACAAAAAAAAATCAGATCCATAGCTCAAACTCTGTAGCGCCACCAACAGGTCAAAATTTTAGCTACATTTTTGCCTGTAGCTTTTACACCATATGCCGAATTTCAAAAATAATACTATCACTAGAATCCTTGGGTCAAGCCAAATCCAGCGCACTATATGACTTCATGTCAACCGGAAGAAAAAAATCCGCCATTTTGAATTTTGTGAAATTCAATAAAAATGCTACTTGTCCCACAATTTTGGTCAGAATGCCCTGCAAAAAGGTACACTTCATCTTGGGACTGATATGCTCTAGGGTATTCAAAGAATTTTTGACACCTCTTATCGTTTGCCGGTGACAGCCAATCAAAATTGTCATAAAGGTGGCAAAACAGGAAGTGAGGTCATATCTACGCAACCGTTAGTCAGATTCTGTTTGGATTTTTTACACACATACTAGTCCATCCCATGACCTCCCACAAAAAAAATCCAGATCCCCAGCTCAACCTCTCTAGCGCCACCAACAGGTAGCAGGAATTAAGGTCATGTCTCGGCAGCCCTTCAACAGATTCAAACTAAACTTGGTTCACGTGATCACACTCGACCCGCCAAGGAATGCACACCAACATTGGCGAGATTTGGGCCAAAGGGGGCGCTGCAGTTGCTTCTGTTGCCGTGGCGACTTTGGCAAGTGTACTGTTTGGCCCCACATTGCTGCTTGCAGCTATATTTGCATATGTATTTCACTATTTTTTTTTACTTCAACAGACGCCCCAAAAAAAGCCAAGATGCTTTTTTGAATGAAAGGTAAACATGTTAGTGTTCCAAAAAGAGGCCAAGTTAATTTATTAGCCTATTGATCCCTAGATAGTCTATTGTTGGTCAAATGAATAACAGCAAAAAGTATCTATCCTGTGCACTATTTACATGCTCTCTCCCTCCCTCTCCCCCCAGCAACACCCCCCCCCCCCCTCGGTGGGTTACATTATCGTCCTTGGGTTTATTCAGAAGAAAGGTCATGAAAAATGATTGGTAAACTAGTGAGTGCAGAGAGAGAAAGAGAAAGAGAGAGAGAGAGAGAGAGAGAGAGAGAGAGAGAGAGAGAAAGAAAGAGAGAGAAAGAAAGAGAGAGAAAGAAAGAGAGAAAGCAGAGAGCACCTCATGTGAGAATTTTGGAATGACAAAAAAGTGCATTCAGTGTTCTCATCACCACAGCAGAAATAAGACAGCTGAAGAAGACAAAGAAAAAAAGAAGTGTGAAAGATTATCGTATTCATTCAAAGTTCTTACGAGGAGACAATAAACAACATAACTTGAACTGCTCAAGCCCACAACGAGACCAAAAACAACCAAAGCAACCAAACCAAATTGGAAATTCTCCGTTTAAGAACAATACAATGAGACGAGGAAGAAGCTAATATTTTTTGGAAGCTGAGGCTTTTTGGAAGCTGATGCTTTTTTGGAAGATGTGGACATTTGCCATCTTGCATGGCATGCCATCACAGTGGCTGGGGATGATGATGACACAGCCAGCTCTATTGAAGTGGTGCCTTTCGTTCGCCCGGCAGTCCATCTCTATCCCCCTCTCTCCCTTACCCCCTCTGCTTCACTCCCTGCTTCTCCACACTCTCTCTCTCTCTCTCTCTCTCTCTCTCTCTCTTTCCCACTCTCTCTAGAGAAACCGCATGCACATGTACAACACCAAGCCTGTCATGCTAGCAAGTGACGGCGCAGAGGCACCCAAATGAATGGTGCCTTGCTCCCTCGCTCAGCTTGCAGACTAACTGTCTACTTGGCTAGCTGCGTGTGGACTTACCTAATTGGAAGTTGTGGCACATCGACAGAGGAGGGCTGTTTCCCCAGACTTGGCTGTGACGCGTTCTCTCACATAAACTCCTGCATGCACACCAAACGCATGCACATTCTCCCCTTGCTCTGTCTGTATCTGTCTCTCCTCACACATGTGGTCGTGTCTGCGACTTTAAGAGAGGAGAGTAGGTGGGGGGATTTGATAGATGGGGGGGGTGCAGTCTGCTA
>NC_085858.1:1185000-1205000 GCF_034702125.1 Engraulis encrasicolus
TATTCGCTAAGCAGTGTAGCCCAGTCTGTGAGTTGGCTGTCCTCGACCGAGAGCACCACGCTGATGCGCGGATATCCTCCCAAAACCAATATATTGACCAGTTGAATGGCAATCAACAAAAAGTGCATATTCCGAGAGCATTCGCAACGGTTTGGCATGTAATGTGCATTACCCTTTCCTGAAAACAACATACAAAGCAGATGGACAAGGTAAAACAGGGGCAGTTTCAGTCTGCACGCCGGCGATGTCAATTGTTGGAACTGCTTGAGGCAATAGCATTCTCTTCAGTCCAACCATGCCCACGACCTCCACATTTGTGGTGAAGCACAAGGGGTGGAAATGTGCCGAGCACAACAGTGACCACAAGCTTGCTTCAAAACCACGCATTGGATCCACAGAGCCCTAGCTTGATTTAGCCTTCTCCTTGTTGGCCACAGTTCCATCATTCTTCACAGAAGGGAACTTGTGCAAAGATATTCCTTCTGTCAAGTAGCCATTTTTGCAGCTGGCACCGTTCGGCTCTCCAGCAACACACTGCTTGACACTGCGCTTTGTTTTGGTACTAGCCGCCATTGATCTGAACAAGGTGGAATGAGGTGAACTCACCCCTTCTATGTCACGCATATCATTTGCATAAAATTTGCATGTCACCAAAAAAACACTTTTTGGGAACGTTTTAACATGACTTTTAGGACAAAATATCACCCAGACAATATCCCATTTCATTCACAAGGCTTAGAACTTTCAGAATCTGTCCTGGAAATGGTCAAATTCCTTTACTTTGTTTTCGTTTCATAAACTCTTTAAGTGAAAATGCCACGTATAGGCCTACACATCGCAAAATAACTCTTAATCCGATCTATTTAAATCTCATTGATTAAATCGGACTTAAAAACATCATGTAACCGTACCCTATGAGTGTCGTGGGAACTTCTCGTACGAAAAATCACTTTACATAACATATTTAGATTTATATCAACTGCTGGCTTTCCGTGATGAAAATCGTCCTCACAGCAAGTTTATTTAAACAGCATTTTTTTCATGACTGTGTAGATTTTGAGACAGGCATGCCACGGGCACCGTGCAAACTGTCATCCTACATTGTGCCCCTTTAAGTCTATTTGAATTTCATTACCATTACATGTGACTTTTAACTCAGGTGCCTTTTTCTATCTTGTGTTTGGTACCAAATAAATGCATTCAGATTTCACCACATGTAGTGACAGTCAGTAGCAGCCACTGTCTTGCATTACTCAACTCATCAGTAAGAGCGTCTTGAATCTGAGAGATCTTTCAAATAAAAGTTTAGGATTAAGTCAACATTTGAGAAGCACAGTCACACAATGTGTAGTAGTAGGCCTAATATAAATGCAATAGGGAATGTCAAATGAGTTGTTGCATCATCTGACATGGCACAATTTTCATTCAAACTTTGTAGGCTTTCTGATGAACATCAAAGTTTGTGATCTTGGTGTTGAGATTTCAAACATGCATTTAAAATGAACACTTTTTGTTACAGGACTCGTTCATTTTAAATGATTTTGTAAGGTTGTAACATTTGACACGCAATGCAAGCACACCTGATCATACTTTTAAATGTCAAATTATCTGGATTTAGAGTACATTTAGCTTGTCATGTAGAACCTACATTAATTAGAGGTTCTTCTATGTAATATTCTGTATTTCTCTGGAACGTAGAATGCAAATGAACAAAATGTCTTCTCAAAAGTGTGTTTTACCACAGTGGCAATTTAGAAGTTGACACACACACACACACACACACGCACGCAGGCACGCAGGCACGCAGGCACGCACGCACGCAGGCAGGCAGGCAGGCAGGCAGGCAGGCAGGCAGGCAGGCAGGCAGGCACGCAGGCACGCAGGCACGCAGGCAGGCAGGCAGGCAGGCAGGCAGGCAGGCAGGCACGCCCTCTCATGTGGGAAGTCTGGCCCCCACGAGCTTACAGATACTCATTGAAATTCTCCTCACAGCCTCTGGTCACAAGCGCAGCCAGTCAGAGAGAGAGAGAGAGACAGAGAGAGACAGAGAAGTGGAGAGAATCAGGGGCAGTAGAAAAGGCATAAAGACAGCAAAAAGGAGAGGGAGGAGAGACAGCACAGAAAGGGGTGGGGAGAGAAGAAGAGACTGAGAGGGACAGTGAGCTAGACAGAGAGGAGGGTAAGACAGAGAGAGAAAAGCATGGAGACAAACTGTCAGGGAGCAAAATGCCGAAAGTCAGAGAAAGGGTGAAAGTGAAACAAGGAGAAAAGGGGAGCAAGATGGGGGGCAGAGCCTGACAAGACACAGAGGGTGAAATGAGGAGAGAGACCATGAAGCTAGCAAGAGATAGATGGAGGCAGGAACAGCAAAGGCACAGCGCTAGCCTAAAGCCTAATTTATGCTTCCGACGCATTTAGCCTCTGCGTCCGCCCGTCCTGTGTCTGTGTGCGGGGGTGTCGGGGAGAGAAGGAATACTGACATAAAACCTATACAATTACATGACATGCCTAGGGTAACACTTATTAGAAACATTAGTGGGAACATTAGCCCTTGGAATATGAAGTGGGAGGGGGGGTTGCGAAAATATTTGTAGGTCCAAAAAGGGGTCCCAGCCCATCACTGGGAACCACTGGACTAAGGACCACCAGCCCCACCCCCACCACCACTCTGCCCCATGCATACACAGCCACATACACATCACCCCCACAAATCTGCTCACACTAGTGCCACCACTGGCAAACAATAGTGCATTGTCCAACACTGCTCTGAGCCACATGAAAACACTGCGCGCATGCACCCACGCACGCACGCATGCACGCACACACGCACACAGTGTTCCAGTAGACATAGTGGCAAATCAAATCAAAAGGGAAGTCTAACTCAGTGGTTTTCAGAGTGTTGCTCCTGGTGGGCTGCGGGACTGTGGCAGGCTGGCAGGAAAAAAATAGCAAAACAAAAAAATAAAATAACTGAATAACTAACGTACACAAGAACGAGCTAAACAATACTACCATCAGTTAATAATGCATTATAATAATCTATTGCATCTTTGAACACTAGGCCTATTGTTATTGTGATTATTTGATATATCCCATTGGGGCACTGTCTCACAGACCTAGACTATATTTGTGAAAGGTGGTGCGGTACACGGAAACGAATAGTCTGACACAATCAACATAAGGGGGTCCATGGCTTGAATCTACTGGTATATGGGGGGCCTTGTCATGGTAAAGTTTTGGAACCCCTGGTGTAACTCACTCTGGTGATGAAGCAGAGAGAGAGAGAAACAGGAAGCTTGTGCGTGTTCATACTGTGCTCCGTCCTCCTAGGCCTTAGCAGCAACACAGCCATGACTCACACGCAAACACATGTCAAACGCGCAAACTGGGATACCATACCATAACACTTTATTGTCAGTTTTCACTGAAATTCATTTTGAATCCCTGAAAAAGACTCATTGAAGGAAGGCCAAGACATACGTTTGTACATGTAACATCACAGGACTATTGCACATGAATGCCATGCAAGTGGAGGACAAAATCCGCTTCAACTAAGAGACTTGTAATTGCCTGTATATGCGTTCAATGATCTCTGCTAACTGGAGTAGCCTGCTGCCTGCAGTGCCTGCATTAGGTGTGCCTTGTGCTTTCTCAATGGAAACACCAGAGGTCACCAATAGACCTTTTTTAGCGCCACAAATCTCCACTGCCTGAGTGTGTGTGTGTGTGTTATATATATATTTTTTTATCTTTTTCCTCTTTTTTATCTACAGAGCAACATGGGACATGGATTTCCCCTCGGGGATAAATAAAGTTTAAGTCTAAGTCTAAGTCTTTTACCGTATGTTAAGTGTTATGACTGCTCTAAGGTGCACACTCATGCTCCCTTGCCAAAAACAAAACAGATAGAAAACAACCGGGGGAGTTGATAAAAAAAAAGACATCTGCTTGCCACAGGCAGGACTCCGAGGCCAATGTCGTCAATTAGAGAAACCCAAACAACAACTGACTGTATCTGGTATTTTTTCGCCATGGGCTATCACAAACGTGGCTGTGAAGAGACAAGCCTTTATTTTTGAAAAATGTCTTAGGTAAACAGGGACTTTCCAAAATAAATGTGCCTATGCATACATGAATGCCCAGTTATGAAAGCAGATGGATTATGAATTATTCATTAGATTAACTGTGGGAAGAAATTCAAAATAAACATAAGGTGTTTAATTTCCTACTATTCAAGTGCTCTGGCTTGGATTTTTTGTGTATAAAGAGATACAAAAACAAGAGGTGCTCTGTGAAGATTTGAAGATTTGAATACTCTGAATTCCATGGCTCTGCTCTCAATCAAATGCATACTTCAACATGAAACTCTTGTCATGTAAAATGGGGTTGGGCTACACTCTTATGAAAAGTAGTGTTTCAAACAATATGTCAATAAGTACACAAGCGGTAGGAAGGTTTACTAACATTCTACTGCCAAACTCTGCTAGTTGTAATCCGTTACACCTACAATAAAATTATTCTGAAGAAGAACTGGACAATTCCTGAATTCCAGAGCTATAGTATGCCACAAAAGAGTACACCCCTCACATTTCTGGAGGTTTCTAAGCATATCTGTACATGGGACCACATTTAGAAGTTTCAGTTCAACACAATGAACAGCAGCCAGCAAAACTTTTATAGCCGCTTCAATTTATTTTTTCACTCAAAATACTTTGAAATAAGTCTGAGCTTTCCAATGTTCACTGCATTCATGCAGACCCAAACCATGTCAGTCCCACTTGCTTGATTTTACAGATGGGACACTTGTCTTTGTACAAATCACTTTTTTTTACAACCATGCACACTTGACACCATTTACTACATAAAACTAATTTGTTCATCTTGGTGTCATCAGACCCCACAACATGGTTTTAGCAATCCTGAAATCCCCCACCCCCTCTCTGATAAGACCAAGATAAACAACTCACAAATCTCCAGAAATATGAGGACTGTACTCACTTCTGTGACATACTGTAAATTATCTTGTTTGAGTGCACCATTGACTTCCCTCTCTTCTCCTCTCCACCTCTGCACAGTGTACATGGGCAACCCATCAGGAAGCTTAATATATTTGGCTTGTTGGTTGTCTGGGAGAGAGTAATTCACCGCCTCCAGAAGGTTTATTTTTTTCCCTTTACACCTCCCTAGAGTCCTCTGATTTATCTGACACTTTAGGTCCATTCTCTACAAACACACACATTCTGACAGGACCTCCATGTCTGAGTGGCCTGGGCCTGTCTGGCTGGCACCGACCCGAGCTGCACTGCCCTGAGGGGGGGTGGGAGAAGCCACCAGGCCCCGGAGGCTGTGGAGCTCCACAGAGTCAGGGAACCAGGCTGTTCAAAGTCAAAGTCAAAGTGGAAGAGCCAGAGTGAACATGCATGTGACGAGAGTGTCATGTAATGTGATGTGACTTGGCTTTTTAGCTCACAGACAACGGGGACGATTAAGGGAGTCTCCATTTGCCTGCTACCAAATTAGAAACGTCACATAGTGTGCCTTTAGGACACAAAACAAGCATGAGAAAATACATATTTCTCTAATCAAGTAGCCATAAGACAGCTGAAACACAACTTTTCTGCTATCTACAGAGAGATTATAGAGCTTTGAAAACATTTCTCATACAGCGATCAGCTCAGCTACCAGCGGCACATCTCAGGGCCATTGTCGGGTTGGACTTTAGGTTTTCGCACAGTCAGTGAATACGTTTTAAAAGGATGGGCACTTAGGCACACTGCTGCTAATTGAACTCTACAGACAGATGAATTAAAACACACTAGGAGGTACCCTGAGGGCACAATGACACCCTTTCTCTGAGTGTGAAGTCACGCTGGCTTCTCAGCAGCCATTGTGAGCACGCCACCAATACAAGCTCAGTGTGGATGAACACACTGAGCTGCTTCATCTTCAAGGACGAGACAGACTTGGCACTTTGCCAACGGATCAGAGGCACTTATTGAGAGAGAGAGAGAGAGAGAGAGAGAGAGAGAGAGAGAGAGAGAGAGAGAGAGAGAGAGAGAGAGAGAGAGAGAGAGAGAGAGAGAGAGAGAGAGGATGACTCAAGTATGCCAACTATTAGGAAGGGAGGGAGAGAGAGAGAGAGAGACAGACACATACAGAGACAGACAGACAGACAGACAGACAGACAGACAGAGAGAGAATCAGATAGAGGACTCAATCATCATGTCACCTTCGGGCAGAAACACAGGCAGCCGACATACGGTAGGAAAGAGGTCTTTCTCAGCATACCTGGGGACAGCATCACCCTGTAGCCAAGGGAGTCGTACACGGCTCAGGTAGATCAAAACCACAAATATGTCAAACGTAAAGTGGAGGGAAGAAACAGGGATGGAGACATTTGTCCGCTGAATGTGAGAAACATTTCACTGTGCGCAAACTCAAACTTGAAACATAAATTTGCTAAATGGATTCAAAAAGCATAGAGGTCTGCAAACACAACACAGTTCGGGAAACCTACTGTTCAGGAGCCCCCACCCACACCCATACCTTTCACCAATCACCACCAGAGAGCTGACAAGACAAATGTGTGTTTGCAGCTTCCATTAGCCAAAACAAGGCAGATCTGCATATGCTTAATCTTAATTAGGCAGACTTGGCACCAAGCCTAGAGACAAGCAGCACACCGAAACACATCTCTGGCAGACAAACACATCTCTCGCACACAAAAGAAGGTGCACAACTAAACGCATTAACCAGCCATTGTCGAAAATCAAACTATATGACAGAAAAACAAAACACAAACAAACAGCACAGAGATGCAGCTGAATCAGATTGACCAGAAGAGGCACAGGCAGACACAGAAGACGTGAAGACACAGAAACAGTTAAACAGGCGAACCATTCAGCAGATGTCGGTCGAGAAGCTGCAGCGTTGTTGGGAGGCACAGTGCTCACTCGTGTGGCGGCTAGTGCCTTCTGATCAGTAAACTACAGCTATGGGAGCTAACGAGACAGAAAAGGGGCAGAAGCACACTCTGACAGACACACCAAATGACCCCCATACCCCAACCCCCACCACCACCACAACTACAACAACACACATACAGACAGATGAGCTGGGGCACTGTTTTGGGCTGCCCCCTTGCATGGATGAGGCATAAACTAGAATTTTGCTGTGTGCAGTGAGCAGTGTGTGCTGTGGAGTGCTATGTCACAATGGCAATGGGAGTTTTCCCAGGTGGGCTTTCTATTCACTTTTTAAAAGAATGTGACTGAACCAAAAGGGTGTATCAGACAAAACCCGAAGACAAAAAGTTAGCTTAAAGGGACTGTTTGGTCAATTTCAACATGCAGTTGTATTGCTCACGCTACCCTTGACTTGTCAGTACCTGGTGATGCCACATTTTTCGGCTCAGCCCTTTCCGAGATATGAGCAATTCTAATGGGGGCAGCGTTTGTTTACATTTTTAAAAAATGAAACATAGGCCAACTCCAAATATTTTCCCAAAAGGTACTGCTGTTTGCTAGTTGTCTGTTGATGTTTTATAACGTTTTGGATGTTTTTGGGAATAAATAAAAATGTTTTTTTGAAATGTAAACAAAGAGCTGCCCCCATTACAATGACCAGGATCTCGGAAACGGCTGAAGAAGAAGAAAAAAAAATCTCAGGCACTGACAAGTCCAGGGTAGTGTGAGCATTACAACTGCATGTTGGAATTGACCAAACTGTCCCTTTAACACAGAGAGATTATGGGAAAAGTTGTTTCTGTCCAAATGTCTGCACAGGCATTTCAGAACATGAAACCAGGGCTGCTGACAGCTTTGGCCGGGCCCAGGACAAATTGATCTGAAAGGGCCTCCTCATCCAATACAAACAATGTAATGAGGACCTAATTCTGCCCTATTGGTTGGTAAGAGTATTCACTTATTTAATAGGCCTACATAATTATTTACTGTTCCTGACCATTTCGAATTAAAATGTAGCAATATTAATAAAGGACAAGAAATGTTTGACCTATGGAACACTCACACAGACACACACACACACGCACACGCACACGCACACGCGCACACACACACACACACACACACACACACACACACACACACACACACACACACACACACACACACACACTAAAATGAGCTATCCCTTGTTTCTAGAAAATGATAAATAAATGTGATTATGCCACTACATACTGTACTGTGAAAATACTGTATGTTTTTGTGAAAGAATATTTAGTCATGTCTGAAATGTGACTTTATTGTAGCTGTTATATGAGTGCCAATTAAATTAAATGTTTTATTCTTTTGTAACCATTTTATAAGCATATATTTGTGATGACACCTTAGCATAACCAGATCATTTGTTCCACATCATATCCAGGTAAGTTGAGATTAATGACTTCATGTCTCAGCCAACTCAGACAATTCCGTTTTTTTCTACATTGCACTCTACATTGTCCACCATTCTTATTTCAAATAAGGCTGTGAAGGCCCACAACATAGTGACATAGTTCTATTGCTTACAACTGTGACTGTCTATGACTGACACACTCTCCACAGGTGTACCCCAAGGATCAGTGGTGGGGACCCATCTGTTAGCATTCTACACCTCCTCCCTGGGACATGTCATCCAAACACATGGGTTCTCCTACCCCTGCTATGCTGATGACACACAGATGTACCTGTCGTTCCGTACAGAGGACACCACAGTTTCTGCACGCATCTCTGCCTGCCTCACTGACTTGTCAACTTGGATGAAGGACCACCACCTACAGCTGAACCTGTCCAAGACAGAGTTCCTAGTGATTCCAGCTAAAGTGTCACAACATCAAGCTCAAGATGGGCTCCAGCCACCACTGTGACCCCAAAGTCGCCAAAAACCTTGACGTCATGATTGACGACAAGCTGTTATGCCCCAACTACGTCGACTCAGTGACCCAGACCTGCCGATTCCAGATGTCCAACATGCGGAAATTCAGACCCTTGCTGACCTAATGTTCTACACAAATTTTGCACTGAAATTCATTTTGCATCCCTGAGCAAGACTGTTTAGAGACAGGACGTGCCCATAACATCAAAAGACTATTGCACATGTGCCATGTTCCACGTGCATAAGCACTTACAGACAAAAACAGAGAGGACAGAGGCCTATATACAGACAAACAGACATACAAACATACATGCATATAGAGTGGTGTTGGACAGTGACAAATAAGGGTTTGTACAGTCAGTGGTAAATTATAAAATGATTCAATACATTATTCTAAACATTTCTATCAGGTTTTCTAAAATGCATTTGAGTTTCTGTGCAATGACAAATAGACTTTCAACATTTTTTTTAACAAAATGAATGTCTTGTTGACCCTAAAATTGGAATCAGAATTATATCCTTTTCTATTTTTTTCAACTCCCTTTCAAATCTCGCACATCTGCTGGGACGAATACAAACCAGGTTTGTACGAAATTCTGAGAATGACCCCAAAATTCCAATTCAATTCTTGATTTTCAATATGAATTGAATTGAAATTCCAACAGGAAATGGAATTGCAATTCGAATGTGAATTGCAGGAAAGAGAATTCAAATTCTTTGAAATTCAAAGAAATTCAACGTAATGGCATAATATGAACACCAGGTGGTGGTGTGGATTAAATTCAAAGAAACTCAAAGTAATGACAAAATGAGAACACTAGATGGTGCTGTATATTAACCAGTATGTGTCTATTCCCAACACTGCCAGATGTAAGATTACTAGTACACCAGCATAACTGTCCCCTTAGGTGACCTGTTGGGCTGCTTTCTAGCAGAGATTTAGTTACGATTTAGGTAGGCCATTATGCAATTTTTTACATTTTATTATTTTGAAAACACAAAGCTGTGTTTTCATACAATTATGGTTGTGTATTTTGTGTCTTTTTGATACATTGTAGAATTGGGTATACATGTTGGTATCTTATTCCCATCCCTGTGATCTAATCATGATTATTTTTCAGAAAGCACATTATAAAGTATTACAATCTCATTGAGAGGTGGTTAGGATAACTTTCTCAAAATTATAATGAGTTTCAATTCCATTTCCTGTCATTCAAATTAATTTAAATCCCACTTCCTGAATTGCAGTGAATTTCAAGTCCACTTCCTGAATGGCATTGAATTTCAATTCCGTTTTGAATTCCATTTCCTGTAATTCCAATTCAATTCAATTCAACATCCTGTAGGGGTGGAGGCAATTCAATAAAAATTCAATTCCACTCCCTGAATTGAATTAAATTAAGAAATTCTGAATTTTGCACAAGCCTGATACAAACACACACTTTTGACTATGGCCCATTTTTGCTCCCAGCAATCAATGAGTACAGAGACACTCAATCTGGCCAGAGACCTCAGTGACTACTGGTCATGCTTTAGTAATACTCAATTTGCACAGAGACACTTAGAGGCCATAGAGCTCGGAAGTGGGTGACATCACGCTGTATGCGGCAGATTAGCATCCATTTCCTAAAGAAATTCCCACCATGTTATGAGCCACAGGGATACAGGTTTGATAAAAAAATAAAAGCCAGACGTTAACAACCAACATTCTCGTCTCCCGCATTCATTCCTTATTAACCTTTAAGAGTGTGGGTTTTTGAGCATTCTATAAAAAGAATGCGTTCTATAACAATGCAAGATTCTACAATTCCATATTGTATTCAATGACGCCCAGAATTCTAAAGGACTTTCACTGCCCGAACATTCCCGTCACACCGGTGTGACGGTACACTCTTAACAAAAGGTACACCACAACCAACCAACTCCGCCATAGACGGTCCCAAGCCCGGTTGAGAAAGGAGGAGGGTTGGGCGAGGGGTTAGTGACCCCTCCCCATAAAAACCCTTACTGCTACAAAATCGCCAACAAGGAAAAACCAAGACAACCTGGTCCTGGCAGAAGATGGACTTCCAGAAAGGCAAATGACGCGGATTGGTGAAAGACAGCAACACCTGGAAGCGACTCCGCTGACTACCATCCTCTCAGGGCATAGGTGAGATGAATGACAATGGAGAAAGATTCGTCAACATGTGCGCCACAGGAAATCATTGGTCATTGGCGGCAGCATCTTCGCCCATCGTAAAATTCATAAAGCAACCTGGGTATCACCGGATTTAACTACCGAAAACCAAATTGATCATGTGTGCATCTCATGCAAGTTCAGAAGATCCCTGCAAGATGTTTGGGTCAGGAGAGGGGCTGATGTTGCCTCAGACAACCACCTCGCCCTGGCCCTCCTTAAACTTAAGCTGAAGAATACCTGGACAGGAAAAGCAGGACAACATCAAAAGTTCAACACAACACTTCTCAAGGAACCAGCCAAGCAGGAAGAGTTCAAACTTACCCTCAGCAACAAGTACCAAGTTTTGCAGGAGTTGCTAGAAGAAGAATCTATTGATGAGAACTGGAAAACAATAAAGGACACCATGACGAAAACATGCCAAGAAGTGTTAGGCAACAGGAAGCTGAATCACAAGGACTGGATATCAGCAGACACCCTGAAGAAAATTCAAATCCGCAGAGAAAGAAAGGCAACCTTTAACAACAGCCGAACCAGAGCAGAAAAATCAAAAGCACAGGAGGCATACCGTGAGGCAAACAGGTCTGCAAAAGCAAGCATCAAGGTAGACAAACAGAAGTTTGTCGACTCAGTGGCAGCTGAGGCAGAGGAAGCAGCTCAACAAGGCAATATGAAAGCACTATACAGCACTACAAGGAAGCTGACAGGAAAATTTAGCAGACCAGAGAGACCTGTGAAAGACAAACAAGGAAATAGCATAGCAGGAGAAGAAGGTCAAAGAAGGAGATGGTTCGAACACTTTGAAGAACTGTTAAATAGGCCCATACCCCAGAACCCACCGGAAATTCCTCCTTCAGCAAATGACCTACACACTGCAACAAACCCACCAAAGATGAGATCTACAAGGCCATTAGACAGTTGAAGGGTGGGAAAGCAGCAGGACCAGACAATATTCCTGCAGAGGCGTTAAAAGCTGATGTGGAAACAATCGTGGATTTCTTCTTGGGAGAGGTCAGCCCCCAGGTACAGTCAGATTGAGGTAGACCAGATCAGAAAGAAGTGCTGCCCAAACCGTTCTACTCGTTGTTGATGAAGACTTTATTCGCTCAGATTGCACAAAGAGATGTACACTTAAAAGTAATACACTCAGTACAGTACACTGATGCGAATGCGCTGCAGGAGACCACCGGAACATAGAGAGCTGCGCTGCCCGGAGAACAGTAGGGTCGTCCCAGAGGACTTTCCCAAACTGAACCTCTCTTGAGCCTGGATCAGCCCCTTTATAAACTATATGTTTGTCTCCTTTCTCTCGGTTCCATGGGTACATCTACAGCGCACCCGCTCACAAAGTGCACTTTCTGGTCATAAGTAAACACATTAGAACACGTTAATGAACTCGGGTTAACATGTAACGATGGATGGAACTTTCCATGTCTGTGACACATGTGTACATTTCCATCATCAGTGCATACCATCTTACACCTAGGCAAGACATCAAGATATACATATGTCAGTACATTAGATTTCATATAAATGTACCATAGTTAAAAACATGTATGTGTGTGGACATGGTATGTGTGTGTAGCGTGTGTGTGTGTGTGGTGTGTGTATACCTATGTTCCCCTTGAGCATCTTCCTAGGTCATGCTACTTCTGTGTTACTACATCACTACATTACTACAGACCGCGTACAGACTTCAGGACCTTGGATAGTGCCATGCACTACCTGGGCATATCTTTTCAGTACAGGTTCTGTCTTTTATCTATCCCTATAGGTTTTTCTTTAATGCTTATACGACTGCTTCTGTGTGTGTGTGTGTGTGTGTGTGTCTGTCTGTGCCTCACCTGGCATGTGTGCTTAGAGTACACGTGCTTAAGCGAGGCGCCTACCCCTGTCATTCTTGACCATCTGCTCCTGCATTAGTGTGCCTGGACTGTTTGTCTTTCATGTCAGCAAGGCACAAGTGGCCTTTTTGGGCCTACTTCTCCAACAAAGGCACAGGCGGTGTAATTGGGCCTACTTCTTCCACAACTAGTTTCATTGCTGCACACTATACATTTCACTAATCTAACATACCATACATAAGTTTATTAACTGGTGCCAGACATCACCCAAAAACTCCCACAAAACCACAACTAACATACTTCAACCAATCGTCAAGAAAATTTGGGAAGAAGAACAGATACCAACAGAATGGAAGGAAGGCTACCTCATCAAGTTACAGAAGAAAGCAGACCCCAGCAACTGTAACAACTATCGTGGGATAACACTGCTGTCTATTCCAAGCAAGGTGTTCTACAGAATTATCCTAAATAAAATCAAAGACTCAATAGACACACAGCTCCGTGACCAACAGGCCGGCTTCTTGCACAGACCAAATGGCTACACTCAGAATCATTTTAGAACAATCAGTGGAATGGAATGCACCCCTATAGCCTACATCAACTTCGTTGATTATGAGAAGGCATTTGACAGCGTGGACAGAGGGACCCTGTGGAATCTACTTAGTCACTATGGAATTCCAAGGAAGATTACCAACATCATCAAAAACTCCTACGAAGACATGACATGCAGAGTAGTAGGAGGCACAGATGTCAATGTGAGAATGAGAATAGGCAAGGCAAGAGCAGCTTTCAACCAGCTGAGGAACATTTGGAAATCCAAAAGTATAGCCATCAACACCAAGACCAGACTCTTCAACTCCAATGTGAAGTCAGTTTTACTGTACGGATCTGAAACGTGGAGAACTACTGTAGTGGCAATCACCAAGAAGACCCAGACATTCATCAACAACTGTCTGAGAAATATTCTGCGTATCCACTGGCCAGAAACCATCAGCAATGAAGAGCTCTGGCGCCGAACAGATCAACAACCAGTTGATGAAGAAATTCTCAAGACACGTTGGAGATGGATTGGACACACTCTGCGAAAGCCAACCTCCAACACCACTAGGCAAGCCCTCACATGGAATCCTCAAGGAAAGAGGAGGCAAGGTTGCCTGATTTTAGACTTCAGATCACTACCGCGATTCTGGTCTGACCAGGACTATAACGATTAGCATTTCCATACAGGAAGAACTTTGTTTCCATGGCCTGGTTAACCCGCCTCCCTCGGCTTGCTACTGGTTGAGGGATGTGCCAAAGTTTAAACCAAACATTTCTTAGCCCAATAGAACGTCTCTGCTTAAACCACGTCACTGCCTTGAATTTGCCTCTAGCCTGGACGGTTGGAAATGCTCAGTGGGTGGAGTTCCCGCTGTAGCTGGATTGAGCAAGCTCTTGGCGCTACTGTGTGTAGCTGAGCTGAAGGCGTTGCTAGAGGCAAGGCAGACCGAGAAACACATGGCGTCGTGATCTACAGGCAGACTACAAGAGGGCTGGCTATACCTGGGAACAACTGGAGAGACTTGCACAGGACAGAGATGCCTGGAGAAACCTTGTTGGTGGTCTATACCCCAGTAGGGGTAATAGGCGTAAGTAAAGTAAGTACACCACAACCACATGGGTGTGTTTATCAATGGAAATAGATCTGTAATAAAGTAATGTTGCTATCCCTCAGCTAATTGGGAATTTTTGAGAGCAACAATCTGACATAGGCTAAGCAAATTTCAGCTCGATGGTAAGTTTTGAAATTATACAGCAATTGGACGTAATGCAGTTATGACATTTTTAAAGTTTTATCAAAAGAGTGTTGTCAGGATTGAAAAATAACATGCATCAGGGCTTGTTTAGAAATATTAATTTGCGAGTATAGTGTAGGCCTATGGTGATTACCATGAGTTACCATGGGGCCAGTTAAATTTCATACAAATCTTCCTTGTGTAGTCTAGTTCGTTGTGTGCAGTGTGCATTTGTGTGGTGTGTTGGGCTTTCACTTCACCTTCACTTCACTATTGGTGGTAGGCCTACTGCAGCACTTAATTCGCAGAGAAACTTAGAGGTCATTGGTAGTATTGGGTTGAAGTTGTCCCTACCAAAGCTCAAACCAAACCTTGGAAACGGCAATTAGCGACAGCACAGGAAATCAGCAAGTGCAGCCTCCCATCTTGTGTAGTGTACCTTCAGTCAATGCAAATCAATAGAGAACATGCCCACCTCTGTCAAAAAATGGACTGAAATGGTCAGGCTATAAATATCTACTTAAATCATGCAAGTTTATACATTTTAACATCAGTTAGTACTATATTATTAATTATGTACACATTTAGCAACACACATACAGAGGAAAAAAAACAGTTGACAGAGGGGACACACAGAGGCCACCAACAAAAGGAGAGGGCGCAAGGTTTGACACCCAGTGTGTGACACCTAGACGACCTTGGTATTGCAGTACTGAGAAGTAATCTGTCATCTTATAACCCTAAGCTTAAAATAAATAGGATTTCTGCGGACAAAGACTCGTCTTATTTTCCAATGCGTAATATTACTTTATTTATGAGTGATTCTACGTTTCGTCTACGCTTTTGGCCAAAGCAAATTGTCAATTATCAGGTTTTTTTTCCAACTAACTGTAACAGGTTGGACTAGGTCCCCTGTTAGTGTGCATGTTGTAATTGAAAACAGCTGCCCGTGTGGGCGAGGGTGGAGCCCTTCCGGTTAGTATAAATTGCCTACTATGTTGTCTGTTAGCCAGGTGTGGCTAACCTCAGTACCGGTTGGCGCTTGGGGAAGCCCTGTACGCTGGGTGAAGTAGGTGATGTTGGCGTGTTGGGTGTTGGACCCACACTGGAGCGCGTAGAGCGCAGCTGAAATGCGGACGCCAGGTTGCCGCATGTAGTCTAACCGGCTCGAAGGTAAGCCCTTCTGTGTGCACCTGGCGATAGCCAATTATGTTTGTACTGTGGCTAACGAGATGTTGTTTCACTGCAGCATTGCATGGTGAAGCAAGGGTCAACCGTAGACTTCCAAGCTCGGTCCAGTGCTTCCCAATTGCAACTGAAGGTAATTTCTAATTAACCGTCACTCTGTGCCTGTGGCTTTCATACCACACCTTGCTCATTGATAATGGCATTTCCCTGGCATTAACCCAGTCTGTCTTGTGCTTTCTAGGTTGAGCACATTATTGTCAATTGGCTGGGGTGGGGGGACGCCGCCGTCTTTTCCCGGTGTTTGTGTTTGTTATTTTGCCTTTTACCACCACGAGCTCTTTTAGTAGTGGCAGGTTGTTGTTCCTTTGCGCAGGTGCGCGACGCTTTCGTCTTTCAGCCATACGGTCTGACACGGTCAGCTCCAGTCACCCACCCCTTAGACAAGGGATGAGTGATTGGGGACTGGCCGGTTGAGATTTGTAGCAGTATCGTGTAAACTTATTGGTGAGGTGTAGATCCCCTGAGTGGTATAGTAAACTCTCTGCCAAGAGGCCTGATTTGATAAACATAGGCTACCTCTTCACTGTGAATCATTTCAGTGTGCTGTGACTTATTTTGTTTATTTTGATTATGTTTTGTGTGTACAGTTTTGATTGATTGCAGTGTTATTTTGCATTCGCAGTGCAGTGTGTAGTTAACACACTCAGTAAATTACCTGTACTACTCAGTGCTCTCGCACTTAAGCCGTCACCGTTTCACGATATGTACCTGTATTGACTTCAGTAGAGTTAAGACTCTGTTTGTGTATATGGACTCAAGTGAACTGCCTGCTCATTTTGAAAACGAATAAGACTGAAAGCAGAAGAAAATAAAAACTATTGTATGTGCAACAGCTGTGTCATCCTTGTCATCTAGAACCTGTCGGGGAAAATTGTATTTTTAACATCTGGGTTGTCTCACCCTTAACGAGACTGGCGTAGTCACCTTTTAAAACCTAATTGCTTAAAAGTTAGTAATCCTACCAACCTCCACTCTGCTACATAAATGACCTAGATGTTTACATAGTGTATATGTTTAAGTTTCCAAACAAACAAATTGCCAAGCTTAATCTTAAATCATTTGATAAATACTCTAATGAAAGCGAACATTTGCTTGATTATTTTGTCAACCGTGTTATGGACAAATACTATGTCATTTCAAACATATATAAAAATACTACAGAGTTGAAACAACATACGTTTGAAAGTGCTTATGTCCCTTAACAATAATGTTGTCATTAATCTGTGCTGCTATAGAAAATATGATTGTTGAGCTTCTTAAGTAGGATTTTATGATTCACTGTCATACAGACTGACACATTTTCATTATAAATCCCTGTAACGTCTGATTTGAAATGAGTCACCCTCCTTACACAAGACTTCCTTCTCCAGAGATAATCCCTAGTGTCTGTTCATATGATTTTTCCAACACATAAGGGATCAATAGCTCAAAAACACTTTCAAAACAGTCAACCGTGTTACTCAACTGTGTTACGGTCAACAGTGCAGGGGAACAAGTCGGCACTTTTTTTTAGGAGAAAAAACAGAGCAGACAAACCCATCTCCCTAGAACACAAATTATTTTGTTTGTTTGTCTGTCAATATGGAGATAAATTGGCAAAAACATACTCCTCCTCAACTGTCATCAGTGTTGCCAGATTGGGCTGTTTCCCGCCCAATTGGGCTGCTTTGGATGGCTGTGTGCGGGTAAAAATGGCATTAATCAGAAAAACCTGCCCACTTTTTGCCATAAAAAATCAATAGAATGGGGCGGGATTTTGTGCTTCTAGGCGGGTTTTGAAATTTTTTTGGCCTGGAAATCATCAACCTCATCTGGCAATCCTGACTGTCATAGCTAATTGTAACACCATTGACGGTAACACGGCTTGACATTTCAGCCATTTTCATGGTGTTGTGCTAACTGAGGACCTCAGAAGTGCCACCACAACACCTTAATCAATTCATGTATTTGTATGCTTTATCTGTGTTTTTCTACATGTGATTTCTAATTCAGATTCTTATAAATATGTTGATAACACAGTTGACAGGCAATTTTCCCGCTATGAGAACATTAAAAAAATTGATTAAATCATGGAAGGATGGAGCTCAAAACTTACCAAAAAGTCTTCCCATATCCTGCCGAGAATGATATGACATCACGTGATGATATTCATATGGCCCACGACCAAACCCTTACTGATTTATGGAGGGGGTTTCAGACCGTGACACGGTTAACACAGTTTTCGTGGACACACACCAAATGGCAAATTTCATGTATAATGGAAAGCACAATGGTCTTTCTGACAGTTTTGTCATATTGTGATAATTACTGTGAATCAACATTTGCAATCATCTTGGGCAAAAGAAGTTTCTTTACATGCTAATATGAAGACTGAATCTGACATTTGGAAAACAGGACGGCATGAAAACACCCAAAACCAGTATTAAATACTCATTCTTGCTGAGGGAAATAATGTTATGCCTTGACTGTTTGTATACAGATAAATATGTGCTAATGTCCAAAACATCATTGGTTGCAGTTAATAGTTAGTGGAATTGGCAAATAAAGTCCACGGACCTAAAAGCGCACACGAATCATAGAATGACCCATGTGTTTGTGTGTTCATCCTGCCATGTACTGTATGTTAACACCCATATTCAGAGCTGTGAAAGAGCAGAAAATTCACCTGTGGTTCAATCTTCCAGGTGGGTCCTCTGTACACATAGGCAGAGTACACTGGGATCCCCTTAGCAGTGTTATACAGGGTGGCATACCTGCAGGCACGCACACACACACACACACACACACACACACACACACACACGCACACACACACACACACACACACACACACACACACTGGACAAAAAAAACCCTTTTGGAAAGTTATTTTTTGTCACAATGTAGGCCTATTGTGGTCCATGTCTATATAATAATCTATAAATGCTTCATGATCAAAAGCAAGTGACCATAATGCCCCGATATAACGCAGCTGGAACTTTCACATGCCCCCTCAGCACCTGCCCCCCAAAATGTCTATACACGCCACTGCACAAACACACACACACACACTTATGTGAAAGACTGAGGTAGCGGCTGCCATAATAGTTGTCCCTAATTCCTGGGACATTAGGCCCGAATCTCTGGCAGATGTCTTGGTATCTCTGTGGGTCTCGAAGTATAGTCACCGCGTTATTGTAAATGAAGTATCTACGACAGTTAGCGAAACCAGGACTGAGTTCCCCCTCCCCCAATGAGAGGAGACTCAGCAGCACTAACGGACCAATCAGCTTCATGATGAAGACGGCAGTGATGATGATAATGATGACGATGATAAAGATGATCAAAGAAAAGTGAGGAGGAGAGTGCCGTGGATTGGTTTGGTCTGTACTTCTTCTTTCCAGGCACGCTGCAGTTCAAGGTCCAATTGCAAATAATCCAGCGCTCACAGTGACGTTGATGAAGACTTTATTCAGGACTGGAGCATCAGATTCAGCATACAGATCAACTGCAAGATACACTCTAAGTCTTAGCTGGAAACAAAGTCCTAAGCAAAACCTAAGACCCAGAGAATCTACTGTCAGTCGCAACCAGAATCTAAGTCCAGAGTGACCCCACTGCAAATAGCAAGACAGCAGAGGTGATCAGCCCGAAGCGTTGCCACTGGGAGTGTCTCAGGAGGGTGTCTCGGTAGAGTAGAGAGTCTTTAGAGCTAGAGAGTCCAGGTCTGGAGCTCCCGTCTTTATTCTCTTCTGGCCTCGGGGAAACTCCGTCCTGACCAATCACACACCCAGTTGCCACACTGTGTGTGTGTTGGTGGGTACTGTCTGTGAACACAATACACACACACACACACACACACACACACACACACACACACACACACACACACACACACACACACACACACACACACACACACAAACACACACACACACACACACACACGACACATGAACACACACATACAGACTCTAGACACATGAACACACACACACACACACACACACACACACACACACACACACACACACACACACACACACACACACACACACACACACACACACACACACACACACACACTAGACACATGAACAC
>NC_085858.1:1210000-1230000 GCF_034702125.1 Engraulis encrasicolus
CGTGCACCCTTGTCGATCACAAGTGGATAGTGTGTGTGTGTGTGTGTGTGTGTGTGTGTGTGTAAGGGCAGCGTTCGGCGTGTACCCTTGTCGATCACAAGTCCAAAACAGTTCTTGGCTTGCTTACTCTTTCAGGCCTGTCTTGGATACAGTGGCAGAGGCTGGTGTGGTAGGTAACAGGTTGGATTCTGTGTGCTGTGCATTGTTAACTGTATGCTCGTCAGTGTGGGTGTGATGATCTTCCTTGAAGTTCAGTGGTGTCAATTCAAGCAGACATAAGAGGTATGACCTCCACGATAGGTCTAAGGAATGTTTTCACACCCCCACCCTTGGTAACCCTCAGTTCTAGCTGCCTGACTTTCCCATCACGACCAGGAATGGCTCTGGTTACGAGAGCCATGGGCCATTCATTTCTTTTCACTTGGCTGTCCTTCAGCAGGACAAGGTCGCCGTCTTTGATGTTTGGCATACTTTTTTGCCATTTGCTGCGAGTCTGCAGTGTGACCAAGTATTCCTTTCTCCATCTCTCCCAGAACATGTTGGCAAGATGCTGGACTCTTCTCCACTGTTGGCGGTACAAGTCTGTCTTTTCAAAGGGTACAGGGGGAGGTTGAGGGGCGGATGTTTTTTGTGTGAGGATCATTGCTGGTGTCAAGAGAAAGGGGGACTCGGGATCAGTGGAGATGGGTGTCAGAGGCCTTGCATTGATGATGGCACATACCTCAGCCATGAGAGTAGACAGCACTTCGTGGGTGAGGCACGAGGGAGTGATATGGGAGAGCATGGAGTCCAGTATCCGTCTTGAGATTCCAATCATCCTTTCCCACACACCGCCCATATGAGAAGAGTGGGGTGGATTGAAACTCCATGTGCACCCTTCTTCACTGAGGTATTTGGATACACTTGGTTCTGTTGAATTGTCCATGAGCATTTTTAGTTCTTTGCATGCTCCTCTGAAGTTAGTTCCACAGTCAGAATGTATTTGCTTTACAGGGCCACGTAATGCAATGAAGCGGCGTAGAGCATTTAGGAAGGATGAGCTGTCCATTGACTCGATCAGTTCGATGTGTACGGCACGCACACTCAGACAGGTGAAAATCACGGCCCACCTCTTGCTGTTGGCCTGGCCTCCACGGGTACGGCGAGTGGAGATCTCCCATGGGCCAAACACGTCCAGTCCCACATTGGTGAAGGGTGGCTCGGTGCTGAGGCGGTCAGGGGGAAGATCGGCCATTCTCTGCTCCGCTGTCCTTCCTCTGAGCTTTTTGCAGGTGACGCACTTTCGGAGGAGACTGTTGACGCATCTCTTCGCTCCAATGATCCAGAAGCCCTCTGAGCGGATGGAAGCCTCCGTGAAGAACCGACCTTGGTGTTTCACTCTCTCGTGAAAGTGATGGGTGAGGAGAGTGGCGACATGGCTGCGGCCCGGAATAATGAGTGGATGCTTCTCAGTTGTGTCGAGCATGGCGTGCTCAAGTCGTCCTCCTATCCTCAACAGACCGTTCACAAGAGTAGGGGAAAGCTTTCGGAGTGGGCTGTTTCTGGGGATTTCTTTCTCTTTCTCCAGACATGCGAATTCGGCTTGGTAGGCCTCTCTCTGCACACATCTGATAACAACGTCTGTTGCTTGTGCCAGCAGATCAGCTGTGTGAGACTCCACACAGCGATGCCAACCCTTACAGGCGTTTTTCTTTTTGTAGGACTGTACGATGTGGATGAGAGTTGCTATGCTTCTAATGAGGGACTTCCATGAGGAGAATCTCTTGAAACGGTTAGAGACAATTGTTGTGTTTACATTTGTGCATGTGGTGGCATAAGCTCTTACCTCCACATCGGACTCTGGAAGGACAAGGTCAAAGGGTGCTTCATCTGTGACGTGTGAAGAGTCGAGCTGCTGCAAGAATCTTGGACCGGTGAGCCAGATGGTTTCAGTGAGATGGGCTGCAGGGACTGATTTGGTAGCCACGTCTGCTGGGTTCAGTGCTGTGGGTACGTAGTGCCATTGCTCTGGGCGTGTATACCGCCTGATCTTTTGAACTCTGTTACTGACGTAGACATAGAATCTCCGAGTTTCATTGCAGATGTACCCCAGCACTACTTTGCTGTCTGTGTAGAATTCTAAAGCGTCTGGCTTACAGTCTAACTCTTGCATAATCAGCTCTGCTAAGTCGACTGCAAGGACAGCAGCGCACAGTTCGAGTCTGGGGACAGTGTGGTTTGGCAGAGGGGCTAATTTGGACTTGCCCATGATGAAGCCCACATGACAGGTACCCTCGTTGTCTGTGACTTTTAAGTAAGCTACAGCTGCTATAGCCTGTATAGATGCATCTGCAAACACATGGACCTCTTTTCTAGCTGCTTTTGAGAGGGAGGCTATAGTGTATGCTCGTGGAGTTTCATACCGTGTTAGATCTTGAAGAGAGTCTCTCCAGGCATTCCATTCCGCTTCCTTTTCAGGGGGGAGGGGGGCGTCCCAGTCTGTGGTTGTGCCTGTAAGCTCTCTGAGCAGTCGATTTCCTCGGATGGTGATGGGGGCCACGAAACCAAGGGGGTCGAACAGGCTGTTGACTGTGGCTAGAACACCTCTGCGGGTGAATGGCTTGTCAGAGTTGTCAACACGGAAGGTGAATGTGTCATTTTGCAGGTTCCAGCTCAGGCCAAGGCTGCGTTGAACAGGAGGAGAGTCTATTTCCAGGTCTAGGTCTTTCAAGTCTTTTGCATAATCTGATGAAGGGAAAGCTTGCATGACTGCTGGGCTGTTGGATGCGATCTTATGGAGTCTTAGGTTCGAGACAGCGAGCATTTCTTGAGTAACTTTGATCAGGTTGATGGCTTCGGGAACCGAGGAGAGAGATTTGAGTCCATCATCAACGTAAAAATCCCTTTGTACAAAGTTCCTTGCCTCTGCACCAAACTCAGCTTCTCCGTGTAGAGCAGCACGTCTGAGTCCATATGTCGCAACGGCAGGGGAAGGCCTATTGCCAAACACGTGAACTCTCATTCTGTATTCAACAATGTCTTGAGATATGTCGTTGTCCCTGAACCAGAGGAAACGAAGATAGTTCCTGTGATCGTCTCTGACAATGAAACTGTGGAACATTTGTTCTATGTCTGCAGTGATGGCTATTTGCTCTCGTCTAAAACGTAACAGGACTCCAAGCAGGCTGTTGTTCAGGTCTGGGCCGGTTAGCAGCACATCGTTCAGCGACATACCATGGTGACGAGCACTGGAGTCGAACACCACCCTAATCTGGTCAGGTTTGCGTGGGTGGTAGACACCAAATGATGGTAGGTACCAGCATTCTTCGTTTTCATGAAGAGGTGGGGCCAGTTCAGCATGGTGATGATCAAAGATCTTCTGCATGAATGCCACAAAGTGCTCTTTCATTTGAGGCTTTCTGTCGAGTGTGCGGCGGAGAGAACTGAGACGGTATAAAGCTTGGCCTTTGTTGTTTGGTAAGTTTGCTCTCGGGAAACGGAAGGGAAGCGGGGCCACCCAGCTGTTTGTGTCATCCATGAACATCTCTTTGTCCATCAGTTGTATGAAGACCCTGTCCTCAATCGACGGTGCCACTTTGTCATCGTCTGGTGTTCCTTCAAAGATACTTCTGTCTTGGGGAGTTTCACAGCAGAGGTTCTTGTTGGGAGTGAGCTGGAAATCAGAGGAAGACTGAGAGGAGGGAGAGAGTTTTAACACACTGTGTGTATTCGATGTCTCTTTCACTAAGATGTGATTGTGGCATGGGCTGAAATGCGAAGGACGTCCATTGCTGAGAATGTTTGTGCGGTAAGTGTTCACGGTGGTGGGCTTGTGAGCAGCACCTAGGCAAACCTCACCAACTACCACCCAGCCAAGGTCAAGTTTCTGAGCATAAGGTGCATTCTTAGGCCCGTTGCGTTGATCTCTGACTTTGTGAATTTGCAGAACATCACGGCCAAGCAAAAGGAGGATCTGTGCCTCTGCATCGAGAGGGGGGATAAGATGAGCAATTGAGCTTAGATGAGGGTGGTGTTTTGCTGCTTTTGGTGTGGGTATTTCTGATCTATCATCTGGCATGTGGTTGCACTCAATGAGTGTGGGGAGAGTCACGTTGCATGTTCCATCGAGAGATCGAGCAATGAAGCCAGCTGCCTTCCTTCCAGACATCTCTGTGACTCCAGCGCATGTGCGAAGTGTGTAAGGTGATTCTGTGCTTTTGAGGTGGAATATGTCAAAGAACTCTGATCGTGCGAGTGACCGATTGCTCTGGTCATCGAGTATTGCATAAAGTTTCACAGCTTTTTCTGGATTGCTTTTTGTGATACACCTCAATCAGGCAGATCTTGGAGCAAGAGCGAGAGGTAAATGAGTCGCCACAAACATCAGTGCATTTGTTGTTAATTGCAGGAGGGCCATTCTCTTCTCCCTCCCCGCCATGCTCTGCATGGGGGAGGTTGACGGTCCATGGAGGTGGTCCAGGATGAAGGGCTGTGATGTGTGTGTTGCCGTTGCATTCGGAACAGTGCACTGCTATGTTACAGTCCTTTGCCACATGTCTGTTTGAGGAGCAGCACTTGAAACATATGTTATTTTCTTTCAGGAATGTTTTACGGTCTTCAATGGTTTTTGCTCGAAAGGCTCTGCAGCGTTTCAGGGGGTGTGGTTTTTCGTGAATGGGACACTGTTTGTCAATGTCGGGAGTGTCTGTTTGTGTGTGAGAGACCTCGGTTTTATTTGTAGACACAAAGCCTTTAGGTTGCCACTGACGTTTCGCAGAGTAGTTTGGTTTTGTAGTGTCAGCAACATTTATGCTCAGTGTGAAGCTGGGATCGTTGCGCGTGTGGGCTTCGCTGCAGACGAAGTCAGTGAAGTAACAGAAAGGGGGAAAGACTACTTGGTTATTGGCCTTGTACTTGGAGCCCAATGACATCCATTTCTCTTGGAGGCTGTGAGGGAGTTTGGTGACGATGGGGGCTACACCGCGTGCAGTGTCAAGGTAAGAGAGCCCGGGCAGAAGGCCATCCGACTTAGCGGAATCAATTTCTTTTAGCAGGTCGCCGAGCTCTCTGAGCTTTTGAGGTTCCTTTATGTTTATTCGGGGGAAGTTTTCTAGCCTGTCGAAAAGAGCCTTTTCTATTATATCAGGACATCCATAGCAGTCCTCAAGTCTTGTCCACACCATTCTAAGGCCTGCAGCGGGGTCAGTAATGTGGACGGCTCTTTTCCTCTTTACATGCTCTGAAGACTGAGGCCCTAGCCATTTAACCAAAAGATCAAGCTCTTCACTGGGAGTCAATCTGAGACCTTCTGTGGCATTGATAAATGAAGGCTTCCAGGCCCAGTAGTTTTGAGGGTGATCATCAAACTTGCTGAGTCCTGAATTAACAAGCTCACGACGCGCTAAATATCTAGAGATGTCAGCCATGTCTGCATGGTTTGCATTTCGTGGTAGGAGCTCTTCTCTTTTAATGAAATCTGTAATTTGGTGTGCTGATGGCTGGTGTGCACCCGGTGTACTGTGATGAGCATGGATCTGACTGCGAGCTGGTTGGATGGAGATGTCGGGTTGGTCATAAGCATGACGGAGATGTAGCTGCATGTCTGGGTGTTCCATGATGTGTGGCTGGTGCATGGAATGGGGCTGATGTGTTCTGGCTTGTGCTGGATTGCAGTGTGAAAGAGGGTATGACTGTATATTGGCTTGTTTAGCAGCGAAAGTTTGATGAATATTTTTGGTGGTAGGGAGATAGTGTGACTGGGCTTGATATGGAGAGAGTTGATGGTGAGTTGGTTGCTGAGGATAATGGGGATGCACTTGTATGTCGGTGGGTTCTTTGTTGTGAGACTGCTGGGGCATAGTGTTGATAAGAGGGGGGAAATGGGGCTGAGCTGAGTTATGGTGTGCAGGAGGGCATGACTGTGTAATTTGCTCCGGAGTATAAGTCTGATAGGTAGCCTTGGTGGGAAGAGGATAGAGAAGTGACTGGCTCTGATAGGGGGATAGCTGACCATTGAGTGCGGCATAGTAATGTGATACAGGAGAGTCAGTGTTTCGGTTTTCCATAGGTCCAACTGGCAATGGGAAAATATCACTTTTAATTTAATTAATTTCTAGCTCTGCTGCCGCAGCCGCTGACTCGAGAATTTCAGCTTCCACGAGAGCTGTCGCGACATCCTTTTCATGTTGAAGTGTGCGGAGCTCTACCTCCAACCTGGCCTTTTCTAATATGACTGCAGCCTCTCTCTTGAGCAGTGCACTGCATGCCTTTGCTGCTTCGGGCTTTAGCGGCTATCATACTCGCAGGCATTCTTGACGGACATGACGGACTATTGGATGTTATTGGATGTGATTGATCTTGTTTCCAGCTGACTGAAAGAATTTGTGCGTCTCACCTCTGTATTTCCTGGCGTCTCGCGTTGCCATTCTTTAGTCGTAGTTCTAGGGCACCGTTGTTTTCGTCCGCTGTGGTGCTGCTTTTTTACTATCTTGTCCTCCGGTGGTCCCAAATACCATTGACAAGTAGCTTAAACAAATCTTCTTATTTCAAGAACGAGTCGAACAACGTTGGATGAAGTTCATGTTGTTTAGTCATAAATAGATCTGTAAAACTGTACAAGAATGATAGAAGAATACTTTAAATTAATATACGAATAACAGGCTAAATAACAAGTTACATGCAATGAGATGAGATCTGCTTATGTTACACAGACTCATGCGATTAATGAGCAAACATACATTGACTAAAATAACTTACAAGCAATGCTTTTGAAAGACGAAACAAAGTTGCCAAGTGGCGTTACAGTTGTTGTTTATATCCGTTGCCGTAGCAACGACTTGTGGTCGCAGCCAGACTGCCGCGCGGCGTCATTAAAACAAACGAGATTCCGTAACAGTAAGAGTATATAATAAATTGTTCTGGGTTTATGTTTGTGTATGTGCGAGTACGTGTGGTTTTTTTGGGGTTTTTTAATCGTTCTTAAGTGTGGTGCTCGTCTTAAATGGCGTATTACCTCAACGTGAGTTTGAGAGTTTGAGAATACGATAGTCAATTGACTCAATTGCCATTAGGGGGAATTAGTCCATTTTTTGTAATACTAAGGGGGGCCTTGGCAGGCTTAAGGGGGATTCATACTTGTCGTGACTGGCGCTACCCTCCTTCATACTTCACTCGCGACCTCACTCGCGACCTCACTCGCGCCGTCACGTGACCCAAAATGACGTCACACGCCGTGGCGCGAGCTGCCGTGGCGCGACGTCGTGCACCCCACATTTTTTGTAACTTGTCGTGCGCCACCAGCGACCATGCAGGTAGGCAGACAAAGCAGGAGTTGCGAAGAGAGGCTACAACTACTGTAGGCTACTACAGAATGGATCCTGCATCATTTTGAGGATAATAAAATGTCCTAGAGGGTTATTTTATCTTCTCTCTTAAATATTGTTCAGTGAAACAATTGTTTACTTTGTTCAGAAGCACGTTGTGTTCGGCGATCTATTTATAAATTCTGCCGCCAGAACAATGCTCTCACATGGTCTTGGAATGATCTGGCAATGTAGGCTACAACAAAAAATATATGTTTCAATGTGGTAAGTCACAAGTCAGACGTTCAGTAGTCCTACAGCAGCCGTGTTTGGCTTTCTATTTTATACATCCGTAGAACTCACGCTGCGAGTTGCGAAAGATACTGCCGTTTCTCTCATGAACAGCAGAGGGCACTTCCGACAATGCGAGCGAAAGCCTGTTTGAAGTATGAATAGTCTGGCGCAAGTGATGACGTCATTAATGGTTCTCGCGCCAAACGCGCCAAAGTGCGCACGTGAAGTATGCAGAGCCCTTTACAGTACGATGACGCCAAGAATTGGGATGCTTGTTATGATGAGGTCAAGGGGTTGTTTGTTCAAAAGAGTTTGAGAACAACTGCCCTGGAACTTGCGCCTTAATGTCAAGTTAGTATTCTTGAATAACTTTCATATACTGTATACTGTATGCACAGAGGCAGAGCCACTGACAGCTTTGCACGGCTGGGTCTGGGACAAAGTCATCTGAAAGCCCCCCTCCTCCATGGGCCTGTGACAACTGATCCCTGCATGTAGGTTGAGTCAGTTGTCTCTCTGTACTGTACTGTGCATGTGTCTGTTGGAGTCCGTTGAGGACGACATGGCCGACAGCAACACATGTCATGTCGTCCTCATCTGATCTCCTCCAGACTAGGGTCCTTGCAGTCCAGGGATCACAGATACATCTGTCTGTCTGTCTGTCTCTCTCTCTCTCGCTGTATAGTGTGTGTGTGTGTGTGTGTGTGTGTGTGTGTGTGTGTGTGTGTGTGTGTGTGTGTGTGCGTGGGCGTGTGCGTGTGTATGTGCGTGTGCGTGTGTATGTGCGTATGATCAGAGACAAATATCTGTCACCACTTCCTTGCTTCTGATTGGCCGATTGGGCTGCCTGCAGACGTTACCTCATCCCCTGTGATATCAGATCATGTCTCTCTGTCTCTCTGTCTCTCTCTCTCTCTCTCTCTCTCTCTCTCTCTCTCTCTCTCTCTCTCTCTGTGTGTGTGTGTGCGTTCTATGATATCAGATCATGTCGCAGTCGGAGTGTGTGAAATGAATTAAGCTGCAGACTCACACACATTTTGGAGAGTTTCTCTCTCAGATACACACATGAGAAAACTCTCTGTCTCCCGCTCAACTCCCAACTATTTCTTACAAGGTCTATGGGTGCGAGCAAACAGCAAAGTTCATATTTAGTAGAAAAGTCGCACTCTCAGGTGTAGTTCTTGTATTTTTAATCTAGTGGGTTAGCATGACAGACAGATGTCTCGGCTTAAGCCTTCTTCAGCATCTTTGCGCCTTCTTCAGCGTCTCTCTCTCCCCTCAGACACACATGAGCACACGCTCTTCCTGTGCAAGACTCTCTGTGTTCGTCTGGGTCCAAGGCCTTTAAAGTCCTCTTGTTACAGTTTGGGATTTCCTGAAACTGAACGCTGTTTAGTTAAGATATTAAACAGCTGTGCCACTTGAGTTAACACCTCCACAGTAGCTCTGGGGTCTGGTCTGAGTAGGTCTGTTGTGTGATGAGCTCTTTGGTGTGAGTTAAGGCATTTGGAGTTGACACTACAGCTAACCTCGACCAGCCTCACTAGTCCTGGACTTATATGCACCACACTGCCACTGGAATGCCATGATGACTACCACAACTACTAGGAATAATAAAATCAACAACAACTACATTATTATTATGATGATGATGATGATGATGGTGATGATGATTCTTCTTCTTCTTCTTCTTCTTCTTCTTCTTCTTATTATTATTATTATTTCTATTATTGTTGTTGTTGTTGTTTTTGTTATTGATGAATAACGGCCCCAGCCTACCTACCTGAGGAACACACTAAAGCCGTATGTTTCTAGAGGAGATGAGAACTACGCTCCTCCATCTCAGGCCGTCTGGCCCTGCCGCTTGCTCACTCTAAGTGATTCCAGTCAAGACAGTTCTCTGTTGTTGATGGAACAGCCTCCCAGAGGCAGCAAGTCAGACAAGGCACATTTCTCTCTGCCTTCAAGAAGCAAGTAAAAACTCTGCTCTTTTGTGACAATCTACTACACTAACTTAATGCTTGAACTGATGTGTATGTGTGAAATTGTATTCTACTTAACCATGTGTTAATGTAACTTGAAAAAAACGGACCCTACTTAGCAACTGCACTTGTTGTTCAGTAGGCTATCTGTGCACTTTGTTCCTACTAGTGATGTCAGCTATGATTATGTCTTATATACGATAAACAAAAAAGTAATTTGATGGCTGTGCTATTTGGAAAATGTATGAAAACAAGGAGAAACAAACACTTGTTTGTAGTCAAAGTTTACTTTGAAACAAAAAGCTGCATAAAATAGAAGGATGTGATATGGCCAGCATATTCAAATAGCCAGCATGGTGATATGGCCAGCATATTCTCAAATCACTCCAAATAAGACAGGACTCACCTTCCTCGCAAAACATTCATTCACAAATTCTTGGAAATTGAAAAAAAGAACTTTAAAGTCAAGCAACTTTAAAGTGATACTGTCCCATTTTTGGAAATAAGCTTATTTTGCACATCTCCTTGAGTTAAATGATTGAGTTTTACCTTTCTCCTGTGCTTTCAACCATTCTCTGAGTATCGCAGTGCATATGTTACCTCTAATCTAGCAGTTAACGTTGAGTCCTATGAGACCAGTTAGCCACCAGCTGGTCTCATACAGGGCTTTGAACCAGTTCAAGGAACGAAAACGAAAACCGGGAACTTTTTGTATTTTACAAGGAACAGAAACAAAACCGGAAACGCTATTATTTTTTATGTTCTGGAACAGGAACACTTATTGAAAAATAATGGTAACCGGTTAATAAAAACAAAAAGTTTTTAGCCTTTTTTCCTGGGCATGTTACCATGACGGCTGAGGTTCACGTCCTGTGTGATATCAGACATTCGCTGACTGAATGGAGAGAGAGAGCGGTGGATTACAAAATCTCCACTCCACATCCTAAATCAGAAAAACCTGACATACAAAAGGGCAGAGTTCCCATTGTATAGACATATTGCAGAGAAGCACGTTTAAAGCGCACGAGAATGTTTTTCGTTAATGGGCATCCATGGCCACTTCAAATGCAGATATGCACTCGCAATGTCCGTCATAGCGCTCCCGTCACCCAAGTCAGTGTGTAGCATGCATTTTTATATTTTGAGGTTTATTCTTCCTCTACTTAGGTCGTCCAAGAAATACAAAATTCTGGAGGATATTCTTTTCATCCGCTTGAATAAACAGTTTGGAATGTAGGCTGACCCATTTGTACTTCCGTCTTTCTTGGTTAATTAACGTCAGATATGGACAGTAATCAGCTGACAGGAACGAAATTAACCGTTCCGGGAACACTATTTTTTTAGGTTCTAACCGGTTCTGGAACGTCAATTTATTGGTGGAACTCATAACGGGAAACGTTATAATTCCGTTTCTGTTCGGAACGAACCGATTGGAAAAAAATATTGGTTCAAAGCCCTGGTCTCATAGGACTCAATGTTAATTGCTAGCTTGGAGGTAAAATTTGCACTGCCATACTCAGACAACCACAAGAAGTACAGGAGAAAAGTAAAACTCAATCATTTAACTCAAGCAGAGGTGTAGAATAAGCTTATTTCCAAAAATGGAACATTATCAGTTTAAATCTAGATACATACAGCATATCTTCAAGCGGAGGTGCCCTTTAACGTTTCTGCTGGTGGGGTGCTCATCATGTTTAGGCTACATGGCTCGATACCTCCATGGCTTGAGGTAACTCTTGAGAATAATTTTCTTTTCAAAAGCTTTATAAACAGTATGTAAAAAACTGTTAGTCTTCAAAATTTCAGGACAGAACTTCAGGCATTGGCTTTAGGTTAGATTTGTGTCCTCATTACATCGTGTGTATTGAGAGGGGGCTTCCAGATGACTTTGTCCCAGGCCCAGGTAAAGCTGTCAGCGTTACCAAGGAGATAGGGTATCCAATATCTTTGGTGTGCAGAGCCAGGCTCCTCAGCTTGGATATAAACAATCACTCGTTAAAATAGTAATATTACTGGTATTGAAAAGCAAAACAAAACAAAAAAACATAAAAAATCAGCTTGTTTACAGCTACTGCAAATACTGTGGTTACTTGAACCAACTGGATATTGTCATAAGTTAAACAAGCCAGTAAAAAGAAAAACTCCAGTCCTGTGCATCCAGGGAGTAGAGCAGGTAAGGTCCGTTTACAGAGCATAAGAAAAACTCCAGTCCTGTCCGTTATGCTTGTAAAGAACTTGCACCAATATAACAATGTAACAAGCAGTGACGAGGGCTAAAGCAGTGATGTGTTGATGTGTGTTTAGCCCAATTAGCGCTGCATTTCTCTGACCAAGGAAGGGGTGCATAGACTTTATGACTGTCAATTAAATGACTTCCTGTATAGACCAGTCCCCCTGTGCTGAATGAAATAGCTGGAAGCTATAGAAAGGTGCAGTCATGTCACTGGGTGCTGTCTTTGGCCTGGTCCTCTGGTCCTCTGGATGTCAGTTGTGTCTTGATGGCCAAAAGTCTAAACCTCTTGTTCCAGCATGTCAGTGGTGTCTGGATGACTTCTAAGGTCTGGTCCTTTGGACAAGAATTGGATGTCAGTTATCTCAACTTAATTCAACTTTCAACTTTATTGTCCCCAGAGGGGCTATTACATGTATGGTGTGTATGTCAGTTGTCTGTGGATGGCCAAAGGTCTGGTCCTCTGATCGATGTCAGTTGTCTGTGGATGGCCTAAGTCTAAACCTCTGACTGTATGTCAGTTGTTGCTAGATGCTGTCTAAGGTCTGGTCCTCTGAGTAAAGATTGTATGTCAGTTGTGTATGGATACTATAAGGTCTAGTCTTCTGATTGTATGTCAGTTGTCTGTGGATGGCTTAATGCTAGGGACACATAGCAGGCGAAACGAGCAAGGAAAAGAGGGGCGAAAGTCAGTGTTCCATTCTGAAAGCTCAACTGTCATCCAGTCGCCACAACGAATCAAATGGAATGAAACCGCCATGTTCTTGATTTGATTGGCCACCACAGGCGAAAATTGCTCATCATTTGCATGATATTCAACTTGGTTAAATAATTTTGCTTTCCTCCGCTCCTGTTCACTTGCCTTCGCCTCCCTCATAGGAATGAATGGGGAAGTTTGCTGCGCTTGTTCAAATTCACGTCTATGTGTCCCTAGCGTAAGGTCTAATTGCATGAATGTCAGTTGTTGCTGGATGCTGTCTACCGCCTGGTCCTCTGAGAAATGACTGTATGTCAGTTGTTTCTAGATGGCCAAAGGTCTAGTCCTCTTCTATGTCAGTTGTGTCTGGATGGCTTCTAAGGTCTGGTCTTTTGGGCAAGGATTGTGTCCGATATCTCAACTCAACTGAACTTTCAACTTTATTGTCCCCAAAGTACTGTGTGTATTTCAGTTGTCTATGGATGGCCAACTGACTGCATGTTAGTTAAGTCTCGATGTCCTAAGGCCTGCTCCTCTGATTGTATGTCAGTTATCTAAACTCAACTCAAATTTCGACTTTATTGTCCCCAACTGGGGCATGTACGTTATGTCAGTTGTCTGTGGATGGCCAAAGGTCTGGTCATCTGATTGTATGTCAGTTGTCTCTGGATGCTGTCTAAGGCCTGGTCCTCTTAGCCTAGGCAAAAGCCGACTGTTGACTCCATCAAACGGTCTGGTGAAAGGAATCCGTTTCCATGGAGGGTGGGAGATGGTCTGTTCTTACTCTGCCATTGAAATTCATTGGAGTTCTGAACTCAAATTAAAACCATAGTGTGCTTTATTAGCATAACTGTTACGATATAGTGTCGCAAAAGCATACAAATAACAAAACAAAAGTGTGAATAGTGTTACCATAACCAATCGGTAACGTACTTCGCGGGTGAGTTCTGCGTCACCACTCTCTCAGCTGTTTGCTGATTGGCTAAAAACAGTGAGCGAACCGAGCTAAGAGGGTTTCGCCAGACTATGCGCGGAGCCAAAATCTTTGGGTGGAGTCACGCCATGCTGTGGTCCTCTGACTGTATGTCAGTTGTCTCTGGATGCTGTCTAAGGCCTGGTCAGTGTGGTGTAGACTGGCTGCTCCCAGCTAGTCGTGCCGGGGAGGGGGTTGATGTGGGCGGGGGAGATGGAGAGGGTGTTGAGAAGGGAGGAGGTGGTGGAGGTGCCATAGGGGATGGAGGAGGCGGAGGAGGTGTAGGGCCGTCTGGAGGAGGTGAAATAGGGGTACTGGTAGAGGCCCGCCGGGTAGCCAGGATACGCCTGGAAGTAGCTGGCGGTCTGGAGGTCTGTGTACTCGCCAGAGGAGGTGGTGGAGATGGAGGAGGATGAGGAGGTGGAGGAGGAGGAGGTGGAGGAGGAGGAGGTGAGGGTAGCGTAGGAGCTGAGGTTGTGCTGAGGGGGAGGTGGAGGTGGTGGGGGAGAGGAGGACGCGCAGCTTGTTTGCTGGCTGTAATGTCGGGGGCTAAGCTGCTCCGTTTTGATGTGCGGGGGCTGGGGCTGGGGCTGAGTGGTGTCCGCACTGCTGATGTGTTGTTGCAGGGTTGCCTGAGTGTCCTCCGCTGTGCTCTGACCTCCTCCTCCTCCTCCACCACCACCACCCATCAAGTCCTGACTCCTCTGGCTCCAGCCTAAGGCGGTGCCGTGAGCGTGACCAAAGGACCCGAGTGAGCCACCACTGCTGCTGCCACTGCTGCCACCATTGTTGCTACTGCCGCTGCTTCCACCTCTGCCACCTCTGCTACCTCCAGCTGCTGCACTCTGGTGATGCTGTTGCTGGTGCTCCGACAGGGCTGTTGTGGAGTACAGTAGAGTACAGTAGAGTAGAGTAGTGTAGTAGAGTAGGGGAGAGGAGAAGAGTAGGAGAAGAGTAGAGTAGGATATACATAGTTGAAGAGAGTAGTACAGTAGAACAGTATAGGGTAGATTATAGGGTTGAGTAGAGTAGAGAAAAGGAGAGGAGAGTGGAGTAGAGTAGAGCACAATAGAGTTGCAGAGAGCAGAGCAGAGTAGAGAACAGAGTAGAGTAGTAGGGCAGAGGAGAATGGAGTGGTATGGTAGTAGAGAAGAGTTAAGTAGAAGAGCACAAATATATGTTGTATTGATCTTGAAGCTAGTTAAAGTATCCAGCAGTAAATGCACATAATACACATTGAAAAAAAATCAAAAATTCAACATATCACTCACTTATGTCTGTGTACATACTTTTGTATACTGCATACATGCAACATTTACTGTAATTCCCTTACAATTTGAATATTTCTGCACTTTGTTTTGTAGTATGCCTAAGTGTAATTCTATTAAGGCCTAGATAAAAGTGTGTGTTAAATTAAATGTGTAAAATGCGTATGCACATGTTCATACGGTGCATACAACAATACATACATGGTGTGGAGTGGGTGTAGTATACAATTTATACATGGAGTGGAGTGGCTGTAGTATACAATATAAACATGGGGTGGATGGAGTCCTATAATACATGCTGTGTAGTGGGTGTTGTGTGTGTATCGGCATGTGAGTGAGTGTGTGTGTGTGTGTGTGCGTGTGTACACATACATGATACCGCGTGTGTGCCGTTGGGCGGCAGGTACTGGTCAAACTCCTGCACGTCGAAGGCGTCGATGTTGCTGATGACGTCGGAGCTGAACTGCAGGATGTCAACGTTGCTGAAATCGATGTTCTGCCGATGATGCCCGGAGGCTGCAGTACCGGAAGCCGCCTCCAGATGGCGTGGTAGTAGACGACCCTCAAGCAGCTTAAGGAAGTCTGGCTTCCCCCCTCCGCAGTGGCCTGCCTCAGCCTTTGGGGTGGTGGGGGGCGTAGGTGGCCCGTGAGACTGACCTGTGTGTGCAGGAGGAAAAAAAAACAAACAAAAACAAACAGACTTATGTTATGGCAGTAGTTCCCAAACTTTTTCTGGGTGCACTGGAGCCCTTTTGGAACTAAGAATATTTTCGAGACCCCTATTCCCCATATACTTTTTTTTGGCCCGTTAATGTTGCTAGATTTTCTATGAATAGTTTGTCTACTAATATTGCTAAAAATTCACAGGAAAAACAAATAAATCTATTAACTATACAGGACAAGTGAATACATTACTAACCAATTGATGGAATTATGTTTGGTGTTAACCTGTGCATTTTCCTTTTTTAGCGAAAGACCATCTGTCCATGACCCCCCCGCAGTAGTCTACCTCCGTGACCTCCCCAGGGGGTCCCTTCCCCCACTTTGGGAACTACTGTGTTATGCAATCCTATCCAGTGGATGTGGCACCAGGATCAGTGCCATCAGTGCTTGCAGTACCCATCTTGCTCTGTGTCTCTCTACCTCACACCTCCTTTTCTTTTGCTCACACACACACACACACACTCCCCCCAACCCCCCTCTCTCTCATTATCTCTTTTTGTGGCATAGCATTTTGCAAATGCCAAACAAAAACAAAAGAAGATATACGTACAGTTGAAAGAAATATGCAGTATAATTTGTGGAGAAACACAGGTAGTAGGCAGGTACACAGTAACAACACACACACACACACACACACACACACACACACACACACACACACACACACACACACACACACACACACACACACACACGCCTCTCTCAGGTGTCCAGGCCCTGTCTTCCCATGAGTATACCCTAGATTCCCCTCCTCCCTCTCTCGCTCTCTCTCTCTCACACACACACACACACACACACACACACACACACACACACACACACACACACACACACACACACACACACACACACAGGCAGACAGACACACACACACACACACACCTGATTGATCGTGCTGGTGATAGGGGTTTTCCATGGCGGCACCCGTCTTCGCATGGTGGGTATGCCCCATCTCGGCTCCCGTTTCTGGGTCGCTGTGGCCGGGCTTGGGGCTCTTGCGGCGGCGCGGCTGGTACTTGTAGTCCGGGTAGTCCCTCTTGTGCTGCACGCGGAGACGCTCGGCCTCCTGTATGAACGGACGCTTCTCTCCCTCTGACAGAAGGCTGTTGTTACACACATGCACACACACACACACACACATGCGTACATGCACACAAACACACACACAGACACACACACATGTGCACACACACACACACATGTGCACACAAAATAGACACAGATATTAGCCCTCTAATGTGCCTCTGATAGTAGGCTGCTGCTTACACACACTGACACACGCACACACACACAGACACACACACAATTTTCACGCTCTCTCTCTCTCTCTCTCTCGCACACACACACACACACACACACACACACACACACACACACACACACACACACACACACACACACACACACACACACAGACACACACACAGGCTGGACTAACGGATCATCATAACACAATTGTCAATCCTGACACTGTGACTCCATGCCCCTTAATACTTGAGTTGATACCAGCATCATATGCACCTCGTGAGAGTGTCATAACAGTGTCAAACAGTTATAAACACTAGGGCAATGTATCATAAATGGTTTATGGTCATGAAGAGTTGACATTATTTGGGCTGTCTTTACCATCATTGAATGTCACTTCATGGCAACAGTCATAAAATTACGTAAAAACTATGACATTGACATAATGTTTATGACACGTTCATGACTGTTACAACACTGTTATGACACTGTCGTATATATGACACTGGCCTCAAGTGTTACTCTACATTTTCACACCCTTAGAATTGTACTACCACACTAAAATGCAAAAAAATGTATTGCAAGTTTTTAACATCATAAATTGCAAAAAAGCGTGGATGTCTCCGTTGATCTTACTGCAACGACTTGTGAACATGACCCACGGTAAAAAGGCTCATTGTGGGATGCCAATATCGTCCAATTCCGATAAATAAGAGCAGAGGAGTTGTTCCTACCGCCACAGCTTCCCCAGTGTCTTGCTGAGTTCCGCGTTGTGGAGATGCGGGTATTGATCCGCGAGCTTCTTCCGGGCGGCTTGCGCCCACACCATGAACGCGTTCATGGGTCTCTTCACGTGCGGCTTGTCCTTCAATGAGCGGCTGCCGCGCACGGGCATGGGCACAAGCGACCAGTCGTAGCCCTTCAGCACCTGGGACACTGCCTCGCGGATACACGCGGGGAACCGCTCGTCCTCAAATCGGTCTCCTCCACCAGCTTTCTCCCCCCGGGACAACGGTTGGCTCCCGTCGGACTCAGTTGGAGAGGCAGGGGTATCGGAATCAAGCTCATCCGGGGACATGGAGCCAGTGGTCGCCGAAGGGCTGCAAGGCTGATGGACAGCGGCAAGAACCTTTTCCCGCTCCCCACTCATCTCAAAATGCTCTGGTCGGTCGTGCTGTAGGAATTCCTTCACTTAATCCAGAGACGCAGAGTGCAGCATTTTACGCAGAGCGCACGGGAACGCAGGCTGCGGGACTTCGAATGCCAGCTCTCCAGAGCCGCTCAAACCCTTGTCTGCCTTCCAAACTGGCGACCGCCGCAGGTCCGTTCCCTGCCCTGGAACAAATATGCTCTTGGGGAGAAATGAGGAGGACTATGATGAAAGACTCTGTCCACTTTCCGTGTCCCCTCCCCTCCCCTCTTCCATGTCCTATTGGTGGGATCGGGCCAGGACAGCAGCACTTTTCCAACTTCTAAATTAAGTTACCAAACTGAGTCGTAATTTAATCCGTCTCAATCATACTCTAATAATTTTAATGGGAAGTTTAAAAGTTTCCAAGGACAACCGTACTGTAGTTTCTGAGCACGGCTGAATCACGGCAGCGTGCTACTGGAGTGTGGTCTGGCTCCAACGGTCGCTCTCCCGCTGGGTGGAGGCAGTGATGCGCGAGCCACTGACAACACTCCTCGAGCCAAGAAGCATTATAGCAGCCGTTTAGAGGACACATGACGCCAAATTATTTCTGCGCAACATGCTCATAAATTCTGAGAAAAAGAGAAGTGTTGTGGTCAATACAAAGAGAGATTGCTGTCCAGTAGAATACGACCAGCTGAGATATATACTGAAAAGGAAACTTATCTGGAAACGGGTTGTGAAATGTACAAGATTGTTAACGAAACATATATATTTTTTGTGATGATGCAGACAGTGGAATGAAGCTTGCTTAAGATGGGGCTCGAGAGATGTTCCTATTCGCATGTTACTTTACAACGACGTCTGTTTCCATCCATAAGCCAACAACAACTTTACAACAAATTTAATGCAGCTGTAGTTCTACTTGTTAGTTTGTTTCATAATCATAATAGTCCGTGTGTAATCATCTCAGAGGAGCGCACAACATGATAAAGCGCTTGGCCAGCCTCTGTCGCCCCAAGTGGAAAAAACGGTATTGACTACGACTGACTTCTGTAAGCATGCGCAGTGGGCCATCTGACAAATCATGGCGGCCTCCAGTGAGAGTTCGGAGTGCAGCGAGAGCACTTTGAGAAGAAGGCGCGGAGAGCCGCTGAGCTCCGAAGACAACACAGCTGACAGCACCCAAGAAGCGTCACAGGAGGACAAACCCAAATATGACAAGACAGAGAATGCTGCTCTCAGTCCAGGCACATACTGGCTCACCAGAATCGTGCTGCTGCGTGCTATTGCTTTCATCTACTGTAAGTTTGACAGCTGAGACTGAGTTAGTCACACTCTGCATTGCTCTGCTCCGCATAGTGTCTCAACTTCTGAACATTCCGATGCAATACAATAGCATGACAGCTTCCAATTGCGTAATAACGCGAGGTCTGCCTGTTTTTCGGTGTAACTTTCAGTGTCATCTTGTCTGTTCTCCATCAGCTGACAAGGAATAAAAACATACAAAAAACAAGACGGGTCAAAACATAACACAAAACATAGGCCTACAACACAGAATGTGTAGCCTACTAAATGTAAGGTGGTGCGTGTGCATATTTGGTGATATTATTCTGATATTTCATTCAAGCTGTGTAATTAATGTGTGTGTGTCTGAATGCCAGAATAGGGTCCCCATTACATTGTATATTGTTTGGGGGACCCTTTCAGATGACTTTGTTTTGCCCCCACTTTGGCCCTTTCAGATGCCAAAGTTGTCAGCAGCCCTGTGTGTGTGTGTGTGGGTTTGTGCGTGCGTGCGTGCATATGTGTGGGTGCGTGCGTGTGTGTGTGTTGTTTTCTCCACTGGTGGCGTTCCTTCTGGCGCTGCATCAGAACAAACAGCTGATCGGCCTGTGTGTGTGTGTGTGTGTGTGTGCGTGTGCGTGCGTGTGCGTGTGTGTGTGTTTGTGTGCGTGTTGTTTTCCACAGTTGTGGCGTTCCTCGTGGCGCTGCATCAGAATAAACAGCTGATCGGGGAGCGAGGCCTAATGCCAGCCAAGGATTACCTGCGCAGTGTGAAGCGCTATGTGGGCGGCCATATTGGTCAGGCTGCGCTGGCATACACGCCCTCACTGCTCTGGTTCACCGACTGGAGCAACATGGACGCCAATCTGGACGGCATGGCGCTGGCGGG
>NC_085858.1:1240000-1255000 GCF_034702125.1 Engraulis encrasicolus
CTCCCTCTTCTCTTCTTTTCCTACCACTCTTCTCTTCTTCTCTTCTCTTCTCGTCTCGTCTCGTCTCGTCTCGTCTCGTCTCTTCTCTTCTCTTCTCTTCTCTTCTCTTCTCTTCTCTTCTCTTCTCTTCTCTTCTCTTCTCTTCTCTTCTCTTCTCCCCTGTGTGTGTGTGTGTGTGTGTGTGTGTGTGTGTGTGTGTGTGTGTGTGTGTGTGTGTGTGTGTCTGTGTCTGTGTCTGTGTGTGTGTGTGTGTGTATGTGTGTGAATGATCCATTGTTGTTTGGGTTTCTGTTGCCACGGTGTGGAGGGGCGTGAACAAATGTGGTACCTTGTGGAAAGGGTCAGACGCGTGCGTGCGTGCGTGCGTGTGTGTGTACGCTACACTGCACCCCATAAACGTGTCTGCTGTTGGGCTGCTAATGCACTTGATTGCAGCCTGCTGAGAGACATATTGCTCCATAACAGAGCTGTGTGTGTGTGTGTGTGTGTGTGTGTGTGTGTGTGTGTGTGTGTGTGTGTGTGTGTGTGTGTGTGTGTGTGTGTGTGTGTGTGTGTGTGTGTGTGTGTGTTTGCGCGTACGTGTGTGTGTCTGTCTGTCTGTGTGTGTGTGTGTGCACGTGTGTGTGCACGTGTGTGTGTGTGTTTGCATTCATGCATGCGTAGGAGTTTGGAGTGGGTGCTGTGGGATGTGTGTCTGTGTATGCCTGTCTGCGTCAGAGGTTGTGCTTTTTCAGAGTGAGCTGTTGGCGTGTCTCTAAGGGTGTGTGTGTGTGTGTGTGTGTGTGTGTGTGTGTGTGTGTGTGTGTGTGTGTGTGTGTGTGTGTGTGTGTTGGCAGTCTTTCTGGCTGTGTCCCTGGTTCTGCACAGGACCTGTGTGCGTGTGTGTGTGCGTGTGTGTGTGCGTGTGTGTGTGCGTGTGTGTGTGTATGTGTGTGCGCGTGCGCGCGTGCGTGCGTGCGTGCGTGCGTGCGTGCGTGCGTGCGCGCGTGCGTGCGTGTGCAGCATAGGTACCTTTCTGGGCTCCATCTCCCCCCCCACCTTTTCTTTCTCTTTCTCACCCTCTCCATCTCCCTCTCCTCATAACCCTTTCTTCATCCCTCTCTTTCTGTAGATGAGCGACCGTGATACTGATGGAGGTTCCTGAACAGTGGGCAGGCCTTCCATCTCTCAGGGCTCTTCTCCATCTGTTTCTATGGATGTAGACCTGTGACACACACACACACACACATACACACACACACACACACACACACACACACACACACACACACACACACACACACACACACACACACACACACACACACACGCACACGCACACGCACACACACACTCACTGTAGTGTTGTGTAGTTGGGAATCTGATCAGATTCCCGTAAGCCACATCAGCTGTGCCGTATGCATTCCAACACACACACACACACACACACACACACACACACACACACACACACACACACACACACACACACACACACACACACACACCATAGCAATTTCACATGTTTAAAGGGGTTTATTAAAACTCTACCAATGTATTTTCTCGCCTAGGTCCCGTGTCCAACAGACCGTTATACAGTTTCCACATCTTGTAGAGTTGCAGCGCTGTCTGATCACAAACATGGAAAATGGCACATAAAAGTAGAGAGGTCTCTCTCTCTCTCTCTCTCTCTCTCTCGGGTTATTTTTCTTCACCAGTATAGTACCCTTGGCCTGCTCCCATAATACACCCCTATTGTGTGTGTGTGTGTGTGTGTGTGTGTGTGTGTGTGTGTGTGTGTGTGTGTGTGTGTGTGTGTGTGTGTGTGTGTGTGTGTGTGTGTGTGTGTGTGTGTGTGTGTGTGAGAGAGAGAGAGAGAGAACAGTATGAGTTGTGGTGATTCTCATAATAGTGGGATCACATTTTCAGGAGAGAATACGTTCCTGCGTGCGGGCATGGGTGCTTGTGTGCGCATGCAACCGTGTGCGTGCGCATGCATGCGTACATGTGATATGTGAGTCAGGAGAGAGTATGTTTTAACACCAACTACATGCTTCAGCACGCACACACACACACACATACACACACACCAGACTGATCTCACAACGTGCCATAGAATAGCACGCCAATTCCCTTTTGAGTGATATATGGCACATTTTGTTTTTAAAATGTATAGCTTAACTAGAGGAACAATCTTCAAACATGTTAAGTATTATTTCCAACATGTAGATTCAAGTTCTGATGTTGAAATAAAGAATGCTAAACTATGCCCATCCCTAAGCCCCAATGGGCACGAAGGCGAAAGTGTAAGCTCATCTGAGAAACTCCCATTGTCATTGTGACCCAGCACTGCACAGCACATGGTGCTCACTGCACACAATGAAATTGCATTTATGCATCACCCGTTCAAGGGGGCAGCCCCCAATGGCGGCTCAAGGGAGCAGTCGGGACGGTACCATGCTCAGGGTACCTCAGTCATGGTGGAGGATGGGGGAGAGCACTGGTTATTTACTCTGGCAACTGGCAACCTTTGGGCTACAAGTCTGATGCCGTAACTACTTACCCATGACTGCCCATTGGTCCCTTTATATACTAATGACAATGGCAGGCAGCAGTTAGATTTTTTTTATAGACACTGTTTCAGATATGTTAATAAGGTCTCACCTGTTAAAGCCTTTGAATTGTTTTCTTATGTTAATGTTGAGCAGCTTATTTAATCTTTTTATTTATTTGTTGGTTTTGTAAATGAAATATGAACATGTTCTATCTGTTTTTCCATGATATAGCCATAGCCTCTTAACTGGCAATAAATAATAAAAACCAAACAAATTAATGATGGTGGCAGCCAACGGTTGCTGCTGTTGAATGCGGTCGCTATTAGCATATGCTATTGGCTGTGGCAGTAACCATAGTTATGGCTTGTCTCCACAGGGCCTCATCAAGATCAGAGGAGACAAATGCTGGAGAGACCTCACATGCATGGACTACCATTACGAGGTCAGGGTGTGTCCATCTGTCTTTCAGTATGTGTATATGTATGTGTATATGTATATGTATGTGTATGTGTATGTGTATGTGTATGTGTGTCTGTGTCTGTGCAGTGGGCAGTAGATGATTTTTTGTGTGTTTGTGTGCGTGTGTGTTTGTGTGGGCCTGAGTTACGGTCTGCAAAAAGCATCTAAAGGACACCACTACAAACAGACAGAGAGAGAGCATCTAGAGGTCAGACAGAACCGATCCGAACAGAACTGAACAGAACTCCAAGGCAAGGAGGCCACATGCAGTCATGAGTCTGGTGGATCCAGGGCAGCGCCCAGCATCAAAGCAGTAGCAGTACCAGTACCAGATCCGGCCTGAACCAAATCAAAGCCAGGCCCAGAACCAGGTGAAACCGAGTTCATCTTGCCCAGTCCTGACCCAGTCTTTTTTAATATTGGAGGGTTTTTTTGCCTTTATCACGACGGCACAGTAAAGAGAAGATGCAGGACAAGACCTCGGGTAGGAATCGAACCAGGGTCCCTGTTGTAACAATATGATTTAAAATATATATATTAAATATATACAACAATACTTTTTGAGATGGGACAGTAAAGAGAGAGGAAATGAGGCGGGAGAGAGGTGGGGAAGGATTGTGATCTTTTTTTCCCCTTTATCACCACAGCACAGTGAATTACTTGTAGTAACAATATGATGCCTTATCCGTCTGCACCATGGCCGAGGCCCATTCTGACCCAGTCTTAAACCTAGCATCAAAGCAATACCAGACCTGAATCCTACCACAGCATCACCAGAACCAAAACCATGTGTAACTGAGGTCAACCTGCCCAGTCCTTTCTTCTACATTTTGCTGGGGCTTCCCCCCCTTTATGAAGATGGTACAGTACAGCGAAGAGTGGGACAGGAAATGAGTGGGGAGAGTGAGATGAGGAAAGATAGGATCTGAATCGAACCCGGGTCTCTGGTGTAATGGTAAGACTCCTTAGCCCACTGAACCACCACCCGTGACCTCTTGATACACTCAAGTATGGGGGGCAGGCACAACCGTCTCTACAAAACAACCACCATGAGCCGAGCCAGTGTCAAAACCATACCAGCCCATCAGGCCACTGGACAACTGGTTAAAGAAAGAGAAAAGTGCTGCACACTCCAGGGGTGCATTTCTGCAAAGCATAGTTGCTAACTATGTTAGCTACTTTGTTGGTTGCAATGCAATTTCCCATTGGCAACTACCGAAGTTGCTAACTGCTAACAACTACGCTTTCCAGAAATGCACTCCTGAGTTGTAGATCAGTGATTAATGTTGTGACAACGTTTCGGCTTCCTTGGTCACATCAGTTGGCAGAGTGTGTGGCACTTTTTTCTTTCTTAAAAGTGTTCTATCGGGTCAACATTACCTACTTTTTCTGTGGAGTGGCAAAGCAGCAAAGCCAGTTGTCAGCAAAGCCATCTTCATCTGCCCTGTGAAATGTAGTACACTGATTCTTGAGAAAGTGGCTAAAACAGGTTGTAATCTTCAAAGAAAAAAACGAAGTGAATTACCAAATAATATGGTATATCCTCGTAGACAAAGGTCTTGGCTTTTCAGAAATGCACAAGGCCCATCTCCCCATTTTGATTTTTTTTTCAGAAATCAGGTTTTCCTCCAATCATACCTTGTTTTTGTCAACACCGTCAGACACAATTAAAAGCAATAAAAAGTGTATTGATTTGGTTGCATATGTAGGCCTATCTGGAGTTCTGAAGTGATTGTGTGTGTTTTTTGGTTCACACATACGCCTTTAAATTTTGAAAATTCACTTTCATTCTATTTTAATACTGCTTCATGTGTTCTAATTTAAAAATATGTGCTGTCAGACAATGCTTACTTAATGCCTAAATAGATCAAACATTTTTTTGTAATTTCACAAATATTCGTGTAGGCTTAAAGTTGCTATTACTTTGATAATTCAACAACTCCAAAGTAAAATTTTGTAAGCACATTCATTTAAAATGTCCAAAACTCCTTACGGTGGTGACTTAAGAACTGACGGTGGTGACAGTAATCTGAAGGTGGTACCTACATTTAGCAAAATAAATAGCCCTCTCAAGTCAATGACATCTAGTGTAAACACTTTATTTTTGTGTGTGCACAGTGTGTTTGTGCATGTGTTTTTTCTTCATTTGTTAGATACTCTAGGAAGTAGGCCTAGATTATTGAAAATGTGGCAAAAACAGGTTTTAAGTTGTTCAAATCCAAAATATAGAGGTGTATTATCATAGATGAAGGTCTTGGCTGTGCAGTGAATGTATTGGCCAAGCTCCCCATGTTTTACCTTTTTGCATAAAATGGGCTCGCTCTTGGTTTTGTCACCAGCGTCAGACAGAATTAGAAGTTAAAAAATATGTTTACTGTATTTAAGTGAATTACTTTTGCAATTCAACATAATTGTAGATACTTATTGGAAGCATATTCTTAAAACTTGTTAAAAACATGTAAAACACATGCTTTTTTGTGAACTACATCAGATGTCACCACCGTCAGGTTTTGTGACAAAAAACCCTCCAAATGCACCTCAGTGGAGGCTAGAGTATAAGTTTGGGTCACAATTAGTACTAACATGTCTGGTAATGTTTCATTAACCAGCACAATTTAGTAAAATATGGAACAAGATGATGAGCGGAACAAAATCTGACGGTGGTGACATCTGACGGTGTGAGACAAAAAAACACTCTTTTACATATTATGCATTTTTTGCTCACATTAGCCACTTCGTTTTCGCTCTGTTTCTTAGGAGCTTCAGTGATGATGAAGTATTCAGTAGAGCTAAAGGTTTGAAAAGGGGTCCTAAGTAATGACAATGACCTTGTGCATGCCTGATTTTATTGTCTTTTTAAAAAAATCTGACGGTGGTGACTAATATGCTGGACACACTTTGAGCAATCAGAAAATAGTAGTAAATATTGCTTTACACACACTATGTGAATATCTGCAGAACCATGTCAATATGGACTTTCACATCATGGTGATATTATTCAATAATATCAGTGATTTTTACATTTTAAGTCAATTGAAATGATGATGTCTGTCCTTGGGACAGCTGTTTTTACAGGGTGTGGGCAGGTTTATAGCCATGAAAAGTAATAAAATTACACTTAAATATTTCAAACGACTGTACATTTGTGTAACAGACCCCTGGGTCTTTACCTGGATTCATTTTGTTCATGAAAATATAGTTTATTTTCATCAGAATTGGCAGTTTATTGCCGAGACATGTTTTAGCCGCTTTCTCAAGAATCAGTGTGTAGTATGTGTTGTGTGTAGTGTAGTCTAGTGTAGTGTAGCTGGTACCAGGGTGAACATTTTCCTACCATCAGCTAACTGGTTCCATTTCCATCTGATCTGTGCTGGTATATGCTGCTTGTAGAGAAGCTTGTATTGTAAACCTCAATACAGTATAAGGATTTCAAGCGTGTGCCAACTCCTCACTCTAAAACCAGATGGTGGTTGTTACCTGAGGCCTGTGAAGTGTGCTGGTGGCCGGGTAAATAATATTCGCTGAAGTTCAACTACAAACTGTCGTTTGAGTGCTCAAAACTTGTCACCCAAATCGCTTTTGTCTCTTCTGTTGCCAGCTCCTCCATACAAAGTTGATTACTCCCTCGCCATTGTTGCTCTAGAACTGCTGGAACTGCTTACACCTCCCTAAGGCCTGCGAAGTGTGCTGGTGGCATGTTTTCCTACCATCAGCTAACTGGTTCCATCTCCATCGTCTGGGCTGGTGGTTAGGTGTTAGTAGTGCATTTGAAGAAGACCCAAATGTTCTGGCATGGAATTAAACACAATATAAGCATTTCCAATGTGCGGACTCCTCACTCTGAAAACCAGATGGTGTTTGTTAGCCGAGGCCTGTGAAGCGTGCTGTTGCTCGGGTGAATGTCCCCAAGCTGACAGAGGGACCGGTGAAGGCCATGTGAAAGTCACGATGGAGGTCAAGGGGAGGACAGAAAGAAGGATCCATCTCCATTGTCTGTTTTGGTGTCTGGAGATGGCAGTTGTAGAGTCTCAACTGTGGCAGAGATGATGTTGATTAGGCTGACGGAGGGACTGGTGAAGGTCAATATGGCCGCAACGCGTAGGCCCATGTGATTTTAAACAGAATTGCCATGTTAAATTAAAGGCTTTTTATATTTTTCTCAAGGTTATCTTCCACACACCGCGCTCTTCCGTCTTGTTGGTGCGTCTCTGAAGTAATAGAGTAGGAAATGGATCGCACTCAATTTTTCTTCTTTCTTGTTGTTTTCTTTTTATTTTAACATTGCAGGGACTGATATGACAGACGTTTCGGCTGCACAGAGCCTTCTTCAGTGTCACAGTTTATATTTTTCTCAAATCTCAGAATGCCTCTGCTTTTTCCTTCCTTTATTGGACTTACACTTCACCCGGTTCAGATGAGCACCTGAGTTTGTTTGCACAGTCTCCTGAGCGCTTCAAGCCCTTTAGTGTCTTATCTTTGCCTGCTGGTTTTGGGAGTGCCCGTGGCCTGATGGTTAGGGGGTTAGTCTTTCAATCTGTGGGCTGTAGGTACGAACCCCACCCTAACCTCTCCCTATACCTCCGCCCATGGCTTAGGTTCCTTTCAGCAAGGCACCTAACCCTGCATTGCTGTAAGCCACTTTGGATACAAGCGTCAACTAAGTGTCATGTAATGTAATGAAAAAGGAAAAAGGAAGAAAAACAGGAAGTCAAGTGGGTATCAGAAGGCCGTGGCCTGATGGTTAGGGGGTTAGTCTTTCAATCTGTGGGTTGTAGGTACGAACCCCACCCTAACCTCGGGGGCTGCTCGTTTTTCCGACGCACCATTGGTCCGATGCGTCGATATTCCGAAAATTTCCCATTGATCCTACAGCACTTAGTCTTACGGACCTTTTACCCGATAAAATTAAACCCTTTGTCCCGACAGTCCAATGTTCCGACCAAACGCTGCTGTAGTTTAGATTACTGTCATCTCTGATATGCGCAGTGGTCATGCAGCTGTCTGTGACAGGTTAGGTTTAGAGAAAGTTTCGTTCAAGGCATAAATTTAAAACTCAGAAACATTGCAATACTGACAGGTTAGGCTTAGGAATGGTTTTGGGTAGGGCACAATTGTAAAACTTGGAAACATTGCATTAATGACAGGTTAGGTTTAGGGGTGGTTTTGGTAAGGGCATAGCTTGACCAAGCGCAATCTATGTGCTCGTCGCAGTAAATGCAGCTGAAGTCTAGCACAGACGAAAAGAGGAGCAGGACATACGACCTGGGGAATTATGATGACCGACCTCAAACAGCCATTGGTCGGAACATTGAGCGGTCGGAGCAAAGGGTTTAATTTAATTATTTCGAGTTCATGGGCTGTAGGATCAATGGGAAATTTTCGGAATATTGACGCGTATGACCAACGAGGCGTCAGAAAAATGACATACTACCCCTAACCTCTCCCTATACCTCCGCCCATGGCTTAGGTTCATTTCAGCAAGGCACCTAACCCCACATTGCTGTAAGCCACTTTGGATAAAAGCGTCAACTAAGTGTAATGTAATGTAGTGAAAAAGGAAAAAGGAAGAGAAACAGGAAGTCGAGTGGGTCTCAGAAGAGGAAGTGGGCATCAGAACTGTAGCAACCCAATGTGAGTAGGCTGCCGGATGTGAGTGCCCGGATATCCGCCCGAGTATTTTCATGTATTTGCATTCATTTCCACCATCAAGAATGCTTTGCGGTACCACAGCTACCCGATGTGAGTCACGCTGTGTGTCGCCTGACTGTCCCTTCTATAATATGATTGTAGCCTACCGTAACAACTCGGTCTCGGCCCGTGCCGCAAATATCCACCACACCACCACGGGTCCTCTGATGTGACTGTTTTAGGATATTTTTTCATATCTAATACTTGCACATTAAGGGTGACAATTGCATCATGGATGTTTTATATATATATTCGATATGTGCGAATACAGTCATGTTGAATGTCATGAAGAACGTGCATCACATTATTTAAACTTAACAGCTCGTGTAAACAGTTATCCTGAGTGCTCGTGTCTTTTTGGAGATCGGGGGCTTGATGAGCAAAGAGATGGGAGAGAAATTAGTTGTGCGCATGCACACACCTCTGCACAATATCCACCAGACATGAAGGGTTACTGGCTCCAATATTCCACCGCCCCGTTTGATTCTTTACTGACACTTTTAAGTTTACATAGCACAATCAAATGAAAAGGCTATGTCTTTATGTAGGCCTAGGCTCTAGTCTCCAATGTGCCTGGTTTCACGTGTTGTTTGGCATCACCAATCTGCACAATATGCGGCATAACTTAGATTTTCCGAGTGCTACATTTAGACCGGGTAAAGTGTCGAGCATTGTCTGTCCCTTCAATAATATTAAGATTGTCCGGCCCCCGCCGCAAGTATCCTCCACCACACAGATCCTCTGATTTTGTGACCGTTTTAGGAAATTTTCATATAATACAGAAATAAGTTGTGCGTGTGCGCGTCTGACTGTACAATAGGCCAGGCGCGGAGTGGCCATCGGGAGATCGGGGACTTGTCCCGGTGGGCCGCGGCCGCGAAATGTATTATAGCGGCCGCATTATGTTCTCAGCCGGCCCCAAAGTGTTAAATGCGTCAGTATATATACCGTCTACCCAACCTCAATACCTCAGTGACGGTGTCAAACTGTAAATTGGCCACACCCCTTCTCTACTGATAATGTTCATACACCGTAGATCGCGGAAGTTTACTAGATCTTAGTAACATAGTTTAGTTTTCAGTATTTCAAGAACCTGTGATATTTAGATTGGTTACCAAGGGATGGAAATATTAGTAAGTTGTGATTTATTTTCCGATTTCCACATGACTGTTACAGTTTACAGTCTGCCACTCCAGATTCACTTGTTCTGTGGTTATTGACTTGGGTTACGAACAGACTCCACCAAGTGGTAAGGAAGTGAACTGCAGCTAAGCAGGAAAACACGTTGTACATGTTTTGATGGCATTGGTTTGTTAGAACTAGCGGTATATCTCCTTACAGTCAAAATAATGTTATATCATACATATATTTATATGTGGCACATTTAGGATGTAGCCTATGTAATGTCTGAAGAAATGGAACAAAATAATTACCACACAAGATTCTGATGTGAGCAGTGCTGGGTGTGTAGCCTAAACTGTGGATTAAAATGTAATTGCAAGAAACAAAGACATTTGCTGCGATGAAGACAGCGTTTTAAGGTAGGCCTACACCGTTTGGTTATTAATTTTGTTGACTTATGGTTGTGCTTTGAAGTAGCCTAGGTTTGGCTTAGTTGCTGCATGGTGGGTTTATTGCACAATGTAGACAGACTTTTTGTAAGCTATAGCCTACTCTTCTAAAAATCCCCACACTCAAAACTTTGTGCCCATGCTCATCCTGTCTTCCTTAAAGTGCATATCGCAGGTTAACCACTACTTTGGATCAATGTGTACACACTGTATTCAATAAATGATCCACATATATAAGTCCCTCCAAAAACGATGTTAAACAACGATTTTTGTTGTTTGTTGTGGCAAATGTGGGTTTAACCGTAACCTGGCGACTACGTCAGGCGAGGCCATGGGTGAACGTTCTAATTTTATTTGCCTGGAATTTTACATAGGCGAGGTGACGATCACTAATGATATAACGGCCGTGGCCTGCAGGCCTATAGCCTAATAGAAATCGCAACTGTAATCGTGCGGCTTTTCTCATGCAGGGCACTGTAACAACTTCCAAATGATTTAGTAACTTTTGGCCAACTAGTTAATGCTATTCATGCAGGGTTGCAAATTCTGCTTGGACCTATAGGCTAGACTATGCGACATGGGCTTCTTTTTTTTGACTAGTCCCTTCATATTTTTGGGCTTGCTTTTAATCATTTTTAATGAACTGCCAATATCGTGTCAGCTAAATGCAATAGGCTACCTAAATTACAAACAGCACAAACGGGAAATGATCTGCGTAGCCTAAAATATGGTGCTATTCGCCCGACTGGGGAGTGACTGTCCATGGTGCTGAAATCGCGTCAAACTTTTCCTAGATGCATTTCCTTTGACTGTTCTATAGAATTACATGCAACTTCAATAAAGGTCACCCACATGCGTGTCACAAATCAATAGCATAGGTAACCCACGCGGCGGCGGGACTATTTCGGTTAACCTATATTCCTTGAAAAAAAAAAAGTCAGAGTGTCACAAAAAAACTGCACTGTCCGTAATGATATGCCTACCAAACGAAAGTATCCATATAGAAGAAATCAAGTCTTCAGTTTCAATAATCCACGTTGTGTGGCGCAAATGTAGCGCCTTCCAAGTCTCTCGCGGCCAAAAGTGACTAAGCTCACCTCTGATGATATAGCCTACTTATGTTCCAGGTTACTCACGGCACTGAGACGATGCAGGATAATCCATGGAAAGTCTTCAAGTAGGCTAATCCAAACAGAGCGGTTCAAGCAAGACAGTAAAACAACAATAGTCGCCAGATCAAATATAAACATAAATACCAAAACTAGCCTATAGGCCTATGTAGATTTGGTATGACGTTTGATAAAAGCATCTCATTCAGATGGCCAGGGAGAGAGGCAAACAATCTTTCAACAGCGTTGGCTGGAGCCTTCGAGTAGAGCCTTTTGGTTGTATCTTTTCAGTCTCTATTTTCCAACTACGCGCGTTGGATCCACGTTTTTAGATGCGTCCCAGCATCTCTATAAGAGGGTAGGCTATGTCTGTCCGTCCGTCTGAAACGCGTTCTTCAAATTGTTCCCTTCTGTGTCCACAAGGTGGGAGAGTTGACTATTTGGCCCGGAGCACGCAGCTGATTGCATTGTGAGACAAGTGCAGCGCGAGTACAATGCAAGTGCTGCTACATTGAATAAGAAGCAGTGATAACGCGCCAGTTGCCCTAGCCAGGACAACTGAGGGCGCATTCAATTTTCGGTATTATTTTGCGTTTGGGCCGTGGGAGGCAACTTCGTTTCGTTTTCACCAACACCACTGTGAAGTGTGTGTCACTATGTTCACGGTCTTTACCCCCTTATGAGACTTCGGCCCGAGGATGTCAAACGTGAGGGGGGCGCTTCATCATGTTGTGTATGATAGTGTCACGTTGTGCAGCTCAACTATGTGGTTTGTCAGAAATTCGCGGCAATGACAATGAAACGTGGTGCTCGAAACAAGTAGACAAATGCGCCATTTGACATACGGTGTACTGATGTCCTCGGACGTATTGCAAGGGAGGTTCATTAGTTTTCTGCTGACGGCCGTGTGGACCGCACAGGTGCTTTCCGCTGTGCCCAGACAGATTGCTTTGCAGTCGTTTGAATTTGTTAATCTCTGGCACTCTTACAATGCAGCCGACTGCTTTGCACCTTGCCGTTAAAAAGCTTGGAGCGAATGATTCACCCAAACGGTTTTATTTATTTATTATTTGTCGCTGTTTACATTCTTTCCCACTTGGACATGATGCTGAAATGGCGTGATAGACCTACTAAAGATTGATATTAACAATGTCTGGTAATTTGTAGTGTAGGCCTACTTGAAATTCGAAATTACATGGTAGGCCTACTTCTCCAAATTCAAGCTTTCGAGACTCGCACTTTGAGGCAAGCGCAATCGTAACCCCCACCCCCAATTTTTTTTTTGTTTTTGTTTTTTTTGGCATAGTTCGAACACTGGTAGGCTATTTTACTGCCTCACGGTCACATGGCACCCTGTAGCGGTCATGATATAATATTGCCAATGATATTTATTTCATACCCGTACGGCATAATTCAATCACACACCGTACAGAATGCAGGGCTACCGCTACTGCGGGCTACTGAATGGCCTCGCCTGACGTCACACAATAGATTAGAATTCTTTGAACATGTTACTGAAAATACACACTTTTCCTCATTATATTTCATTTTCTGATGCCCTGTTGCATGAAAAAAATGATGGATAATTGTTCAAGTGGTAGAACTATCAAAGGAAGTCCATTATTTTGAATAAAAATTAACCTGAGATATACACTTTTAAACGATATTTCAATTTCAAACTGTCAAAATGACAGTGGAGTGCACATTTTCATGGAACAGTAGCGTGATGTAGCCTAACCTGCAATGTTCTGTGGTGAATGCTTTGGACTGTGATGATGGCTGTGTATTTCATCAAGTGTAGGCTACAATTCTCCACTTCAGGTTGATATTTTGACAACACTAATGTCCACATGTAGTAGGCCTACGACTGCAGATTTCGTGGTTTTTGTCTTTTTGGTTAGGGAACCATGTTGTTTGCGTTGGTTTTTTTTTTCGGTGGTGGTGGGAAAAGTCTTCCCACTCCGCCCCTGCAATAGGCCTATCCAGACACGGAGGGAGACTGGCTCCAATATTTATATTCAGCGCCCAGTTTGATTCTGCACTGACACTTTTAAATGTAGGCTACATACCGGTAGCACAATTAAATGAGTAGGCTATGTCTAAATGTAGGCATAATCTAGTCACCAATCTGGCTTTGTTGTTTCGGCATCACCAATAATAACGGCACAATATGCTGCATGGTTTCGCGTCTTGTTTTTGCACCACCAAATAATAACTACACAATATGCGGCATAACTACTGTTTTCTAACTCCGTGGGGAGAAGGCTATGCCCAGATATTCTTTTAACTTGTAGGCTATCCTAACGTTATGTTTCACTAATGGAAGGAGTAAAACTCCGTAACTTCCGAGTGCTAGATATATTTATACTGGGTAAACTCGTGACTATAATGCCTTCCGAAATGGGCTATTCCAGTGTCTGTGACAGTGCATCTATTTTATAGGCCTAGTCTTGTGCAAACTTTTTCATTTCACATTGCGAATGTGCAGGATGATTTGCTTAGACACGCGCTTCAGAGCAGCTAGAACTGTGTGCAAGGTGACTGCTGCAGTTTTCAGCTCAGTCCTCCTGGATAATAAAAACCAAAGAATGCCGACGAGAAGGTAACGCCGTTATCTTTTGATGGATTCCTTGTTGAGACAGTTTAATTTTCACACCCAAATCAATTAGGTGCCCCGGTTGAGACAGTTTAATTTTCACACCCAAATCAATTATATTTTAAGTTATAATTTTTAAAATTATTATTGGTCACGGGCCACTTTTGATTGGGAGATCAAGGACCTCTCTAGTGTCGCTGAATCGGCGATGTGCTGTGGGCTCTTCACGCACGGCACCTACAGTATGTCCCTTCCATCTTCAGCCAGACTCAAATCGGACCGAAATCAAGTAGCTGAGGTTAAACTGTCGTAAATACACGACCGAAATCAAGTAACTGAGGTTAAATTGACGTAAATACACGCCTGGATATCCGGGCACTCACATCCGGTAGGCTACTCACATTGGGTTGCTACACAGCCATTATAGAACAGCCTTGCCACTCGCTATTAAGCCCCATTGTACCAGTTGTTTGTATTAGTTCTATGGTTTTTGGCTGCAGTTCCAATGTGTTCTCCACTAGCCGCGCATCGGAGACCAGAACGAATGGGACCCAATGGAGCTAGATGTTAAAAATCTTAATTTTCACCCAGGTCTCATCAACAAAGCTCAGATTTGAATGTCATTCTGGAGACTTCAATAAGGGTTTCACTCAACAGTTTAATAAAAAAGCACATATGTCCGTTTGATTTGTTACAGGAGGCGTTTTTGTTGCTCACTACTCGCTAGCATTTTGCTAAGGATGGTATGTCATAGACACTTAAAATCACTTTTTAAGCATATGCATGGCTCAAAAGATCTAAAACTCAGCCGTGGGTATTTCATATATATGGTCTTTCGAAAGCAACATCCGAATTACACTGAGATAAAGGCACCATGAGTGGTTTTGCTCCATAGGACTCCATTCCTTCTGGTCTCCGGGCCGCCACATGGATCAGGGTGGAACTGCCAAAACAGCTCTAAATCTGCCATAGAACTAATTAGGGCTGCACGATTATGGAAAAAATCATAATCACGATTATTTTGGTCAAAATCATAATCACGA
>NC_085858.1:1260000-1262500 GCF_034702125.1 Engraulis encrasicolus
ATACCCTGAAAATCAAGAATTGTCGCTTTGTCGCTTTGCATAAAAGCGTCAGCACCATGTAAATGTATTGCAATGCAATGATAGCCGGGCTAACCTGTATAACCCTGGGTCCACCCACACTTCCATATCACCATGGTTACCCCCATTTACCACCGAACCTGTCGCCATAGAGCTGTTCTGGTGCTGGACCAGCAGGCATCATGGTAACATTTGCCATGGTGACGGAAGATGTTGTCTAAAGCAACAGAGCCTGGAAAGGTAGGACGAGGGATGTGTGTGTGTGTGTGTGTGCGTGTGTGTGTGTGTGTGTGTGTGTGTGTGTGTGTGTGTGTGTGTGCGCGTGTGTGCGTGTGTGTGTGTGCGTGTGTGTGCGTGTGTGTGTGTAAGTCAGTAAGAGAAAGGGAGTGACGACATCGCTCTCATCATGATTTAGGAGGACTCCAGTTCAGGTGTGTGTGTGTGTGTTTGCATGCGTGCGTACGTGCGTGATTGCATGTGATTGTGTGCTATAGAGAGAAAGGTAGTGAGGCGATCTCTCTCATAGGATGGCTCCAGTTCATGTGTGTGTGTGTGTGTGTGTGTGTGTGTGTGTGTGTGTGTGTGTGTGTGTGTGTGTGTGTGTGTGTGTGTGTGTGTGTGTGTGTGTGTCTGTCTGTCTGTCTGTCTGTCTGTCTGTCTGTGTCTGTGTGTGAGACAGAGAGAGAGAGGTACCAAGAGAGACTGTCCAAATATTGGCATTTCCTTCAGAGCCACACCCCTGTGACTCCCCTTTCCTAATTTAGTTTACACTCTCTCTCTCTCTCTCTCTCTCTCTCTCTCTCTCTCTCTCTCTCTCTCTCTCTCTCTCTCTCTCTCTCTCTCGCAGCCACAGGCGCCATGTCTAGAACCGTAATCCAATGCTCCACACTGGCTTCTTTCTCTCCAGCTCAACTGTGTGTGTGTGTGTGTGTGTGTGTGTGTGTGTGTGTGTGTGTGTGTGTGTGTGTGTGTGTGTGTGTGTGTGTGTGTGTGTGTGTGTGTGTGTTTGTGTATTTATTTAAGTGTGTGTGCCTGTCAGGCATGAGCTGAGCTGCCGGTGTTTGTTTATTTATCCTGAGAAGTTCGGACAAGGTGTGTGTGTGTGTGTGTGTGTGTGTGTGTGTGTGTGTGTGTGTGTGTGTGTGTGTGTGTGTGTGTGTGTGTGTGTTTGGACGCATGTTTGGATGCATGGCTCTTGCCAGTGTCTGCATGGTTATTGGCCAATGAGTCGATGTGTTTGTGTATGTTTGTATGTTTTTGCAGGGTGGGGTGGAAGCATACATTCAGGTGTGTGTGTGTGTGTGTTTATGTTCCGCAGTCTGCTAGTGATGGAGAGAGTATGCGTGTTTATTTGTTTGAAGGACCTGGTGTGTGTGTGTGTGTGTGTGTGTGTGTGTGTGTGTGTGTGTGTGTTATTTAAAGGATCAGATGATTCATTAACTCTATGACATCAGAGGGGATGTGCAGCTGGCTTCGTTGTGATTGGTGGGCTCTCTGATGACATCACATTCAGTCGAGACCTGTTTTTCTCCCCAAACCTGTTATAAACTATAAATGCCCTCAGAGAGTACAGACCTCCGCCACGGAGGCTGTTTGATGCAACATTTGACTGTTACACCCTAATTTTATAGTCTCTCTGCTTTGTTTTTGTGGAGTTGTTTGACTGGATTGTCAAAATTCGCCCTATCCCACAATGGTGTAGAATCTTTTTTTTTTAATCCTGGATCTGCATCGTGATCCGGATCACCACCAAAATTTAATCACTTGATCCTTTTGTCATTTCCAAGCACTCCACAAAATTTCATCCAATTCCGTTCTTGGCTTTTTCAGTTATCCTGCTGACAGACAGACAGACAAACAAACAGACAGACAAGCCAATGCGACCGAAAACATAAACTCCTTGGCGGAGATAATGAAAACACTATATTATGCAAGAAATACAGTACATAGAGCTTGAAAGTCCCGCCCCTTAGTTCCGCATTTCACGGGAACTAAGCTGACCATCTAACAACATGGTAGCGAGTAAATATCTTCTGATCTCAGTCATTATATGCGCTGGGCTACAAATATGCTGTTTAAGAGGCCAGATAAAGATTATTCATGCAGAAGTATCAATGTTTTGTTCCGAGGCCGTCTGCATGAAAAATGTGAAGAAACACAGCTTTCTAAAAAGTTTGGGGGTTCGTACGATAAATTAAACAAAAATATCAGAAACAACATAAATGGAGCTTGTGGCACAACTCGAACGGGATCGAAATATCATTTTAATACCGCCATTGGATTACATGCTACGATTTTCGGCTAAAAACGCCGTTGAGGTCCCATGAAATCGGGGGAAGTGACGTCACTTTCAAGCTCTATTGGTAAAGAATAGTACACTTGTTTTATGTCACTGAGTAAGAAATGCAGTTGGAGTGAGCTAGTGGTTTTTTTGAAAGAGAGAAAACTGTTCTTTTTTTGCTTACATTAGAGGAAGAATATC
>NC_085858.1:1267500-1270000 GCF_034702125.1 Engraulis encrasicolus
GAAGGAGGTCTTGTGTAAGAAGGGTGACTAAATTCAAATCAGACGTTACAGAGATTTATAATGAAAAATGTGTCAGTCTGTATCACAGTGAATTATAAAACCTTACTTATGAAGCTCAACAATCACATTTTCTATATCAGTTGCAAAGATTAATGACAACATTATTGCTAAGGGACATAAGCACTTTCAAACGTATGTTGTTTCAACTCTGTAGTATTTTTATATATGTTTGAAATGACATAACACTGTTGACAAAATAATCAAGCAAATGTTCGCTTTCATTAGAGTATTTATCAAATGATTTAAGATTAAGCTTGGCAATTTGTTTGTTTGGAAACTTAAATATATACACTATGTAAACATCTAAGTCATTTAGTTGAAAAAAAATACTGATAATTGACATTTTGCTTTTGCCAAAAGCGCAGGCGAATCGTAGAATCACTCAGATCCTCTATCAGGTCTCTCTCTCTTTCTCTCTCTCACTCACTCACTCACTCACTCACTCACTCACTCACTCACTCACTCACTCACGCACGCACGCACGCACGCACGCACGCACGCACGCACGCACGCACGCACGCACGCACGCACGCACGCACGCACGCACACACGCACGCACCAGCGCACGCGCATATGCGCACACACGTCCATTCAAACAAACATTTACAAACAGGGCTCTAAATTAACACCAGCCAACTGGCCAAATTCAGGTGAAATTTCAGTATGGTTGGTAGAAAAGACCTTACTTAAATAACTTACTAGCCACGTTGACCCATTAGCGAGTGTGTGTTTCGCTAGTAAGATTAACATATACTAGCCATTTTGACTGGTGATGAAAAAAGTTAATTTAGAGCCCTGTATACAAACAAACAGATATGTTCATACAAACACACAGACACACACACACACACACACACACACACACACACACACACACACTCAGACACACACACACACACACACACACACACACACACACACACACACACACACACACACACACACACACACACACTTCACAAACATAGTTCTTCAAACACACTCACGCACACACACATGCACACATGTCCATTCAACCGTGCTGTATGTCGATGGTTTTAATCTACTTGGCTAGTAGAGAGGCGTGAGAGGGAGTTAGACACAGGACAAAGGAGGCGTTGTGAAGTCAATTTCCAGTTTAAACTCAATTAGACTAAATACGAAGTTACAGCCTACTGGCTTCACAGGCCAGTATTGGGAGTGGACCTGTGTGTGTGTGTGTGTGTGTGTGTGTGTGTGTGTGTGTGTGTGTGTGTGTGTGTGTGTGTGTGTGTGTGTGTGTGTGTGTGTGTGTGTGTGTGTGTGTGTGTGTGCATACTTGAGTTAGCCATTGATAGCCAATTCTAAAGGCAATAGTATTTAGTCAAGTCAAGTGTGCTTTATTGTCAAAAATCTATGTACCGGTAACAGGGAACACAGAAATTTGAAATTGTGTTTGACCAGCCCTGCTGTGGCCAACCGGTAGGGCACTCGCCTGCCATGCGGCTGACCCGGGTTCGATTCCCGGTCCTATGTCGACCCCTCCCCGTCTCTTTTCCAATTTGCTTCCTGTCCACCTCTCACACTGTCCTATCAAATAAAGTCGAAAAACACGCACAAAAAAACGTTTAAAAAAAGAAATTACGTTGGACCAGTCTCCAATGTGCACATCTGGCGTTCACAGTAAAGAAAGGACAACTACTAAGAAAAACGACTTGAAACGTCTCCAGTGTTCTCCATGCCTTAATGATAGACACATGCGATGCATTTGACACACTGTTGCCCTCATGTGGAGAGTCTGTGTCATTTAATCTCTGAACTTTGTGGAAACATGTGGTCTATGGGCTATGTATGTATGTCTGTCCGTCTGTCTGTCTGTCTGTCTGTCTGTATCTCTCTCTCTATCTGTCTTTCGCTCTCTCTCCAGGTGGTGTTGATCCTGAGTGGTAATCTGAGTTTCCTCAACTGGTTGACTATTGTCCCCAGTCTGGCCTGCTTTGATGACTCTGCCCTCAGCTGCCTATTTGGGCGGGGTGTGGGCGGGGCCTGGAGCACAGCACAGAAGATACAGGAGGAGGAGTCATCAGGACAGACTCCACCTCCAACCAAAGGTACCTGCTCCCTTATTGGTCAGTTCTGTGCTATCCTATCAGGTGGTGCCCAGAACACATAAATATTTCATGTGAGAAGACACAAAAGGACTTTGAGTGCAAACAATGTTCAGGTGCTCATCGAAAGTCAAAATGTAGGAAAGAACAAAGACACTCTGAGATTTGAGAAAATATGTACACTAGAAATGCACTCAGAGAGTGCAGACCTCGGCCAAGGAAACTGATGGAAAATTTTACTATGTTATGTCTTTCTGCCTTATTTTGTGGAGTTAGAAACTAGAATGTTAAAATTCTTCGTATCCCTCAATGGTGAAGAATTAAAAAAAAAAAAATCCTGGATCCGGATCACCACCAAAATGTAATCACTTGTT
>NC_085858.1:1275000-1277500 GCF_034702125.1 Engraulis encrasicolus
GGTACTACTAGGGTATACTGCTCAAACCACCACTGGCCTGTAGCCCCCTCTGCTGGTCAGTGGTGAATGTGCCTCTGTGATGTGTCTCGGGACCGCTGTACAGTACTGTACAGAAACTGACTATTGTACACTGCTTTCAGAGGTTGAATTCGCCTGTTTCTTTGGAGAAAGTACATTTTACATTAAGCTTATTATATGGTTGTGACGTCATCGGTCGAATGCTCCATTCATTTCAACGGGGCTCCCCAACGTTCGCACGTCTGTTATTTTTCGATAACGGACGGGTTGGTCTATAACAGACCGCTGTCAATGGCAACAAGACTTTTCACTGCTAAAGCGACTTTTCAACAAGACTCTAATCAGCTGCTGTGATAGACAACACCTGTTGTCCTGGCTACCTAGCTGTTGCCTAGCGGTGTTCCACAACGGCACTGTTTTGTTTTGCGCAGCAACAATCTTTTGACATTAGCCTAAAAACTATAGGCCTAAAGAAATGTCCCCGCCATGTGTGAATCATTTAAGTATAGCCATATAATAAGCGGGTTAACTTTCGGCGAGTCGGTCGCTTTGTGGAATAGCAGCACTTCAGAGAGAACAAGACCCCTCCGCTCCGCGTCGGGGTCTAAAGATTCTCTCTGTCGTGCTGCTATTCCACGGTAGCGACCTTCTCGCCGAACGTTAACCCTTACATAATTGCAACTCATTGTGAGAAGACAGTGAGTATGACTGCTACTGGTTCAAATGGAGTTAAAAGCTTGTGTGTGTGTGTGTGTGTGTGTGTGTGTGTGTGTGTGTGTGTGTGTGTGTGTGTGTGTGTGTGTGTGTGTGTGTGTGTGTGTGTGTGTGTGTGTGTGTGTGTGTTGCGTATGTGTGTGTGTGTGTGTGTGTGTGTGTGTGTGTGTGTCTATGTGTGTGTGTGTTCCTCTCCGCAGGTGGATCCGTGGTGAGCACTACCGCTACCGCTTCACGGTGCCGGGGGGTCCGGGTGCGGCGGAGGGGCGCTGGTGGGCCCGGAGGCGAATCGGACCGTACTTCCCCCCCGTAAACACCACCTCGCTCAGGGGGTACTTTCAATCACGCCAGTGGCCACTACCAGAGACATACTGACACACACACACATGCACAACACAACACAACACAACACAACACAACACAACACAACACAACACAACACAACACACACACAAACTTGCATACACACACATGCACACACACTCACAAAACCACACACATTACAACAGAGACAATCTATTTCCCTCCTCCGCTGCCAAAGGTTAAATGATGTTACATTGTTGTACATGTATAAATCTTAATGTCCAGTCCACATACAGCAGTTTACACTGATGCATGTGGGATTATTATTATTACTATTATTGCTGTATTATAAATAAATAATCTTAATAATGTGAAGGAGTGGAGTAGAACATGGACCATTGTGGACCCCAGGGGTTTTTGCGTGTGTTTGTGTGTGTGTGCGTGCGCGTGCGCGTGCGTGTGTGTGCGCGTGCCTGTGTGTGTGTGCATGCGTGTATGAGTGTGTGTGTGTGTGTGTGTGTGTGTGTGCGCGTGCCTGTGTGTGTGTGTGTGCATGCGTGCATCAGTGTGTGTGTGTGTGTATGTGCATGTACATGTGCGCCCTCCATTCAGTACTGTGTACTACACACTAGAGCTGGGCGGTATACCGTAAAAAAAACGCGATCTCGGTTCACACCTACACACGGTTCACTTTTTAATGAGAGACATTTAGTTTTTTTCTTCCATCATGACCCGCGTCACACTACATATACTATGTGCGTGAGCTTCTTACTTCATGTCACACTTCACGTCAACTCTGCTCCAAGTCCACTGTTGTTGCTTTTCCACTAAGGATGTCAACGCAATGTAAGACGTTAATGGAACTATTAAAAATAATTGGTTAATCGCGCTAAAGAGGCTGATGAGAGTGAAACATGATGAACCTACATCTAGTGGATGAATCATGATGAACATTTCAATTACTGTTGATCTCAAAAAATTAAATAAAAGGCGATGTGGTGCTATTTTAATAGGTTTAAACAGTTCTCAAAGTCATAACTGTATTTAATTACTATCTCAACTTAAATTCATGATTTTATCTCAGTTTTAAATTTCATTTCAGTCTTTTCTTCAGAATCATTGAGATTTGGGGGGAAATCGTGGCTTATCAAAAAAGAACCGTGATCTCAATTTTCATCAAGAAAACCGTGATACACATTTTTCAGAACTGCCCAGCTCTACTTCACACTACACATCAAATATTGCACACACACGCAAACTAAATGTCATATACTGTACTTAGATGACCTTGGTTGTCTTCAGCGTCATTTAAATAACAATATTCCTATATGTGAAACATGGATTTGACATCTACAGTAGAACAGCAGTCTCCCTTATGTCATATCATGTCCAAATATTTTTTGTTACAGTATCAGTAAAAGGTTGCTTTGTACATTAGTGATTTCTCAGAGGCCTATGTTTGTTC
>NC_085858.1:1282500-1287500 GCF_034702125.1 Engraulis encrasicolus
AAGAATTACGCACCGCTTGTTAATTGACGATCTATTGAACACACAGCGCCAGAATAACCACTGACTGCTTTTCATCTGTAGCAGTTCTGCTGGGCAGGTTGATGTTTAAAAAGAGACTCGAAAACAGCGCTGCACTTGTGCGCTCTGGTCCACGTTCATTAACCAGGCGGTTAGTTAGTTGCCGGAGCGGAGCTGTCTGTGCGCGCGACCACTGGGACACGTCGCTCTACAGTAGGAAGCACTCGCACGACACTCCACTACCTGTGACTGGCTGGCTGCCGCTCTTGTGCAAACAAAGCCATCACAAACCTGACGGCGCTGAAGCGAGCAAACATCCGCTTTCTGCCTGGCGCTGCTGTCAAGGAGGAGAGAACCGCCACCGTCTCAAAGTGGATATTTTTGACTCCTTACATGTCATGGTTTACGCGTGAAAATCATGACACAGTATCACGGGAAGACTTGCAGTGATTAGTTTTAAACCAAACACACACAGGGAATCAGATAGTCGTTGGTTTATGTTGCTTACCAACAGAAGCTAAATGATTCGGTCAGTGGGTTTGTTGTGAGAAAAGACAACTTTGCTGATAAAACGCCTCAGCGCGCGGAGAGACGGGAGACGCTCTGTCGCACGCGAAGATGTCTAGGAAAAAGGGCGGTAAAGGCAAACAGGGGGGCAGTACGCCCTCGTCCTCACCGGCTAGCGGGAAGGAGACGAGTGGTAAAGGTGGCGCGGGCACCGGGGCCCCGACTCAGACCAACGGGGTCGTCCATCCCAGCCGACCGTCACTCAGCACCAGCGGCGAGTTCTACGACTTGGCTTTCAAGGTAGGGACACCTCCGGGGGATGCTATGAATGCTACTCCATAAAGGATATCCTTCACTCCAATCTAGATGACCACAATGCCACATATGATATCATTCACTGCCATTTCATATTCTAAACTAGGTTCTAGATACTAAACTAGGTTTGGACTGGTAATCTGGCACAGATGGCATTTTCCCGGTGGGTCGCCAGGTGCCGATACTGTCGTTTTTGTTGTTTCTTTTTTGCCTTCAAAGACAAGCCTACAATTTGGATGGGGCAGTCCATTCGTCCATCTTTAATATAGGTAACATACTGTGCCAATCATAATATTGTAGAAAATATAGGGACTGTGTTAAGGGATGGTTTGTGCCAAAAAAAAAAAAAAAATGGGGGTGGCCATTTTTTGGGGGTCCCAGGCCAGGCCTGTGTTTAACTACCACCTGTTATAGGGAATGCCACATATCCTTAACTGATTCCCACCTAGGCTGCCACCTGTATGAGGATGTTGTATTGGAAAGGAGGGGGAATTCAGAAGTGGAACTGTTAGGCATACCTCACATTTGCTAATAAAATCATAAAATAGCCTATGCCTTTTTCTTATTCGGAGTAAGGCTTCGAAACTGTCACATTCATTTACACGATTGATATGTGTGACATTTAAAATGTCACCCTGGCCTGCTGAGCCATGGCACTGCGCGCGTGTCAGGTCAGGTGTTCCATGTTTATGTGATGTTAACAGATGGCACTTTTACCACAAATGAAATGCCGACTCCTCTCCTCTGCTGTGGTCTCTGAGTCCCATGTGTCTTGCTGACCTGGTCCTTTAACTCTAAGGACAGCTCCCGACTCCATCGCTCGGAGCACCAATGCTCCCGATATCCAATTGATCCATCAGCTTTTAAATGTCATAAAACAGCACCGTAGCGCGTGTAACAGCTGTGTCAACAGTGAGATGTCGAGGGAGGCTGCAGGGCAGCCAGGCAGCCAGCCTTTCAGCACTCCACTGAGCAAACAGCAGTTCGAGCTCAGCCGGAAGTGAGTGGTCCTGGGTCCTTACTCCCCGTAGACATACAGTAAATAGAGGAGTGTATGGAGGAGTATGTAGTAAATAGAGGAGTACAGTATGTCTATGCTGTGGGAGAGACAGAGAGAGAGAGAGAGAGAGAGAGAGAGAGAGAGAGAGAGAGAGAGATGGAAAACTGTGAGAGTTTTGCACGCTCCATGTTACAATGTTACACATGGTGAGCTGTTTCCTCACTCAAGTTTAAATACTATTAATAGGCAACACTTTGTGATAAGAATTGCATAATAGTTAATATAATTAATAACATAATGGAATAGAATGAAAGTTATAGAATAGAATAGTGTAGAAAAATATTATTTCTCATCCATGATGCTCCATGTCGGTCAGAAGTGGGCACTGGTCAGTACAGATGCGGTATCATCCAGTCGCAGAGTAAGCAATGATGTATCAGACACCACATCAGAATCATATATTAAACAGGGTCATGGACTGCATCAACCTACATATATTAATTGCCCACATCATTAGCAATTCAGGGCCATAATAATGCTAGGTATTGTTATTACTGTATATTAAATGGCCACATGAGTAAAAAGGTGTGTTCATCCAGAGTGCAGGTGTGGGACAAAAAGGGTCAGACAGCTTTGAAAATAAAGTTGTCAACACACTTGATCCCGTTTCTTTTAAATAAAAAGTAAACTAGTAAAGCTTTGCACAAAAAAAGGCCTGAAGTGTGCAGATTGTCTCCTTTTTGTACGGAAATTCAAAAAAGGCTAAATGGGACATTCAAATTTATAATAATGGATAGCTCAGCCAATCAAAATACGTTCTTTCTATTCACAGGGTGATAAGGGCCATATGAGTACTACGTTTATCAGGCCCATGTAGACTCTCTCTCTGTCTCTCCTACTCTTGCTGTGTGTGTGTGTGTGTGTGTGTGTGTGTGTGTGTGTGTGTGTGTGTGTGTGTGTGTGTGTGTGTGTGTGTGTGTGTGTGTGTGTGTGTGTGTGTGTGTGTGTGTGTGTGTGTGTGTGTGTGTGTGTGTGTGTGTGTATGCACGCTGTTGGCTGTGTGGTGAGGAGAGGGCTGCGTGATTGCATTTTTCAATTAGTGTCTTCCTGCAAGGAACAGGACACACGCTAACTGTGTGGCACGACCCCTGAAGCTGTGTGTGTGTAAGACACACACACACACACACACACACACACACACACACACACACACACACACACACACACACACACACACACACACACACACACACACACAAAGCACTATTCCTGTCTGCTTCCCTGTGAAGCCCAGCATCTCCTTGGCACAGTGAATGTGTGTGTGGGCAAAAACCAATCAGGGCCTTGTGAAGGCAACAAGAAGAATAACGATATGATGATGATGAAGAAAACAAGAAATATACAGCCTCACCATCAAGACTAAAGATACCGTATCTGTAATCAAGATGAAAGATACAGTATCATCATCAAATAGATATCTTACAGTATCGGTAATCAAGATACAGTATCTAATAAAGAAGAACGATATAGTATCATCAAGGGAAAGATACAGTATCTGTAATCAATAATAATAATAATAATAACAATAATAACATGGTTTTATATGGCGCCTTTCAAGTAACCCAAGGTGGCTTTACAAAAGGAGATGGGTAGGGGAATAGAGGAATAAGAGAGGAAGGGGTAGAAGTGGGGTTGGGGGGCAGGGTGGTTAAGGACCATAAGCCTCAGTGGATAAATGTGATTTTAGGTGCTTTTTTGTACGTGGCCAGTGTGGGGGCTTGGCGGATATGGAGAGGTAGACTGTTCCAAAGGGTGGGGGCAGCTACACAGAAGGCTCTGTCACCAAAAGTCTGTAGCCTGGACCGGGAGATGACAAGCGGATCCTTGCCAGAGGACCGCAGGGCAAATCAAGCGCAGAGATACAGCATCGTCAAGGGGAAAAGATACAATATCATCATCGAATAGAAAGATACATTATCATCATCTAATAGAAAGATATAGTATCTGTAATCAAGGCTGCAAAGGGAACATGGAGGAAGTTGGAGGACAGAACAATAGTAGTAGTAGTAGTAGTGGAAGTACAGTAGTAGAGTCTCTATTGTCCCTTTATTGTCAGTATGAGACACTGATTAAGAAAACGATGAGGATGAGGAGGGTGGTGATGATTATTGTAGCTGGCCCTGATAGGCCTATATGAGAGCAGAGACCCTTTTTGTGCAAACTTTCTCCTTGACAGATTTAAGTATTTTTTCTGATACTTTTCTTTAGTTTTTTCTTTTGTTTATGTATGATTATTGGGTTGTGTATCTGTGGGCATGAGTATATTTTTCCACCTTTTTGTTCATCGTGATAATTTGAACCGTGTATGTCATGTGACCTTGAGGGAACTTATGTGACCTGGAAGCGTTAGGGTCAGGTAAAGCACTTCTGAAATGAGGTGGTAGCGTGCACTGCGTTTGCAACGCTCCAAAGATTCTACTGCTGGTACAAGGCGTACACGGTAATATTACTTTGAATTTATTTGTATTTTCTTTATACATTTTTGTATGTCTTTTTTCTTAAATATTAATGCATTGTATGTGTTTTGTTTGGTTTCTACCAGTTTTCACGGTGCTCATGACGAGCAAAGATAATAAAGAGTCATGATCATCAGTAAGAATGCGTGGACCAGGTTTATTGACACCAGCAGCAGCTACAATTATGATGATGATGATGGTGATGATGCAAATGAGGATGATGGTGATGATAATGAAAATGAGATGAGGACGACTATGATGATGAGGAGGATAATGATGAACACACACAGACAAACACACACACACACACACAGACACACATTGTCTCTCCTGTTGGGGTGTAGAACCGCTGCCTTTGAAAGGCATATTCTGTGTCTCTCTCAGGTTGACACACACACACACACCTAGACATGAACATTTAAATGCATAACCATGCCCACATCCTAGGGACTAACATGGAGCCTGCGGTCTCGTTTGTGTGTGTGTGTGTGTGTATGTGTACGTGAGGGGTGTGTGTGTGTGTTTGCAAAGGACATTTTCAGTATCTGAATACATAAGTGTCCCCTGAACTTCTGATGTTGCAGTGTTGCCTACTGTTACCCCCCCCCCACCACCACCACCACCTTCACTCTTCTCCCCTGCTC
>NC_085858.1:1292500-1300000 GCF_034702125.1 Engraulis encrasicolus
ACGCCTTCTGCCCCTGACAGTGTTTTTATATTTGTAACCTGTATGTGTCCTCACATTTCTGTCTTTGGAATTCCAGTCCAGTTTTTTGGTACTCCAGAGCTTTAGAAACCATTTAGAACAGATGCTGCAGCCTAGTCCTTTTAGAACTCAACCTTTCAGAATTCCAGTCCCTTTAGAACTCAATCCTTTAGAATTCCAGTCCTTTTAGAACTCAACCCTTTAAAATTCCAGTCCTCAAGAAACTGTCTATAAGAATTCTGGTCAGTTTCGAAGCCCAGCATTTTACAATTCAATAACTTTACAATCCCAACCCTTTGAACACCATTTGTTTAAATTCTGCCATGCTTCTTTAAAACATGGGTAGAACCCCAGGAAGAGCACATGTCATATTTCAGACCATTAGAATCCCAGCCGTATAGAACTATTACATTGTAGAACCTCAGCCCCGTAGAACTGGTACCTGTAGAACCCACAGCCCTTTAGAACCCAGTCATTTAGAAATCCATAATTAATGAAGAAACACCACTAGCAAAGTTAACTATCGGTCACGGCAGGAGTGTTTGGACTAGCAGCTGATGGACGTGATTTTGATAAGCTACTGAAGATATAAACGCCAAACGTTAATGTTACACACTGCTGTGGTAGCTTTGAAGATGACTACAGCCATCACGTTGTGTGATTTCGTTTTTGTCTAGCAAGTTTGAGTCAGGGCTCAAAAGATATGCGAGCTCTGCTAACCATGGTTAATGCCTATCGATACCCATATGAGAAGAGACCATAACAGCTTAACAGCTGTGATGCATCGCATGACCGTTCAGAAAATGAATACGTATATTCACAATACTATGAATGGCGTTTTTTATTTATTAGGAGTGAATAACTGCTGCGATTTGCAGTCACTGCATAAATCACGTTGATACCTCGACATTGAAAATGTATCTGTCAGAGTCCGACCTAGCAACTGTAACTAAAGAGGGCGGGGCTTAGCCAAAAGCGAATTCCTCCAGCTCTTCTGAGCCTGCTAATGCGCTCCACAGTTCCAATGTGGGCCACTCCCAGAGGTACTGAAGTCAATACTTACTACTACTATTGCTCTGCTTGTCTGCCACCAGCCGTTTTACAGCTTTCCAATACACTCACTTAACTACACAGATATGGATTGTTCAGACGCACATCAATCTAGTGTGTGTGTGTGTGTGTGTGTATGTGTGCTTGTGTGTGTGTGTGTGTTAGAGTGACGGTGTGTGCGTGCGTGTGTGTGTGTGTGTGTGTGTGTGTGTGCGTGTGTAAGTTACTGCAGAATCCATGGGGAATATTGCTCTGCTTTGATAAGAGCAGCCTTTTGCCATTCACTGCTGTTGCTGCTGCTGTGCTACTGTTCCATTTTGAGGGCAGCCATGGCCTAGTGGTTAAGGAAAAGAGCATTACATCAAAGGGTTGCCGGTTCCAATCCCACCCTTTCATTCCCTACAACACCCCATGGCTGAGGTGCCCTTGGGCAATGTACCTAACCTCACACTGCTCTAGGGACTGTAACCAATACCCTGTACCTTACCTAACGAAAATATTCATTAGTCCAAAAAGGGGTCCCCACTGAAGTTTGGGAACCACTGAGTTGAGTGTAAGGAAATGTGTTAGATTGTATTTATATATGCAATAACTGAAAGGAAACATATCATTTAAAAAATGCCCATTAGTATAGTACACACATACAGTATATACTCTAAATTCAGCATCAGCCCAGAGGACCCAAGGCAGCAAAGAGAGAGCCTTGGTTTGGTGTTTTACTCAAATGTATCTATACCGTTTCTATTTTTATTCCTATTGATGTACTTGCATGTTGACATGAGTGACTGTGTGTTTGCAGATGAAATAGCTTGAGCTATTTTTGGAGTCCATATTAATATTCAAGATTAGGGTTATTGGTGTGTGTGTGTGTGTGTGTGTGTGTGTGTGTGTGTGTGTGTGTGTGTGTGTGTGTGTGTGTGTGTGTGTGTGTGTGTGTGTGTGTGTGTGTGTGTGTGTGTGTGTGTGTGTGTGTGTGTGTGTGTGTGTGTGTGTGTGTGTGCGTGTGTGTGTATGTGCATGCATGTGTGTGTTACAGTGCTAAATGGTGAGATGAGTGTTTCTGCTCTGCTTCTTTGCCATGCATGCGTGCATGTGGGTGATTCTACAATTAGTGTATAATGTAGCTTTATTTGCCAAATCCTTTAACTATTAACTGCAACCAATGATGTTTGATCAGCAGCACACATTTATATTTTGTATAATACAGAAAGTCAAGACATAACATTATTTTCCTCTGCAAGAATGAATATTTTGTACTGTTTTTTGGACGTTTTCATGCCATTTCATATTAGCATGTAAAAAACCTTGTTTTGTCCAAGATCATCGCAAATGTTGATTCCCATTACTAAGTTATCACAATATGACAAAACCAAGGCCTAAGTGCCAAAACGTCAGCACCAAGAAAAATAAAAAAGTGGTGAACCATGCAGAAGCAGTGTCGCGCTCTTGTGAAAACTGATGACTGAAGTACCCTGAAAAGCTTCATCTGCTGAAAAAGAAGCCTTCGAGGTGTGCGGGCTCTCACAAAAATACATGTTTGAAATGACATAGTATTTGTCCATAACACTGTTGACAAAATAATCAAGCAAATGTTCGTTTTCATTAAAATATTTAACAAATGGTTGAAGATTAAGCTTAGCAATTAGTTTGTTTGGAAACCTAAAGGTGTACACTATGGAAACATCTAGGTCATTTAAAAAAAATACTGATAATTGACATTTTGCTTTTTCCAAAAGGGCACTGTAATTGTAGAATCGTGTGTGTGTGTGTGTGTGTGTGTGTGTGTGTGTGTGTGTGTGTGTGTGTGTGTGTGTGTGTGTGTGCAGGGCCGCTGACAGGTTTGTCTGGGCCCAGGACAAAGTCATCTGAAAAGGCCCCCCCACCCAATACATTCAATGTAATGAGGAGCCAATTGTGGGCCCCCAATCCCCCAGGGCCAGGGACAACTGACCCCTTTGTCCCCCCTTGTCAGTGTCCCTGTGTGTGTGTGTGTGTGTGTGTGTGTGTGTGTGTGTGTGTGTGTGTGTGTGTGTGTGTGTGTGTGTGTGAGAGAGAGAGAGAGAGATGTGATGATGATAATTGGTTATTGCTTTTGTGTTGCAGAATAAAGTGATGAACATGGATGGGGTTAAGGTCAAACTGCAGGTAAGAGCATGCGCGCACACACACACACACAACACACACACACACACACACACACACACACACACACACACACACACACACACACACACACACACACACACACACACACACACACACACACACACCACACAACATACACACACACCATTGGAAATGTAATGAAAAACAGATCTGACTGACAAAGATCAGACCATTGTAATCTTGCTATCTTTGCACACACACACACACACCCACACACACACACACACACACACACACACACACACACACACACACACACACACGCACAAGTAATGTCTTCTGATCTATCCTTACCGCAGAGATACACCAGCGGCGACACGACTCTAGCGACAGAGTGTAGCAGCAAGCGATACGAGAGACTGAGGAGACTAGAGTATGTCCGTACAGGCAGAAGGCAAAGCATTCAAGCATTCCCATTGGCTGTGGTCACTGACCTCTATACAGTCATTGGCTGTCGCGGCTTGTCGCCGAACCGCGTCATAAAAAGTTGAAAATATTTCAACTTCAAATTGTCGCGCTCGTCGCGCAAATCGCTCTAGTCTCCAGAATCTCTTTTGTCTCTCGACTCAATACAAAGTCAATTACTTCCGTCGCTCGACTCGCTCAGATCGCCGCTGGTGTATCTCTGCAGTTAGACAACGGCTTCGTATCTGGGTAGTCTTAGATCTTCTCCTCCGTGGCAAATCAAGCTGCCAACACAGACATTCAAATCTCACACTGAAAAAAATCTCACACAGATTCTAAAAATCACTTATTTTGTCAACCATGTCATCATGTCACACTTTAATCACACACACATACAGTACCTGCACACACACCATACATTGACCTACACAAATTGATTGTCTGCCAGTAAAATAATTTGTGTGTGTGTGTGTGTTTCTCAGATCTGGGATACAGCAGGACAGGAGCGCTTCAGGAGTGTGACACATGCTTACTACAGAGACGCTCACGGTGAGTACACACACACACCCACACCCACACACACACACACACACAAACACAAACACACACACACACACACACACACACACACACACACACACAGTCTGGTCATCTTTAAGACTTAAACCAGTCCAGGCAAACCATCTAGAACAGTGTTTCCCAACCAGGAGTACGTGTACCACTAGAGGTACGCGAACACATTGCAGGGAGTACTTGGAAACATTTAATTTTAACAAATGCATGGAGCATAGTCACACTGGAATAGAAAAAGTGATGTAAATCACAAGTTAGGGGGTACTCGTGGCACAACAAAAAGGCTCTGGGGGTACATGAGACAAAAAAGGTTGGGAAACACTGATCTAGAACATCTAGAAAGATCCAACAGAAGACAAAAAGAAAAAACTCGAAGCCATACTAAAACCATTACTGGACGCAAAGAAAATAGAAAAAAACCAGCATACAACAACTTTATACCCACAGCAAATATAACCCCACAGATTTATGGAACCCCCAAAATGCACAAATTTGGAGCACCATTAAGACCCATTGTGTACAGCATCGGATCCATCACTTGCAACCTCTCAAAGGCCCTTGCAGAAATAATAAAACCAATTCTCGGCCAAACGGAACACCACTGCAAGAACGCCAAACAGCTAGCCGAACAATTGAGAAAGGTGAAAATGGAGAAGGATGAGATGCTCATTTCATACGATGTGGTGTCACTGTTTACAAAAACCCCAGTGAAGGCCACACTGCACATCATACAGCAACGCCTCGAGACTGACAAGACACTCAAAACACGCACATTACTGACAGCACAAGACATCAGCCAACTACTGAATTTTATCGCCACATCCACATATTTTCAGTTCCGTGGAACAGTATACAGGCAGAAGGAGGGATTCGCCATGGGGGACCCACTCTCTGCCATAATGTGTGGGTTTTTCATGGAACACCTAGAGAAGGAGGCCATCACATCTGCCCCAGAGGAACACAGACCCACGTTGTGGCGGAGATATGTGGACGACATTTTGGAGAAAATAAAAATTGGACGAACGCAACAACTAACTGATCACCTCAACTCCATAGACCAAACTGGTAACATACAATTCACACACGAGGAGGAAAAGGACAAATTAATAGCATTACTGGACATAAAAATTCACCACACAGACGAGGGAGACATCAGAATAACCATCTACAGAAAACCAACACACACGGACCAATATTTTCTCTGGACGGCCGAACACCCCATTGCGCACAAACTATCCGTTGTCAGAACCCTCTACGAACACGCATCCATCATAACCGATCCCGACGAACGCTCAGCTGAGGAACAACACATCCGACAGGAAGGCGCCCTAGAGGTAAAAACAAAGTAGGAAACACAAGGGAAGAAAAAGAAAAAAGCAGACAACACAAAAACCGTAAAGCAAAGGAATGGTGACCCTGCCCTACATCAAAGGGATCACAGAACGCATACAGCGAGCCATGAAGCATACATAACATACATACGCCAGTAAAGCCACACACCAAACTACGACAGCTGTTAGTACATCCCAAGGACAAAATAGACCAACATAACAAATGCAATATCATATATGAGATTCCGTGCCGGTCATGCAACAAAAAATATATTGGGGAGACAGGAAGGACATTCAACATAAGAAAAAATGAGCATAAAAAAAGAGTGTGAAAGGGAAACAGAACAAAGACATACAAGAGCAATAAAGGAGAGTGCAACACAGGAGAACCTCAAATCAGCAATAACTGACCACTGTAGAAGCAAAATCACATCATGGACTAGGACAAGGCAAAAGTCATACCACAAGAGAACAACAGATACCACCGCTGGATTAAGGAGTCTATGGAGATCAGAAAGTGTAGCCCAAGTACCATGAACAGGGATGAGGGGGCATACATGCTCTCACACACCTGGACCACCATCCTAAGAGGACAACTCTAACAGCAGGAGGTGTGACCAACCTGTCATTATTGGCAGGGAGGTCACACCTCCACAACATCAGCTGTTTTTAAAGCACGTCACTCATCAACATCACAGTGACCCTCTGATGAAGACGTAAGTAACACCGTCGAAACATGTCAGGTAAAAGATAAAAACTTTTACATGTCTTAAGGCAAAAGAAAGCCCTAAGTGTTTAATTTAAACAGTTAGACATAATTAACCTAATACATATAGAACAGCCTCTTTCGCAAACTGGGGTGCACGCACCCCTGGGGGTGTGTGGCCTATATCACAAGGGGGTGTGTGAGCTGAATAGAGCAATTGCAGATATGTGTTCTTATACAGCATTAATGAACATCAAGTAGTTTTTAATTGTATGATAAATTATATGCTGGAAGGGTCCCATCTGAAATGTAATGTATAACTCCTAGACTTTGCAACAAGTTCCACTGCAATGATGGCAGAGTATGACAATTCCCCAAAATGACACTGCATAATGTGATTTGCGAACTGAAGCCAAACTTGCGTGGCCATCAGCACACCAAAAGATTCACTTAAGGCGTTGGGAACCGCTGATCTAGAACATTTCTCCATGGGAGATGCAGAGGAGGTGTCTACTAGCTCGCATTCATCAAAATGCCTCTGTATGCTACTGGTGAAGCTAGTCCATTTAATCCAATGATGCCTCATTGTCTTACACACGCCTCGTCGAGCCCTTTGTAAATGTTGAAAATGTATGGGTTCCTTTTTTTCTGAGGAACTTCAAATGTTGTAGATGGTTTGCCTGGCCAGACTAAAGTCTGGAGTCAGGCTACAACATGATAAAAAATATATATAATTGTAATTAAAATGGTATGCCGACAAAAAAATTAACTGAAAAATAAGTTAAATGTTGGAAAACCACTTAATTATGTGTGTTTGAAGAACAAAGAATGGAATTACAAAGTTGGTTTCTTTTATCCATAATGGAAAATTAAATGAGCAAATCATGCCCTGTTCAGACTCTGTGTGTGTGTGTGTGTGTGTGTGTGTGTGTGTGTGTGTGTGTGTGTGTGTGTGTGTGTGTGTGTGTGTGTGTGTGTGTGTGTGTGTGTGTGTGTGTGTGTGCGCGTGCGTGTTATTGCTACACCCCTGTGTGTCTGTAGCCTTGTGCATAGTATAATTTGAGGATATAGCAAAGTACTGCTTAACAGCCTGTATGTTTGCTGTGTGTCTAGCAAATACCAAACCAAGATGTCTGTCATCCACAGCGGAAACACACACACACACATACACACACACAGGCATACATGCACACGCACACACACACACTCAAACACACATAAACGCGCACACGCGCACACACACACACACAC
>NC_085858.1:1305000-1360000 GCF_034702125.1 Engraulis encrasicolus
CTCCCTTCTGGTCATTTAAGGGTACTGCAGGGTGCTCCACAAAACAACAGGTGCATCCTTATTTCAGTAGATACAAAGATGTTCTGCAGGGGAGGCTGCCACTGCCGTCTTTGCTACCACTCTCCAGTATCTATCAATAGACCCCATTACTGTTTGTAAACAGATATGACTGGATATGAGATGAGATATGGACTGGGCGCGCGCATATGTGGAGCAGAATCGACCATGCACCGTTCATTTGTAAAGAAACTAACCAGGTGCTTTTTCCAAAATAAGAAAACGGGTGGTCACGATAACTTGTATGCAGTGGGCGCCACAGACAAGACTGCCGGCTTTTCTTCCATGCCTGTTCACAGCTATTCTGGACTTTACGGTCCCATTCACTTCAATTAATTTTTTTGCCGTTTTACAGATTTCGGACCGTGCCGACGCCGCTGTCGTCGTGCGAGGAAAACAACAATTGTCTCGGGTGCTAAACATGGTCATGGAACGGCTTGCTTAACAAGAATGATATTTGTTGTGTCATTTCGAAGATAATTAAAGAAAATCTTATTACAATGGGATTTCTCATAGGCATGGTTTTGCATGTCTCTTATCTCTTTTCATGTTGACTGTGCTATCACCGTTACAAGTTTACAAGGTGCACAGCGCACAGATGTATGCATACAAAAAGGAAGAATACATTTCACGTTGTAATTCTGAAAATAATTGACTTCAAAGTTAAGTGTTATTACATAGGCACCATGGTCATCAATATGTGTGTAACAACCAGTGAAAAAACAAATCGGTCAGTTTGTCAAAGAGGAGACTGTAGATATGCACCATAATACACAGTATTCATCGAAATATGCTCCTGAATGATATGGAAATACAGAAATACGGTAGGCACAAATATCTATTTACTGACTTAGCCTAATCATGGCCTATCAGGAGTGAGGTAACATACACCAGTGTAGTTGTCCTTTGAGGGGCCCTGATCCCACAACCTGTGGAATGGCAGGCATGACTCCATCCACTAAGCTACCACAGTTTCAGTAAAAATAGTTTGACCAGAAAACTATCCCGTTGTTGTGCACATTATCACAGCACTATCATATAGGCCTACAATCATTGCTTCATCATACTTCAGACAATGAGATAATGATGCAGGGGTAATATATTTTATTAGCCTGGCAAGCCAGACCCGTACAGCAAAAAGCTGTACAAGGCTCTGGGCGAGCTCGGAGAGAGTGTGGGAGGGATAAACTTGTTGTCTATCAAAATGCCTTGGCACTCAATGCCACGCAATAGGATGGTGGAACAACCAATCCCGACACAGTTCTGCGTAACGTCACAGCTGTCTTACAGAATGTACACGCGACACGCCCCTTTGTAGGTGAAGCGGCAACTTCGTGCCTTCTCATTCTACACACCCCAACTCCATAGAATTTGGGTTGCAAGCTTAATTGTGAATAATAACAAAATACTGCCGTTTTCAAAAAGTCTGGTTCTGACATTAGTTGGAGAACGGTACAAAGAAAACATACCAGCCATCAAAACTGACCAAAATTATTGTTTTGGGGGATATTCATGAATAAACGTTCAAAAGAGTTGGGACGGGGACAATAAAAGGCAGCAAATGTCGCAGAAGACTAAAAACAAAACAAAGAACAACACTTAACAGTTAATAGCATTAACCGATGAGATGATTTTATATAAAAGCAGTGTTGATTCCTATCTTGGACATGATTTCACCAGCTTAAATTGTAGGTGTATTCCTTGTCATGTTTGTCAATGTTTTCCTTTCTGTAGTGCTTACAGTGTGACAGGTCTTGACCAAAAGCCAGCCATTTCATGTCCTGCTGGTCCTTATGTTGGAGTTAAACTGTTAAAACATAGCAGAGAATGCAATTTGTCCTTACTATGTGGCAGTAATCAAAGACCTCCATTCAAAATATAATGCACAAGTGTTTTTTCATGCTGTTTAAAACCCATTTATTTAATTAAGTACTGTATTCAATTCTACAGGTGAGTTAGAACAGCTTAACCAATGTACTACTGCACCCCCATGCCATCATGGAGGCTGACTTTTGAAGTTAGCACTAACACAACTTACATGGTCAATTTTCACTGTAGCACAGGATGTGCAAGACTCTATTATTGTCAAAAAGAATTGACTTCTGCAACTTCTGCTGACTTCTGCAAGCAAATGACAGTTTCCCATGTCGTCTGGGTCTATTTCAAGTGAGCTCGGGTGGATGGGGGAATGTTAAACCCGTCTATCATTTGCACACATTAAGCGTCCTTAATATGGTCAAGTTTTCACTAGCTGTAATTCTCGGAGTGCTAGAGTGAGACTACAGCCAATATATATTTCATGATGTCATGAACCTATACAATGATTTTAATGACAAAAATATGTCTTATATACTCTCAATCACGGTAAATCAATGGAATTCAAAACTTTATGTAATGACTATGGTAATTGTTCCCTCTGCATCTTTAATTCTGAGTGACTCAGCCTGACTTATACCTGGACACATGAATTGTTCATCAGTACAATTAATTTTGAAATGTTCCTCCTTGTTGTTTTTTCTTATTTGGATGTTTATTACATTTCACTGATCCCCGTCCCAACTTATTTGAGACGTGTTGCAGTTATCAAATTAGAAATGAGTACAAATGTCCCCTGAAACAATATTTTTTCTCGGTTTTAAAACTTGATATGTCGTCTTTTCACTATTCTCCATTTAAGGAATGTATTGAATGTTTTGAAAATGATAGCATTTAGATTTTATTCTCAGTTTACCAAACGTCCCAACTTCACAGGAGTTGGGGTTTGTACACCTACAATAGTGGTCTGATAATAGCGTTTGACTATTTGGTTCTGTAAAATGCTCAAATTAGCTTACCGAGCTAGCTTAAAACATCGAATGATCAAATGGTAATGTGTAGTGATCTATTTGTGTCCGATAAGCTAATGGTGTATTTTTACATCAATTCGTGTCAGCCAGGAAATGTATTATCATCCAGGCTTTTTAAATTAAGTAAAAACTTTCGTACTGTAAGTAGTTCGGAAGGCCGCCATGTTTCTTCTTAGAAAGTTTCCTGTGTTTACTAGGTAGCCCGGCCCCCCATCTCGCTCCTCGCGATTTGATTGGCCCTGTCATCTGATAACTTTCAGCCTCGCAAAACGGCCAGGGTCCGCTAGACTGCCCCCGGGAGCACATTCAATTTGCGGTCGCTAGGGGCGTCTAGATTTCTAGGCTAATATTTTATATGATTTATTGTGTTAAAATGCACAACGACGACATATTTGTCTGGTCATAACATTTCTTATGAAACTGTGGTAGCTTAGTGGATGAAGTCATGCCGTCCATACCATAGGTTGTGGGTTCAAGGCCACTCAGCATTCAACTTTTACTCACGTGTATGTTACCTCACTCCTGATATAGGCCTACATTATAAGGCTTATTGGGTAAATAAGTATTTGTGCCTTCAGTATTTCTTCAGCAGATCATTCAGGAGCATATTGCGACACATACTGTGTATTATGCTACATATCATTCACAGTGTCTGCTTTGAGAAATTAATCATTTTCAATGTGCACTACTTATTACATGTGTGGTATGATCTGTTAACTTCAGAGTTCCTTATTTTCAGAATTACATGGTAAAAAAATATTCTTGTTCATTGTGTTAATAGTTCTGATCATTCTGCACATTGTAAAGATGAAATGGTGATGACTCAGTGAACATGCAAAGAGATTGGAGACCTGTCCAATCATGCAAATGACATTGCACTGTAATAAGATTTTATTCAATTTTCTTCAAAACAACACAACACATTGCAGAAATTCTTGTAGCCATCATATGTAGGCCTAAAGGATGTAATAAAAGAATTTTCACATTGTCAGCAGCGCAAGCACCCTTTTCTCACAGACCGTTGTTGTGCTCTACAGACAGACTTGAAGCATATGGGCACCTGCAAAACATGTAGTACAATGTTAAGATTTTGTTTGTCAATTCTTAACCTGCAAACATGAAAAAGACAGAGGAGATGGAAGACATTGGAAACGTCTTGAATGTAGCAATCCCATTACAATAGAAATAACAGGAATTGTTTGCCAATTAATGACTATATGTGGTAGCCTAGCCTATAATGCAACCTTTGTTATATAGCCTAATAGTGGGTTAAATTGAATCTGAATGTCTCAGCGTGCCCTACAATATCGCCCCCCTGTGGCCACATTAGCTAATGAAGATAATGTTGCTTGAATGATATGTGGCATGTGCATTATTGAGGAAAGAGACGTATGTGCCGTCAGTGTTTTCCCTTCATATCATTCAGAAGCATGGTGTGATGCATACTTTGTACTATGGTGCGCATATCTACCATCTCCTCTTTGACAAACTGACTAATTTGTTTTTTCACTTGTTCTTACACACATACTGATGACCATGGTGCCTATGTAATAACACTTAACTTTGAAGTTAATTATTTTCAGAATTACACTGTGAAAAGTATTCTTCCTATTTGTATCCATACATCTCTGCGCTGTGCACCTAGTAAACTTGTAACGGTGATAGCACAGTCAACATGAAAAGAGATAAGAGACATGAAAAACCATGCCTATGCAGTGGCGTTTTTAGCCCAAAATTACCACAGGGGCCTGAGAGGGGCCCACATGTACCTTATATTCTTCGACCTTACTTTTTCCAAAATATTGGCCTTTTTCTAAACCCAGTGTTGCCTAAAATACCTGCAAAAACACCTGCTTCAGCATCTGAAGCACATACAAAGAATGTAATTAATTGAATTAAAAGCTGCTTCATTTTGCATTATCACCCATTCATTCAGCTCTAACATACAAACTTTCTTCATTAAAAAAAATGTTGAATTTCACGAGCCTAAAGCTACATCATTCAGCTCCTGGCACTAGGGTCAATGGGGGGGGCAACCGCTATTCCGACATAGCGCTATTCCGAAAATCCGCTGTCCCGACATGTCGCTATTCCGACTGCCGCTATTCCGACACTTTTTATCCCCACGCATCATTGCTTCATGATGACATTCACACGGACTATTTTTTATATTGCAGCAGGGAATATGCATGAGTCTCGACACCAACAAGGCGATTGCGCTGGAGAGGGCTTACTGGCACGCAGCAATTAATTTGCGCTGGAGAGGGCTTACTGGCACGCAGCAATTTATTTTTAAAATATAATTTGAGCGGGTTTTCACATGGCATGTGAGCAGTGTGCCATTGAAATTGGCAAAAGCACACACAACTGTGTATTAATGTAGCCTATTTAATATGGACTATGTCGACCACTTAAGATATTATGAGGAAATAAGAACACTAAACTGAAGCTAATTTTCCCCTGCTGCGCTGGTCTGAAATAAGAACACCAAACTGAAGCCTATTTTCCCCTGCTGCGCTGGTCCGATATCCTGCAGGCAAACTGTTAAAGCAACAACGTTGCCGACAAAGAGCTCTGGTATGATGCACACAGAACTTGACTTTTAGGTTACTTATTATGTCTAATGTAATATGGCAAAAAAAAAAACAATGGCATAACGGAGGGTCCCGAGGCAACACTGCTATTAACTTTTTCCTAGGCCTACACACCAACTCGCTTCGACTCGCAGTGTCCAACTTGAAAACACTGTGACACTTTAAAAAGAAAAAGAAAAAAGAGTCGTGCGCGATTCGAAACGCATCGGTGCCTGAGCACCTGTGCAGTAAAAATCTAGCTATGCGATAGGGCAGGCGACGGCTACATACCCAAATACGGGAGCCGGCGCGGCCACCAAGTTGGTCGCTCCACACAGTCGCACCTCCGTAATAGGCCACAACTCCACGGAATACCTCTCCCGCGAAGGGCCCTACGATTCGACTCAGCGACACCAAACACAACAAAGGCACACTTGCCACGAGCACACAATCAATCTGCCGCTTCCCTACGAGGGGGCTGTGCCAATATTTTATAGATGTGCCTAATATTGCCAATTGGTTTCCAATGGTCACATGGCGCACCAGCGCACGGCAGACTAAATTATGCGGCTTAAAGGCACACATCAGTGTCATCATGTTACACTTGGAAGAGACAGAGACTCTGAGTGATTTGGCCTCATAAATTCAGCTTGCCAACCCAGTATATAATGATCTAGTGGCGCAAAAGATTCTAAACGATACTCAAATGTGTTCTTATTATTTCAAGCTTCAAACTGAATATTAATATTTAAAAAATTATACAAATAGATACAAATTATGGTTGTAGGAAATTCCATTGGCACCCATTCATCTTTCACTTATCCGCGGCAGCCAACCCGCGGCAGTACCACCCCTGGCCACCAGCTAGTGCTCATTCTCATAGCTTCCAGTTTCTCTGATGGCCTGCACGGGACGGGTGTGGGGGGGAAGTGTGGGGTGACAGCGCTTGCCCCCCCAATAGTGTGGTATGAATTGTCTGAAAAACAGCTCCCGTAGGATTTTGATGCTAAAATTGATTTTATTGTTTCATTTGCTTCATTTGGGGTCCTACTATTGAAAAATGATGGGTTTCGAATTTTCTGACCCCGTTATACCCCTCCTCTAGGGGGCACTTTCTGGCCCTGGCCAGTGTAGCTAACGAACCCATATATCTACTAATAATTATCACATTTTCACGACCTTGGTGTATATTTCAGGGTTATTGATGATGCTGAGACGATTTATGAGAGTTTCATAATGATCATAAGTTGCTATTACACATATTTTGGAGATTTAAAGGCTATTTTGTCCACCTACAAGCCTCCTGTGGGGGATATGACTACTATGGCATCCGTCTCATTGGATCTGTGCACATAATATAAATAATAAAGATTTCAATTCTGTTAGTGTCAGTACTGTGAGAAAATGAGGGGTTTCAAATGTTATGACCCTTTATGGCCCTCCTCTAGGGGGCGCTTTGTCACCTCGGCCAAGATACATAGTGCAACCATAAATGCAGCAATAAAGATCCGATTTTAACAATAATGGTATGAAATTAGGGGTTGTGGAGGATCCTGAATCCATTCATGGCAGTTCTACTGTGATCAGAAGTTGTTATGACTCATTTTTAGGTTGAGGTCAAGAATTGTCATTCTTTAATTGATGAGATTGGTCAATAACACGATTAAAAATGAATATACCAGGATCCCCTTGAAATAAAGACTAAATATCAACTAACCAGAGGGGGTTGTGTGCTTTCAGGAAGTTGATGCTGACCAACTGTGTAATTTGTATGTGAACAACAACAGTAGCTGTGTTTAATATAGTGCCTTTTTGGTTGGAGTTAAAGGCCCCATGGAGTAACCATTTTTGAAGTAACAGTTTTGAAGTGAAAAAGATCATGTGCTGTAAGCTTAATGGTAATATCAACTAATTCATAAAAAAAAATGCATGAACATGAATAGTAACCAGCCTGCTTGAACATAAATCCCTTCCTTGAAAGCCACACCACTTCTTTCTATCTAAGGAAGAATTGGGCAGACACTAAAAAACAACTGATCACTGAGGAGTGCTGGTCATTAAGGAGTGCTGCTTCACTTGTTAAGCAGGTGCATATTGGCACAAGGAAATAAGTCACTTCAAGATATGATCAAACTAAACTCCTGTTGCAACCATAGCATCAACAATTAGAACTCTGGTTCAGCTTGTGTATTGTCAGTCATTTGAAGGGACACCAGCATTTCACCTGTAGCTCTTTCAACAGCATGCATGAGGCTCAGCAGTTGGGATATAGAGAGGTACATCTATAGTGCACAGGGAGCATGGTACAAATTACATTTTATGCAGTCATTTTCAATTGTCTCCTCTAGTTTAGGCACAAGCTCACAAGCCTGCTTCCATGTGTAATAAGGAAGTAAAGTATCTCCGGAGTCTCTCCTGAATGAAATGTTCAAACTATTTCGGACCTTTCTCTGAAGAGGAGACTGAATTGCCAGTGCAGTAGAGCTTAATTGAATTATGCATCTTCACAGCTTTTGCCCTTGATCTGATGGCAACATGTCACCTAAGCTGGGAGTGTTCACTTTGCACAGACTTGCTGGATTGAGGGGAGCGGTACAATTACTGCATCACAATATGAGCAAGATGTGGTGTTGTGGTGACAAGACAAAGGCAGTGGCATCTTCACTCAGTCCTACTTTCCCACCATGACACTTGAGCTTCCTACTCTAGGTTCTGATCTGTGAACGAATGACTGAAGGGAACCTCTGATTTGGCCGCAACAAAATCACCTTACTGTAGAACATGGGATCATCTTGTTTCAGAGCACTAATCTGAGCAAGATGGACTGCCATGAGGCGAGCATAATTGAGGAGATCATATGCAAAGAAGTACTTGATAAGGTTCCTCATGACAGCCAGATAACCTTCCCAGTCCACTGGACAACAAGCACTAATGATATGTTGAAGACTCTCAACTTGCTCTTATAGGTGCTGTACAAGAAACTGAGCAAACTTTAGTGTCTTCTCCTGATTGAAGAGGTTGGGTATTTTCCAAATAAAAGGCCTAGATGTTACTCTGCAATTGCAATGCAACTGGACTGAGCAGGACATTGCATCAAAGGAAATGGCATCAAATCTCATCACAATAATAGCCAGGCTAGTTGGGATGTGATATGCAAGGGCCCAGATGTGTGCTTTCCCACCAAAGATTCCACGGAGAGCTGCTGAAGAGTTTCCCCCCAAGAGCAAACAGTGCAGCAAACACTGCATACCAATATGCAAAACACCTGCTCTCAGAATCCAGCCACCATTGAATCTCAAGAGCACGCAAGAGCAAAGGTGACGAGAGTTCTCCTCGATGAGTCTCAAATGGCTGGGATATCAGTGGATATTTTGGTGGAGCAAGTATGGATGACTTCATACAACCAATTTCTTGGGATTTTTGGGTGTTTGTTCATTTATGGACAGAATGAGAGCATCATGGTCAGTTTCCTCTTCTGTGCCTAGCTGCTGCTGCTCATTCTCATTTGTGTGGCTTTCTCACTTTCTGTGGTGTTGGTTGGATCTGTTGCTAACTAATTGGCAAGTGTCCATGTATGAGTGAAGGCTTTGGAAACAGTGTAGTCCACATCAGTAACGTGCGATCAACTTTATGGCTGGTGAGGCACTGACTTTTCCAATATCAGATTTTCAAATATATAATACTACAGCTACAGTATAAGTACATTTTTGTAAATTTACCAAATACGCCTACTGATAAGTTTCATATGTCATAGCTTTCTTAACATAAGGTAGGCCTACAAAATAAAACATGCTGCATTTCCGTAGAGAAAATGTTAATAGATCTCTCACTCTCTCTCACACACACACACACACACACACACACACACATACACACACACACACACACACACACACACACACACACACACACACACACACACACACACACACACACACAGGATTCAAACAGTGGTCTCACATAAACCACACAGCAGCAATGTGGACAAACAGAAGCATCACGGCAGAGAGAGCTGGAGAGCAGAGCAGAGGAGAGGAGAGTAGTGGAGAGGAGAGGAGAGGAGAGGAGAGGGGAGAGGAGAGGAGAGGAGAGGAGAGGAGAGGAGAGGAGAGGAGAGGAGAGGAGAGGAGAGGAGAGGAGGGGAGAGGAGAGGAGAGGAGAGGAGATGAGATGAGATGGGAAAAGAGAGGAGAGGAGAGGAGATGGGAAAAGAGAGGAGAGGAGAGGAAAGGAAAGGAAAGGAAAGGGAAGGAGAGGAGAGGAGAGGAGAGGAGAGGAGAGGAGAGGAGAGGAGAGGAGAGGAGGAGGGGAGAGTAGTGAAGAGTGTAGCTCCTTCACAGCCCACTGCTCTCACACACACAGGATTCAAACAGTGGTCTCACATAAACCACATCAGGGCGGATGCTCAATGAAAGACACACACACACACACACACAGGATTCAAAACATGGTGTCATATAGACCGCTGAGCACCACGGCGAACAAACTGGTGTGGTAGCTTTTGTGATAAGCACCGGATTCTCGTGCAAATGTAGGCCTACATCTACTTGTACGAGGCTACGGCAAACGATGTGGGACAAAGGTGTGGCAGGAAGCGAATGTCAACATTTAAACAGAGATTACTACACAAGCTTCGATATGGTCACCAAATATTTTGGGACTGTCATTTATGTTATGCCTACACTTTGGAATTAGATCAGAGTCTTGTAGTTAGGCTACACGGGTATATTTGATTTACCTCAACGCCCTGTACTCAACTTTACAAACAGTTACAGGGCACATGAGAATCCTGTTCAGATCACAAAAGCTACCACCACACCAGACAGAATCACGGCGGATTCTTTATCTCCCCACGGGTCTCACAAACACAGGCTTCACACACATAGGAAACACTGATCTTACCTTTAACGTACAAACCCCAACTCCGATGAAGTTGGGACGTTTGGTAAACAGTGAATAAAATCAAAATGCTATCATTTTCAAAACATTCAATCTATTCATTAGATGGAGAATAGTGAAAAGACAACATATTAAGTGTTAAAACCGAGAAAAAATATTATTTTGGGGGACAAATGTACTCATTTCTAATTTGATAAATCCAACACGTCTCAAAGGAGTTGGGACGGGGATCAGTGAAATTTAGTAAACATCCAAATAAGATAAAACAACAAAGAAGAACATTTCAAAATGAATTGTACTGACGGACAATATAGGTGTCCAGGTATAAGATCATCACAGAGAGGCTGAGTCACTCAGAATTAAAGATGCAAAGGGAATAATTACCATAGTTATTACATACATTTTTGAATTCCCTTTGATTTACCACGATTGAGTGTATATAAGACATATTTTTGTTAATAAAATCATTGTATAGGTTCATGACATCATGAAATATATATTGGCTGTAGTCTCACTCTAATTCCTGGAGTGCTAGAGCTATTGAAAATTGACCATATTAAGAATGCTTAATGCATGAAAATGACACAGGGGTTTAACATTCTCCTAAGCACCTGAGCTCACTTGAAATAGACCCAGAAGACATGGGAAACTGTCCTTTGCTTACAGAAGTCAGCAGAAGTTGTAGAAGTCCATTCTTTTTGACAATAATAGAGCATTGCACATCCTGTGCTACAGTGAAAATGGACCATCCAACTTGTGTTAGTGCTAGCTTCAAAAGTCAGCCTCCATGATGGCATGCGGATGCAGTAGTGCATTGGTTAAGATGTTCTCACTCATCTGTAGAGTTAAATACAGTGCTGAATGGTATAAATGGGTTTTAAACAGCATGAAAAGCCACTCATGCATTATATTTTGAAGGGAGATCTTCGATTACTGCCACATAGTAAGGTCAAATTGCATTCTCTACTATGTTTTAACAGTTTGGCTCCATCATAAGGACCAGCATGTGATAAAATGGTGGGTTTTTGGTCAAGACCTGTCACACTGTAAGCACTACAGAAAGGAAAACATTACAAAACATGACAAGGAATACACCCACCATTTAAGCTGGTGAAATCATGTCCAAGATAGGAATTAACACTGTTTTTTATATAAAATCATCTCATCGGTTAATGTATTTAACTGTTAAGTGTTGTCTTTTGTTTTGTTTTTAGTCTTCCTCGACATTTGCTGCCATTTATTGTCCCCGTCCCAACTCTTTTGAGACGTATTGGATTTCTCAAATTAGAAATGAGTACATATGTCCCCCAAAACAATATTTTTTCTCGGTTTTAACACTTAATATGTTGTCTTTTCACTATTCTCCATCTAATGAATAGATTGAGTGTTTTGAAAATGATAGCATTTTGATTTTATTCACTGTTTACCAAACGTCCCAACTTCATCGGAGTTGGGGTTAGTACATCAGGTCCAGGCGTCGCTCTTTTCCTTCACTTTTGGTGTTGCGCATGCTAACGTTACTTAGCCGGCGCTGTTCATCCAAAGCCATATCTATTCGAGACGCCCCAAACGTCCAAAGCAATTTGGCATTGAATATGAATATGAGTAGCCGCGAGGATTTGTTTCGTGAGGCTCCTTAGTCCTTAGTAAATTGTTAAGTCGTGAAATCCCATGCGAATGTTCTTCCACACATTCTCGCCGGTTGCAAACAAGACACCGGGGAAACAAAAAAATAGTTTCTGTTGTACCGCTCACTTTGAAATGATCGGGTAGTTGACCGGTCACCTGCAGCAAACCCTTCAGCTCTGTCGGTCCTCCATTCTTTATCACATATTTTCCCCTTGGAAATCCAACTTTGAGAATGGTCTTAGTTTCGTTATGAAATCCACTTGTAGCAGTCAAAGTGAGCAAGCTAGCCAACAACACCGACTGACTGTATTGTGAATTTCAGATTCGCTATGACGTAACTGGCCAGCAAGACTCAGCGCCAGAAGGAGTCTGCGGCCAGGCTACTGCTGGCCTCACCACTGTATATTTCAGTGGGCGTTCAGAGTAAAGAAATGATAATCACACGTAGAAAATAGTAAAAAAAATTATCAGGAAATGAGGGCACACCATACATACTTCTATTAAATGTATAAAAACGTTTAATACAATATTACCAGGTTGCATTCACAGAACGAGCAAAATGGCGCATGCGCTCAAGCCTGTTAACGAGGGATTGCGCAATCCGGGGGTGAGGCAAATTCAGAGTTGCCCCAAATTCAGCGTATTCGGAGGAATTTGACATGAAATGGGCAAATATTACGATTTTGGCCACAAAAATGACTGAAAACGAGTGAAACAGTTTAAAGATGGCCTCTCAACGTCATTTAATTAATATTGCCGTGTTCCCAATTGTTATTGAATGTGTTACGCGTTGGTCCTGTTTTAAAAAACGTTCTGGTTGCTTTGTTTCAAGACGTTTTTGCAAGCTGGCAAGGTGGCTTGTGGAGAAACGAGAGGGTGTTCCGTGTTTCTCGTGGAAATGCGTCTCTGATTGGCTCACTCCTCCTGCTCTCAAAGAAACGCGTCTCTGATTGGCTCAGTCCTCCAGTCCTTGGAGTGAATGTAATGGGAAACAGAGTCGCCACTTCTCCGGGTGGTACTGCACTATAGGGGCGCCAACGGAGGCGTGCAGGCTCCATTCAGGGCTGTGCTCTTTCGACAGCGACCCCTAGGCGAGCTGCAGGCACGGAGCAACCGGAGTGGGCAGGCTTTATGTATGAGGCTTTGTGCTGTGTGTGTACCTGAGGGTAGCAACCAGCTGATAGCTAAGCTAAGCTATGTTTCGGGCCACCAGACGTTGCTTGCTTTGAAAACAAGCAGAAAAAAATTACTCGGCATGTTTTTAGATAAATGGGTCGATATAAACCTTTGTGGGCAACGCCTTCTTTCGACGTGACGAAACACAGAAAGGCTTTCGTGATTCGCTCGTTTCTCTGCATTATTGATGTAAATTGGGAAACACAGGGAAACACAGCCAGGAGAGTTGACGCACCGCTATGAGAGCCTTGCAAGTGAGTTTAACTTGGGGTGACCGTCCGATCTTCGAAAGGAGTGAGTAAAACTGAGTTTTATCGGAAGTTGGCCTTTAAACACTGCTTAAATGGTAGTTATGGTGCAGATGCTCGAAAACAATAGCTGTTATTGTAACTATTATTCACATTTACTGCATCTCATCATAATCATCTGGGGCTGGTGAGGCCGTGCCTCCCCTGCCGTATTGGAGTGCACGTGCCTGGTCCACATGTCTCTGTTTGAAAGTTGTAAATCGAACTGGCCTGGTCCTGATGATTGGTTGCTGCAAGTGTTTTACATCAAACCTGAGATATGGGGACAGGAGCTCCTCAGGGATGACAAGGAGTTGGTTGACAGCATCTAGTGTAAATATTTATCTCTTTGATTTGCATTACAACTACTGTGCCATAGAAGGTGTTCTGTCCAGTGGGGTTTTTCTAGAAGTTTAAGTTTGTAAATTACAGTTGTAATTATTTAAAAAAAAAAAAAGAAAATCAGGTGAACAAAACTCGCCAGCCTCGTTCATGTTTTGCAGAACACCTTGTTCTAATAGTTTTTTCGAGTCCAATTATTCTTTGATAGTCAGTGCCAATATAAACATCCATAGAGAAATAATGACTTCAGTTGCTCTGGTAGCATTGGTCACCTTTGGTGTACACGCAAATTTAGACAGTTATTATCTTCTGTTAAACGGTTTTGTTTAACAGGTGGCCTCAACCTAAAAATGAGTCATAACAACTTCTGATCACAGTAGAACCGTCATAAATGGATTCAGGATCCTCCATAACCCCTAATTTGATACCATTATTGTGAAAATAGGATCTGTATTGCTGCAGTTATGGTTGCACTATGTATCTTGGCCGAGGTGACAAAGCGCCCCCTTGAGGGGAGGCATAAAGGGGTCATAAAACTTGAAACCCATCATTTTCTCACAGTACTGATCCTAATAGAACTGAAATATGTATTATTTATATTATGTGCACAAATCCAATGTGACTGATGCCATAGTAGTCATATCCCCCACAGGAGGCTTAAATGAGGACAAAATAGCCTTTAAATCTCCAAAATATGTGTAATAGCAACTTCTGACCATAATGAAACTGTCATAAATGGACTCAGCATCATCAATAACCCTACAATTGACACCAAGATTGTGGAAATGTGATAATTATTAGTAGATATATGGGTTCGGTAGCTATAATGGCTAGGGCCAGAAAGCGCCCCCTAGAGGAGGGGTATAACGGGGTCAGAAAATTCGAAACCCATCATTTTTCAATAGTAGGACCCCAAATGAAGCAAATGAAGCAATAAAATCAATTTTAGCATCAAAATCCTACGGAATGACATCTCATACCACCAGGGCTCTAAATTAACGCACGCCAAGACGCCAAATGCGGGTGAAAAATCATTTTGGCTGGTAGAAAAAATCATCCACTAGCCAAATTGGCCGGTAGCGCGTGCCCGACTGAATGTTAAACAGCTGCACGCACAGATCTGTAGCTGCCGTCTGATGAACGTCAAAACGTCGCCTACATTACCCATGAACATTAGTCCTACCGTCATGATGTAGCCCACACCCATTGGCTGACCGTTAATCACAATAAGGCAGCCTCACATCCATTGGCTGCGTGTTTGATACCCGCGCGCTGGAACTAGTGTTGATAAAAGATGTTCAATTAGCGGACTAGCGCGGATTACTTCGGTTTTGTAGGTTTTGGTCTGATGAAAAATAATGTGGCAGTGGTTAAAGCACGGTTATGTGTCGATGAATGCAAGTAACAGTAGCGTTGTGACAGTGAAATAGAGTATTGGTGGAGCGAAAACGGCGCGCGTGAGTGGAGGGACAGGAGTTAGAACAGCTGTCTGTCAAAACAGTGTCGTTGCCGTCAGAAGCCGTCTGATATTTGCGAGGTCCTCGCAACTACAAACGATGGAGTTGTCGTTTCCTAATAACGCCCACGCCATCGCAAAGACCCTGCACGGGTATGACACAAGTAAGTGAAAAAAAGATAACAAAAACTAGCGACGAAAGTAACAAAGTAAGCATGGTCTCCGTGGTGTTATTGGATATCTAGTTGACATAGCGTAACGGTAATTGTCATTCCAAGCGCATCGTAAGTAAAGCTAATATGAATTTGACCTGGAGGAACTTGAAGGTGTCACGCAGCAGCAGCATAAACACACAATGCAGACATCATTCACGCACTGTGTAGGTGTGTGTGTGTGTGTGCGTGCGCGCGCGCGCGGGGGGGTGTCTCCTGTCCTCCTCTCGTCTCCTTCTCCTCCCTCATCTCTTCTCCCCTTCACCTGTCTTCTGTGCATTGTCCATGGTATTTAACCCAATGTGTGTGAAGTGATGCTGTGTAGGGGATATGAGGTTTTGCAGTGTTTGGTTGTGTGTGTGTGTGTGTGTTTGGCTATGTTGAAAGTCTGGTATGTGTGTGACATTAGTGTTGAAGGCATGCTGTGTTTGTGTGAGTTGTAGGCCTATACTGTATGTGAGGTTTGGGTGATGGTGTGTGAGGTAATAGGCTAGTGTTTGGCTGTCTGTGCAGTATATGGAAATGGAATGAAAAATAATGAAATGCAGGTAATACAAATATAATTACTAAATAATTATAGAATAGACTGAATTATATTGAGTATAATATTTATATTGTTTATCTGTGTTGAGGACATAGCCTAGTTTAATAAAATAATTAAAAGCAACATAATTAACGCATGGTTTATTTTGGTGAGAAAAAAATGGCTAGTTGACCTTCCATTTGGCTAGTAAGAAAAAATGTCTACTAGCCAAATTGGCTGGTGGTGGAAAAAGTTAATTTAGAGCCCTGCATACCACACTACAAGTTTCTTGGGGTGGTCGTGTGAGAATCATGAGCAAACTGCATGCTCACTCCCCAAACTGTTAAAAGCTGAGCAACGTAGCACAAAGCACAGACATGGCTTATCTACAGATCGCGCACCGCAGAAATGGCAAGTGCCTTGTGTACAATAACTACCGCTACAGCCAAAATAGAACAAGAAATGATGTTATATATTGGCATTGCAGCAGAACTGCGTGCGGTACATTTATAAAAACCAACTTTGTGGATGTTGAAGCCGAGGACCCAGACATCCGAATATTAAACCAAAGAAACTGGATCTAACCAAGAAGCGTCATTTTGTTTCTTTTCCGGTATTCACTTTATGTCGGGTGAACGCACCTTAAGAGACCTTCGGTTAGGAGACCTTCGGAGTCCTGAGGTTGAGAATAAATCAAGTCCCCTTAGCGCTGTAGATGGCGGTAGCGCACGTCTTGAGCAAACACCTCAAAAATAAAAGAAGAAGGAGGGGACAACGCCCCCTTAGGAGACCCAACTTGAGCCCACGCTTTTGCATTGAGTGGGCGTGGTTTGCGTTATCTTTCTCTTATCCAGTATTTTTGATGAAACCAGCCGTGCGAGCACACACACGAACCCGAAAGGGATCTGGTCGAAACGACAGCCCTCGTCGAGACCATGTTGCGGGAATATACCTTACCAAAAACAATTGTTAGCATTCCTCCCCCCAGATAGCACCGATGGCCAAAATTTGGGGCCGCGGCACAAGGCCTAATAATAGTTGGACGCTCCTGTGTTTTAACCAATTCGGCAACTAATATGTCGTCAAAGCAAGCCTCCTAAACCTCCGAAGATGACTACAAAGTTGAACGTTCCTTCTAGCCCAACACGACTAGCATCAGATGCCGAGGCCAGTAGCAATTCAGCTAACACCAATCAAATTATCACTGCTATTGAGTCGATGAAACAAGATTTTGTGACGAGATTTGATACCCTTTTCGCCGTAATTCAAGGAATACAAGGCGAGCTGAAAGAATTATCTGGATGCACGACAGAAGCTGAGGAGAGAAATGGCAATAATGGGAAGTGTTGCCAGATGTGTCTGACCAAATCCCGCCCAAAAAAATGCCAAATTGCGCTAAATCCCATTACATTGACTTCTATGGACCTAAAACGGCTGGGGGGAAAAACAATTTTTCCCGTTTTTACCCGCAGACGCTCATCCCAAGTAGCCCAATCTGGCAACACTGATAATGGGGACGAAATCTCGACTGTACGAGCTCAATCTCAAACAATGAAAATGACATTGGAAGAGCTGACGCAAAAAGTGGATGACTTGAGAACCGGGCTCGTCAGTCTAATCTGAGACTGGTGGGTCTCCCCGAAGGAAAATAAGGGACTAATATGTGTGCTTTTTCTGAGAACATGATCCCTGAAGTGCTCAGTGAGTTCCCAAAACTCTTATTTACAGTGTTGCCAAAAGAAAATAAGCAAAAAACGCTATTGGTTCACTGAAAAGTTGCTTGAAGTCGCTAGATATCGTCATGACATCGCGGCGTCAAGCAGTGCGCTGATCTACAGAAAACGTGCCCACATGCCTTCGTCTACAGTAGAAATGAAACAATGATTTTGTCGTTTTAGAAAGTCGCCAGATGCACCAAAAAGTCGCTTAAGGCGCTTGATGAGGTATTCAGTCGCTCGGGACGTCAAAAAGTCGCTAAATTATTTGGCAACACTGCTTACTTACCGAAAGGGCTCATCGAATAGGCAGTGTACCGGTGCAATCTGGCGACGACAGATGCCCTTTGTGTCCGAGAGTGATTATTATGTTTTTAAACTATGCTGATAAGGAGGGGTCCGCTAATTTTTCCGACGCACCATTGGTCCGATGCGTCAATGTTCCGAACATTTCCCATTGATCCTACAGCACTTGGTCTCAGATAACTTTTTACCAAATAAATGAAACCCTTTGTCCCGACAGTCCAATGTTCCGACCAAAAGCTGCTTTAGACCACCGTCATCTTAGAAGCCTATGTAGTGGTCATGCTGCTGTCTGTGACAGGTTAGGTTTAGGGAAAGTTTTGGTCAAGGCACAAATTCAAAACTCAGAAACATTGCAATAGCCTACAAACAGGTTAGGGTTAGGAATGGTTTTGGGTAGGGCACAATTGTAAAACTTGGCAACATTGCATTAATGACAGGTTATGTTTAGGGGTGGTTTTGGTAAGGGCACAGCAAGACCGACAGACGGCATCTATGTGCTCGTCGCAGCGCATGCAGCTGAAGTCTACTTGGCACCGGGAAAAGCAGGACATACGACCTGGGATGATGACCAACCCCAAACAGCCATTGGTCGGAACAAAGGGTTTCATTTAATTATTTCGAGTTAGTGGGCTGTAGGACTAATGGGAAATTTTCGGAATATTGACGAATCGGACCAAAGGGGTGTCGGAAAAATGACATGCTACCGATAAGGAAGGGGTGGTGAAAGCTGCGAGAGCTGCGGGCGAGATAACATACGACGAGGAGAGGATTATGTATTTCCCTAACATCTCTGCTACCCTGCGCAAACGGAGGCAGGTCTTTGATCCAGCGAAGAAGAAATTGGCTGCCCCCTCGTACCCGATGTCGCGCTTCAGTGTCATTCATCCTGCCACACTGCTCATCACCTTCTAGAATAGGCCTAAACGACACCACAACTCAATCTCCATACTGGAATTCATTACACAAAAGAACAGAAGGCAATGTTTTTACTGTCTCAGAGTCAAGATACAAAGTGTAGCAGCCATTTGGACACACATGGAACTATGTCCAGAGGGATATTAATTCAAAGTTTCCTAAAATTGATACCGTTCTCTTTTGGTCAGATGGCCCCAGCAAGCAGTATAAAAATAAAAACTTATACCTGCTCCAATGTTGGGCTTCAAAAGAGCAACTTGGATCCTCCCCCCTCACAAGGGAGCCCCAGACAGCATTGGTGGCACTGTCAAAAGGACATCAGACAGCCTGACAGGGACATTACATCATTAATGGTAATGTCTTCCAGCAGATGGTGGGCAGCAAACTCTACATAACTGAGCTCTACACCATTTAAGAAGCTGACATGCAACCACATGACATATTCCTGATACCACCAATAAAACCTATACCTGGAACAAAAAAAGTTCATCAGGAGCACCAACATATGACAACAACTCTGAGACCATTTGCAGATCCCTGTCCTGTTTTGCAGTCAGTGACCCTCAGCTTTGCAACTGTTTCAGCCCAGCTGCACGTCAAAACACCCAGGATACAGGCTGGAAAGGATGGCATGAACCAGAAGAAACGTCCTTTGGCACTCTTGATGCAGGAAGTGGAACAAAAGGCAACAGAAGATGAATGCATTGATCAGGAAGAAAGTGAGCAAGATCCAATCACCAAAAGGGATCCTATGGGGACTGTGACAAATCTATCTGAGGATGTACTTCAGTGTGACGATTGGCTTGCAGTTGTTTATGATCAACTCTGGTGGCTGGCAAGGGCTGTTAGTTTTTCCACCTTCATGGGCCCACACAATTCTTTCCAAGTCGAGTTGTTTTTTTACCCTTCAATAATGTTCTGGTCAAACTTGGGGAACCAGTTCGTACAAGCAGGAGAAGGGAGCAGTGTTGCCAGATTGGGCAGATCTGGCAACATTGGAAGGGAGATAAACCATCCACGAGCTGAAGTCTTGGACTTCATAGAAGAACAACATACACTCCACCTACTTTATGTTCATTTTGTTTAATGTACATGCGCACCACGCAAGGCTGCGCTCGGCGAATGTGCGGCACGATTCGTGGAGTTGTCACCCTTCGTTTCGCTGATCTGTAAGAACCTACTAAGTCTCTGATTAATTCCATCTTTATTGTGAATTGTAGCTTGTCAGGACGCTGACAAAACACACTTCATTTGTGATCAATAGGCCTCGGCTATCTTTGACAGACAGCCACAGTCTCCCGTCTTTAACTTTAATAAAGATGGTCACTGATCTCTATACAGTCATTGGCTGTCGCGGCTGGTTGCCGAACCGCGTCATAGAAAGTTGAGAGGATTTGAACTCCAAACTCTTGCTCTCGGCGTGCGAATCGCTCTAGTGTCCAGAATCGCTTTTGTGGCGCGACTCAATGCAAAGTCAATTACTTCCGTCGCTCTTGTCGCGCTAGGTGTATTTGTGCGGTAAGAGAATGAACACTCAAAAAACCTTCCATAGGAATGAACGAGAGCATTTGGCTACGCGAACATGGCGTTTGCCGGCGTCCCTCCCACCTGTCTGGCAACAAGAGCCAATTGCTTGCTGAGCTGCCATTTATCCAATCATCTCGCTGCCTCGACGCGTAATGCCGTGTACAGACCAAGAGCGAACGGAGCAAACAAAGCGACGGAAGTCATTATTTGTCAATGGAGGGCATGCGACCAGCGCTACCAAAGCGAATTCGCCAGGAGCGAACCTTCTTGAGCGAATGTTGACGATTAAACTCAAGCTAATCATAGGCGAATTCGCTATGACGCGGTTCGGCGAAAACCAATTGGAACAATCATATCCCAGTCCCAGGCTGTCAAGCCAGAGCCGTTATGTGATTAGCTGAATCAAACATGTCAATGCTGCGTCTGGAGCGAATACAGCAAATCCAAGGCGAAACTTCTGCTACCCAAGCTACCAGGCAGCGTAGTTCGCCCGGTCTGGACACGGCATAAGGTTTTATGTTTGTCTAAACATAATCGGTAAGCCCTCAGAATCTGCTCCCGCTGGTCGGTTGCTGATGACATGTGCGGCTCACATCGGGTAGCTACTCGCAATGGGTTGCAACAGAGTCCGCGGCCACTTCCATCTCACAGACCGTGAAGCAGAATGTATGTAGTGAAATTCTGCGCATGACTAATTTCAAATAGTAAGACCAAATAGTAAGACTGGAAGCGTACCCAAGATGGCCGCCGAGTGAAAACTAAATGATTTTGACCGTACTGAGACCTTCAGTGCATTTTCACACCTTGTCCTCTTTACGTGAACTGAACTCAGTCCTCTTAAAGCAGACCAAAAAGTGAATCAACACCAAAAGGACTCAGTTCTCTTTTTGCTCATATTGTGATTGTATTACAAAAAGAACCGTCTGCTCTTTCTGCGCCTGTCAGGCTTTTATGGAGTGTCAATCCTCTTTTTAATCACTCCCGGTCACAAATATATGTAGTGCAGTCACATTGGGATAGAAGAGCGCATATCGAGCATGAGTGAGGGGGTACTCATATGGCAACATTGGTTAGGGGGTGCGCAGGACAAAAAAAGGTTGGGATTCACTGCTTTACGGTGCCCATCCACTAGTCAGTTTTACGCAAGCCGTACCAACGCATTCAATTCATTTTCAATGGAATGCGGCATATCGTCGTTACCGGACTCGCAATGCATGTTGGGATTCCGGCACGGCGAGCGTGGCTCCGGTGGCACGTCAAAAAGTTGAGCTCTCCTGAAAGTTATGCAAATTAGCAGCGGCTGACGGACTGCGTTACCCAATGACTGTTGATTACATGAAGATGTCCCATGATACCTGTGGTCATCACGAAGGTGCATTTCCCTCGGTAAAAGTAGATTTTTGACATCTGTCGAACTTTTGGATGTACAAAATATAGACTACAAGCATGTATGTTGCATGTGCTTATGATGCCTGGGTTCAAATTATTATGTTCGATTTCGACCATAAGCATAACAACACGAGGCCAAGCTGTGTGTGAAAAAAACACATGTGCCGAGTTCGGTAAGAGCATTTTGAACTGTAATTTAGGGGCAGTTGGTTTGCTATATGGATAAAAACGGCTAGAAATGTAGATTGATATACCTCCTGTATATAACTCCCGGGCCACGCGAGCTGTAGTAGCAGTGCGTCGACACTGGGACATCCAGTACGTCGAGCTGCGATAACGTAACGCTATAATGGATCTCCGGCCTTAGAGCTCTCCTTAATTGATTACACCTAGTTAAAAGTGCAACTTGTCAAGACTCATAAGCAGTGGTGAAAGTAGGCAGGTGCACAGCACCGGTATAACGGTACGTGCACACCAACGGCACGGACATCCACAGTACGTGTCCGTTACCATTCCGAAACGGTTTGAATGCATGAAAACAAATCATGCCTTGCACACAGGAACTCGGTGTAAGCGCGGCGCATGTCCGCGTTGCTCCTTGAAAATCCCAGATAGCAGATATTTTGGCTTTGTTTTGGCAGATATCTGCAATTTATGGCTTCCTTTTGGCAAGCCATAAGCTTTTGGCAAAATTTTGGCATGGTTATGGTTGACCTGGGCGCCAGTGAATTGGGGCGTTCCTCTGGAAAGCAAAAAAAACAAAGATTTGGCTAAAATATGGGTTGTTTATGGCTTCCCACAACACATTAAAACGCGCGGACTGTGAATGAATGAGTTATGGCCAGGTTATGGCATGTGTCAGGTTAATCTGAACCTCGGGTGGAGAGCGGGACAGCAACGTTCTACCTTGGTGCGCTTACGGCAACCCAAAAGACTGCCAAAATCAACTGTCAAGAGAAACTCGTGCTTGCCTCACTTCAGTTTCCCCAGCGCCAGTGTGTGTCAGACTTCAGTTTATGCAGGTAAGTGCAGTTGACACGTTTTTATATTAAATACAACCGCCGATGACTTAAGAGATGAGGCATTTTGTGTTATCGGTTTTCATGTTGATTTCATAGGTCTGTGACCGTCGGTTTCCGTGTTATGCGCTGAAACTTAGATACCCTTTTAACAGGAGCTAAAACACAAACGTCTGTGACACACAACTGTGACATGTTGCTACCCTCATACTCAGTAACGGTTGATTAAGTGTTGTTCTGTGGTTGAAATTCACTTTCAGATATCAATGCCAAGGGAATTTCAATCAAAGAACAACAACACTAGCAATCCCAGCTAACTGCCCATCGACAGCTAGCAAAAGCCGGGAGCTAGCTAACACAGGCATGGAGCATCTTCTACCTATCGGCACAAAGCAGAGCACTATCTAGCAATATCTGTCTGTCACGGAAAGTGTTGGACTCACTGTAATTCTAGCCTACTACTGAAGCAATCGAGTGAATCTGCTTTTTTCTACATTGTCTTTTCAGATGTGCTGCTGCTGAAGGCAGTCACCCGGTGGAGGAACTTGTTTTTTGACAGGCATACTACAGGTTGGTTCCGCAATTTATTAACCTCTCTCTCTGGTCTAATCTTCGTTCGTTGTGAAAGTCCTTGCTTTTAATGTAACTGCTTTTAAGTATACGTCTGTATTGGGTAATGCAATGGTCGGTTTGTGTTTAAGCGCTGGCTATTTAACATGATCAGTTGTTAAGGCAGTGTGTATTGTTCAGCTATCAACAACAGGGGGTAAACCGTATACAGAAATGTGGCCCATGTAGGCCTATGTAATCTTGCTCTAACATTTGTAATACCTCAACACAGAGAGTAGCTTACTAGAGGTGTCAAAGGTAAAAGTAGAAGTGAATTCATGGTGAAATGTAAACAAACGCCTGCCCCCAGACCAGGATCTCTGAAAAGACTGAATAAGGGGGAAAAAACACCTCAGATATGCCTACTGACAAGTCCAGGGTAGTGGGAGCATTACTAATTGTCAGAAAGCTTTAACAATGGCACATGATATAACATAGTGACTAGTCTGTTTCACCAGTTATTCTACTGTAGGCACACCCAATGAGATAGATAGCCTACTGCTTTGTTGTTATTGAAAAACCTAAAAGCTAGGTTAAAAAAAACCTCAGAATCAGTGGGCTACTATATACTCAAGTGCAAGTTATATGTTTTGGCAGGGTTTTGTTTGATTGAGTATTGTTTTTTTTTTCCTATTCTTTTTCTCCCTTTTACTTTTGACAATTCCGTAGATGGTTGTACAATCTACTGTAGCCTACTACTCATGTCATTTAAAATGTATAAAATATGAAATAACATCTACATTCTCTTTTCAGATGCTGTGCTGCGAACGGACACTGCAGTCACCTGTGGGAGGGGTCAATCAAATCGGATCTCAAAAACAGGTACCAAATTTTAATAACACCCCTCCCCCCTCTCCCGTCTATTACTCTATTAATCAAGTGCATTTGTGCCGCCACTTGGCCAGGACACCCTTGTTAAAAGAGATTTTTAATCTCAACGGGTTTATTTTCCTGGTTAAATAAAGCTTAAATAAAAGAAGAAAAAAAATGTAATGCCACTGTTTTCAAAGTTACTTTTGCATGTAGTAATTCAATTTGGTTTATCTTTTTATTCTTTCCTAGATGTCGCGAATCTGATCTGATCTACCTACCTCTATGTGGCAATAGAGTACCTGCTTTTACTGGCCAGGGGACCAAGATGAAAACAAGAGGCCTGTACCCAGACATCCAAGCACCCATCAAGTCACCCAGTCCTCCACCACCTGCCGTGCAGCTATACCCATCCATCAAATCCAGCCACTTGCCCACCCTAACCAGTCACAGCATTTGGAGGCAATAAAGTATAATGAAATGTATTTAATTGTCTTGGTTTTTTTTTCCTATGCATAAATATTCCAGTTTCATTGTTGAAAATCACGCATTTATTAAATGTGCGATTTTCAACAATAAAACAGGAATATTTAGTGATCCCAAATGGGGCCAAATGTCACTTCTTTGTCTTATAAGTTTCTCTGTATACCGGTACTTACATTTTAAGTATACAGGGAAACTTATAAGACAAATAAGTGACATTTGGCCCCATTATGGCTACATTTGGGATCAATTATGGGTACATTATGGCAGTATTTAGGGTCATTTATGGCTGTTCTGGGAGAGTTATGGGTACATTATGGCTGAATTATGGGTACATTATGGCAGTACTTAGGCTCATTTATGGCAGTTCTGGGACAGTTATGGGTACTTTATAGCTGCATTTTGGCTGAAGGGTGGGGTCTGGAATTCCTTTTGGGGCCTTTAAGGCTGTACGTGGAAATCCCAAATAGGTTTTGGGTGAACTTTGGTCAATTTATGGCTGGGTTTGGTTGGTTTTGGCATGCCAAATTTGGGCCACTTTTGGCCCGGGGACTCAAACCGAAGCCAGCCAAAAGGCCAAGACACAATTTGGCCCAAAACTCTGCCAAAAACATTTTGCTATCTGGGATAGAAGTCTATAGGAGTCTATTTTCCTGCGCGGCTCCCATTGAAAATGAATGGCTGCTGCCCGCGGATAGAACGTGGACGTTGACTGTGCAGTGTGAAAGGCAGCCCGCAAACCTCTCGGACTCGCACTGCTCACAGAGACGTTAAGGAAACGTGCCATCCCTGTGTGCATGTACCGTAACATTTACAGCCGGTGCGCAGTTCCGGTAAGAGAATAGGATTAATGGTGGCCAAAATGCCGTATTAAAGTAGAAAATATAGAACCACACCATGCCATTTCAGACAACACTTTCAAAATGGCTGAATCCAAGATGGCTGAATTGTTTGGCCCATAACTGACTGGGTGGATGGATTTTTCCAACATTTCTTTTAGCTTTGTTTTCTCAATAGTAGTTTGTTTTTAATTTACGTATAGAGATGTCAAAACTAAAACTGCTCATCTCTGCCCCAAAAGGCAAGCCCGCTTGCAGCAATTTCTGTGAGAATGCAATCTAGTTTTAATTGTTTTGTCTATTTTGGCTAAAACCTCTTCTTGCTTCTGTCGATGTCTGTGTGTCACAAATCCATAATTTTTCCCTCTCAGTCACTCCTACCCTCTCTGCTCCATGCCACTCTTCCTCCAGCCTTCTGTCCATCTCATCAAGTGTCCGCAGAATCATATCAGCAGAGAATGGTATAGAGAAGGAGATAAGTCAGGCCCGTTGTTTTCCGGTATCCCGTTGACGTCAGGTGAACGCCCCTTTAGTAGACCATCCGAGTTTGAGAGTGAATTACGCCTCTAGAGTGCATTTGTGGGATTGAATCCTTGGATGACAGTTCAGATTTCGGATGTCAAATTGCAAATTGACGTGTGTCCTCCTCGACACTTCCACCTTGAAATGTTCTTATGGAAATAAAATAAAGGGGCGAAATAGGTTTGTGTTGTGTGTCTTTTTCATTGCACATCATCCAAAGACGGAACACAGGTGTGTGGAATAGCCTACCTGCAGCTATAATGACGGTAAAGACATCGCCAATGACGGTCAAACAGGTCGAGTTCACTCTCAGACACAGTGCGCCTAGTGATTAGTTCTCAGAAAAAAGACAAAGAAAAAGAAAAACACAATGCCGAAATTGTGTGCAGTAGCCTAGAAGGTTGTCAGAACAAGCACCTATCGGTGTTCTCGTTTCCAAAGGATGCTGCACGGTATGTATTGACAGTAGGGATGGCACAAACCGCACCGAAAACCGAAACCGTACAATTCACACACATACCGAACAGAGCCGTGCAATCCATTGCAAACCGCAATTCATGAACTGCCAAGAAAAAGATGTGTAAAACAGAGATTCTAGGAGTATCTTATCCAGTCTCTCTGATTAAAACATTAGCATATAAGACCAAATCAGAGGACGACACAATTAAAAGCATACCATTTTCACATTATAAGCCTATACAAACCATATGTAGGATATTAAGTGATAAGTCCGATTCTATTAGCCAGTGCACCATTTACCATGAACTAAAAAAAAGAACCGTAGAGAACCGAAAACCGTGACCTTGACACCGCGATATGAACCGAACCGTGAATTTTGTGAACCGTACCACCCCTAATTGACAGCTGATTTAAAATCCACAGAACGGTTGATTCCTCTGCACGGTTGTTGGCTGGACTGGTCTAATCTCAGTTATCATAACCAATCAATTCCACTGGGCCCACTAAGGGGTCTGACACACCAAGGCGGTAAAGCGTCGCGGAACGGCCGCGTTTTTTACCGGCGTCGTTGAAAATACATTGAAACCTATCTGTCCTTACACACCAACCGGCGGTAGTCGGGCGTCAGCGGCGCGGGAGCCGGCTCCGCGCCGCGCTGCATTTGGAAAATAGAACTCGAGCGTATTTTTCACGCCGGCGACCGGCGGTGTCTCATTCAAATGAATGGCAAAGTAGCATGCTAGCTTTAGCTGTGGGGAGGGTTTTGAACAGGACTGGCCGCGCACGCCGACGCTGTCAGTGTGCAAGGCAGAGAAAAGCACGCCGGCCAAAACTAAGCAGAAAGACCGCGTCCGTCCTGCGACCGTTCCGTTCCGCCTTGGTATGTTTTGGCCCTAACAGTGGGGGATGTAGGCTATGGTGTCCAGTAGGTTATAGACATCTCTTTAGTAGGCTATTTCATACACATAGGCGTATGGTGTCCCATGCAAAGTGGATGTTACAGACTTCTCGCGAATATTTCCTCACTGCCTAGTGCCAAAAAGGGGAAAACAAATGTGGCTTCACTGACAACTGCAACAGTTGGCCTACTGCAAGCAGCCACTGATATCTACCTGGAGTTGCATAAACAAAATAACCAAAATACGAAAAGTTCATTAAACACTGCGCATTGTGTAGGCCTACTGTTCCCCCCCTCCATTTGTAGAACACAACTGTGGCAAATGAATGTGAGGCAAGCTCACTCATCCACCAGCCTGTCATACGATGAGCTCCGGAGAGGAGGGTATGGTGTCTGTGTGGCTCACTTTCACACGAGAAGGATAATACAAATGGTTAAGTGACATTGAGTTTCCCAGGCACATTTACAGAAATTACCCTATGAGCGCTACAACAATGGAGAGGTACACCATTTAACTAGCCTAACATAACTCCTACACGCCAATGTGTATTACAGCAAAAAAGAAAGCGACTTTCGGACAGTCCGTGCCCAGCCTCATGCCCTCCTCCTCTACAGACTCTCTATCCAACTCTGCTCAACACCATGATATCCCCACAGTCTGTGATATTGGTACTCATTCTGCAAACAGGCAGCAACATATGACAAGTGACAGAAATGAGTAGGGCCTAACATAGACATGTTTCAGAACCAAATATGTTTTGTTGACCATTCACTTAAAACACTATTTTCGAAGTGGACTATTTTCTGTCTGATCTGTTGTCAATGACGATAACATTAGCTACGGGAAGCGAGAAAGGAATATGACAGGATATAACAATATATGTACAATGAAAACAACGTGAATTTCAACTGTGCTGAACTTCCAATAGTTACCATGAGCGACGCGTCCCATCCGAAGACCGTCTCCGCCACGCCTCTTCACAGACTACGAATCCCACCTCAGCCCTTTGGATGGCGGTAGTGCGCAACCCTTGTCAGCAGCCAAAAAACGCAACGGTAAGGGAAGGAGAAGGGGGGACAACGCCCCCTTAGGAGACCAAACTTGAGCACATCCATTTACATTGTGTGGGCGGAGTTCAGGGTATCTCCTTCTCTATACCATTCTCTGATATCAGTGTTCTGATCATCGAATGAAGACTGCGCTGAGTCTACCTTTAGCCACAGTAAGGGCCAAAACATACCAAGGCGGAACGGAACGGTCGCAGGACGGACGTGGTCTTTCTGCTTAGTTTTGGCCGGCGTGCTTTTCTCTGCCTTGCACACTGACAGTGTCGGCGTGCGCGGCCAGTCCTGTTCAAAACCCTCCCCACAGCTAAAGCTAGTGTAGCAAAGTGGAAGTTTGGATGTTAGTTTTCCTAAAATAATAACCATCAGACTGATAGTTGTAATTGCACGACTACGCCACTGGGGGACTGCCACCCCAGAATATATTTTGATTTCAACCAATAAGGCACCACAGGTTCGGATAGAATGGACAAGAGACGTACCTTTGTTAAAAGGAATAACAATGTTTTCTTTATTAATATAATTGTAGTCAATTAAAACCCTGCGCCGCTGAGATAAAAACAGTAATGCACATTAGAACGGGGTTGGCTGCCCCAGGATAAAAGGGGTTCACCGAGCTAGGCCAGCCGGGCAGGCTTACTAGTTGAGAATAAATTAAGTTCACCACTCGTGCACAAAACCAAGGGGCCTATGGTAAACGCCAGTCACACACACGCGCATAGGCTCACTACGCTATGTAAGTGATTAAATGACAATAAGTGTGGATATCCACTACACACAGAATAAATCCGTATAATCACACTCAAAACTACTAGTCTACTGTATGGCCCGGCCCGACTAGCGTACATAGGCCTAGAACTGCGACAGCCAAACCCCGTACAATGACAAAGTGACAAGCTAAAGCGGCGGACAGGCGAAAGAAAATTAAAGAAACAAACAAAACAGAAAGGCTAAACAATTTCGTAAGGGCAAAACAGCGGTGAGCAGCTGCCGCAAGCAGTCTGCCCACAGAGACAGACCCTCGACGTACTCTGAGGTGTCTGGAATTAGGTGAACATACACACAGAGATCAGTACATGTTACATACAAATAGTTGACAAATGTTTAACATGAGCTATGCATAGGACAAAGGATCTTTACAAGCTCACCTCAACAACACTGAGAGGGAGGGGAAGCCACTGGGGTTAGACGCCACGGGAACTCTGGCTCCTGAGAATGAACAGTATGTTTAAATACACAGCTCTAGCTGGTTGCAGTCATCTAGACAAAACTGTGATCACACATACCTTGCTGCACCCGTAGCAAAGGCACCGGGCATCATCAGCGAATACCGGCACACCGGGAAGGCTCCAATGAGCCGGTCTAATTCATCTGATTTTATAAAAACAATGGCATAGCCACCAATTACGGATTAGCCACTGAGCGGCTACCTGAGTCCCGTGACGTCATTGGGGTATGGGAACTGCTGAGGGACACACCTTACTGGACAGGCAGTGCGCCCTGTTACATTTTTCCCCTGCTTTTTGGATCGTCGTCCCGACGATACACGATCCCAGCACCGGTGTACCCGCAGGCAAACTCACCATCAGGCACGCACACGCAGTCAAGCAAGCAAGCAGGCATTTGTACAGGCGTGGCATCGTCGCCCCGACGATGGGCTAGCTTTCCACCGCCAGGATTCAGGTCACAGTAGGCCTATGCACACAGGCAGGCAGACTTACACAATCATGCACATACTACAATAAGCAGGCACACTCACACACTAGCACCCTCCAGTCAGGCAGGCAGGCAGGCATGCTCCCCCACAATCGTGCGCACGGGCAGTCGCGCACCTACAGGTAGACAGGCACACAGTCACCCCATCGCACACACACCCTACAATGCACCAAGAAAATTGAACAGCATCATCATACACACACACAAGCATACACACACACAGTGTAAGAGGACCCAGGTTGGAGGTTGGAGAGGCATGGACATGTCCCTTGAGTTCGGCAGCGCTCCGCTGGCACGGCCACTACTCAGTCCAGGGGACGGCAGACCTCCTGCTGGCCGACGAGGGGAGGGCCTCCCATTGCGCCCCGATTGGGCTACCGGCGAGGGCCGCGGCGAAGCAGGGACTCGTTGCCCATCACAGTTCCTGGCCAGGTGGCCGGGCTGCCGGCACCGCCAACACACCTTGGGGCTCCCAGGCGACCCTGCTTGAGGCCGCTGCAGCAGCTCCACCCACTGCGACAGGAGACGGATCTGTTCCCCCTGCCTCCTTGCCATGTCCTTCAGCTCCAACAGTCCCTCCCAGTCTTCCTCCATCTTCAGCGGGGACGGACACCACTCACAGGCACAGGCACCCCACGACGGTGGGTCGTTGTGGAGATTGGGGCCCCCCGCCGTGCCCACCGCTGTTTTGCCCCTAATTACAACCAGCCTTTCAAAAAAATCAAAATAAACTCAAAGCTAAAAAAAAAAGGACACGTCTCTTTGATACATCTATCTCTGCCGACTATAGGCCAAAATGTAGTGGGCGAGACCGTTACAGGAAGTAGTTCGACTACGCCACCCCCGGGGGGGGAGCCCCCGGAGGAAATGAATTAGGGGTAGTTACAGATACCCTGGACCAACACACAATGTACCCGCACAATAGATTACCAGGCAAACACAGGTTCGTGCACAATGGAGGCAGAGACAGTGGTGACAATTTATAATTCAAATCTTTATTATTATTTTCAGTATAAAAATATGTTTGTCACTCGAATACCGGCACACCGGGAAGGCTCCAATGAGCCGGTCTAATTCATCTGATTTTATAAAAACAATGGCATAGCCACCAATTACGGATTAGCCACTGAGCGGCTACCTGAGTCCCGTGACGTCATTGGGGTATGGGAACTGCTGAGGGACACACCTTACTGGACAGGCAGTGCGCCCTGTTACACTAGCATGCTACTTTGCCATTCATTTGAATGAGACACCGCCGGTCGCCGGCGTGAAAAATACGCTCGAGTTCTATTTTCCAAATGCGGCGCGGAGCCGGCTCCCGCGCCGCTGACGCCCGACTACCGCCGGTTGGTGTGTAAGGACAGATAGGTTTCAATGTATTTTCACGGACGCCGGTAAAAAACGCGGCCGCTCCGCGACGCTTTACCGCCTTGGTGTGTAAGACCCCTAAACCTTGTCATTTTTCATCACAGCCTAATTGTCTTTCAGCCTCTCTCTCTGCTCTTTCCACACGGCTGTGTTCACCTTCCATTGCCATGAACGCTTTTTGCTCCTTGAGTTCTTCGGCCATGTCAAGCATCCTCATCTTGGCTTTGTCTTGCATAATTTTTCTCTCCTCCTAATCTCTTTGTTTTCTCTCTTTCTCCGCCTTATCAAAATAGTCCTCGTCCGAATCTGCCCCACTTCCCGTATCCTCAAGTTGCTCCGACCTCCTCCACACGTACTCCATTGCCGCTTTTTGGATCTGGGGCCTCATTTATCATCGGTTCGTAGAATGTCTTCTAAATTGTGTCTTACGAGTGAAATTTAGAATGTACGCAAGTACAGAAAAATCGGGATTTATCAAACGTGCGTTGGCTGCTCCTACGCACACCTCTGCATGATAAATCCCACACCTTCCAAATCACTGTGCACGCGCGTATGTGGGGTAATTTGCATCGCGAAACGCATAAATCCCACTCTTTGCTCAGGAATGATTGCACATAAGCTTTACGCACAGATCTGTGCCTAAGAACGCTTGATAAATGAGGTCCCTGATCTTTCTCCAGAGCTTTTCTTACGTCTTATGTCTTCCTCCTTTTCTTAGGTCTTCCTTGAGGTCTCATTTGTTACCGTGACCATTTCCTTGCTGCAGCGTTTCTCCATGCAAATGGCCTGGGGCCTCATGTACGAAGCTCACTTACGGACAAAAAAGCTACTTAAGTTGTTTTCCACGGTCACGGTCAGATGTACTAAAACAGACTAGACGTGGAAAACTGCGGATCTCCACGCGAATTTCAGGGCTGCTGTGGAAGTTTCCGTAAGCGTGGAAGTTGTCGTAAGTGGTGCATTGCGTCTTTTTGGCGGCACTCAGAGGCATGCAGCGCAACTACATGTGTTGTACGCGGTCGGAAATATTGCAGAGATGCAGCCAGTTAAACGTGGATTTTAATGTTGAGGCGCGTGATTTAAAAAATGAAGAAAACCACCTCAATCATATTATTGTTGAGGCAGCTGGTTAAAATGAAACGGACTCATGGAACTATCCTGGAATTACAACGAAATTGGATGCCCATCAGCAGTATTATTTCAAGTATTTGGCAGCTATTAAACATTGAATATTTTCTGGATCTGCGTGTCTTCTCGCATTTGTTGGGAACCTCCTCACCGCAGTGCTTGTCTTTCTCTTTTAATAACACTAGGCCTACTGTAAAATTAGTCCATCCATTAACAGGTGATTTTATAGGCTAACTGAGTATTGGCTGCAAGTTATTCATAGGCCTACATGTGGCGTAGCCTACATGTGTCATCTTTCATAGGTCTATTTATACCCGACATAAATGTTTATTTCTCTGAAGCCTTGGCGACTGCCTCATCGCAATGTGTTTTGATGTAATGTCTTGTAAATATTAATTGTTGGGAAACCATTGTACTGCAGTATAACATGACAGATTTTTCTGCAGTCCTCACATTAAGTATTAGGCTACCGATGCCTGATTTTATACACGCCAAAGTAATTTTGTAAGGCGCGCAGCCTTTTTCCTTTTAAATTGTCTACCTCTGAAACAGCGCCTTCACCTCGCATGAAATAGGCTATATTTCCCGCGTTCCCCTTCCCGCGTTCCCTTTCCAATTCTATCAACCAATGAATGCACATGAATGGGTCTGTTCATACTAATTAGAATATTCATATAGAATATTTAAGGGAGGAGGCAAGGCGGAGACTTGGGCCCGTGTGTGCTCGTGCATGTGCGCAAGATTTCACGTCAAAACCTGGTTACGCACTTATTGATACATCCGGATTTTTTTGTCCGTAAGTAACTTCCAAGATTTTCGCGTCCGCACTTTCTTGGTAGGAAATCCACGCACTTCTTTGTACATGAGGCCCCTGGTCTCTGGCTTTCTCCCTTCAATCTCTTTCCTCGCCTCTTTGCATAGCCTGTCCAGAGGGGGGCGCCACACATGTCTCTTTGTCCTGCCTTCTCCTGAGCCTTTGATTCCTCAATTATATCAAGCTTCCTTGCTTTGGCTTTCTCCTGGCATTGTTGTTGATCGTGAAGCATTTGTAGATCATCACGTAAACATGGACCACGGTACAGTGTGACAAAAAACTTTCAAAAAAGAACTTTTAAAAAGGGCTTTTTTGTCCAGTAGGGCAAAGGGACAGGTGCTTCAGCACCACCTCATCTCTATCTGTGCACACCTATGCCCTTGTCTCTCTCTTTCTTCCTTCGATCTCTGTCCTCGCCTCTTTTTGGTAACATCGTCTGTGCCCAGAGGGGGGGAGCCACTCATGCCTATTTTTCCTCTTGCCTCTCCCTGATCCTTTGCTTCGTCAATGACATCAAACTTGCTTGTCTTGGCTTTCTCCTTGCAAAGGGCCTTGTTGTCTCTTGCTTTCTCTGTGCAAAGTGCCTGGTCTCTGGCTTTCTCCCTGCGATCTCTGTCTTCGCCTCTTTGTGGTAGCATAAGGGGTGGTGTAGCCAGAGCCCAGAAGGGAGCGCCACACATGCCCCCCTTGCATCTTTCTGATCCTTTGCCTCCTCAATGACGTCAAGCTTCTTTGCCTTGACTTTCTCCTCACTTATTTTGCGCTCCTTCTCCATCTGCTCTCTGTTCTCTCTCCTCCTCCGCATTTAGTTTCCTCTCTGGCTCTAAGACCATTTGCTTTTCCTCCTCATCGAAATAGTCCTCGTCCGAATCTGTCTCACTTCCCGCATCGTCAAGTTGCTCCTCACATACTCCATCGCTGCTTTTATTTAGGCTATGTGTGCAAAATAGAATAACTAGGCCTAAGCTATTTTGTAACTTAAATGACAGGACAGTGGCCAAAAAGATACGAAAGCTGCGGAAATCGCAGGGATTGATTTAAGTTGCGACATTGTGCAGAATTCGCTTGAATTCACTGAGGTTGTGAATCGCAACATTGCGAATTCCTGGAGGGACTGACTAGCTCAGAGCAGTTAGTGCAGTCGCCCCACATGTAGGCAACAGAGTACCCACATACTGAGAGCAGTTAGTGCGGAATTTGGAAGAGCTTCTCTCCTCTCAACGCATCTGAACCCCACCCCCAGACCCCTGAGTGTGAGGTGAGGGTGTGTCAGGGAGTCTCGTTCACCTCAGCACCTACCTGGGGACCATTCCATCATTGGCGCTGAATTCAGCGGTGCTTATGCGCAAAAGCCGAGTTTCAACTAACTGCAGCTTCTGACACTGTTCCACCACTTAAGATCAGCTGCGCCTTGGCTAGTTTCACTTCAGCCGCGCTCATCAAAGCTGGCGTTGCGCTCGTGCACGTTGTACAGGGGAAGTCCATATCAACGATTGTCGAAAATGCGATCATGTACACACAGAAAAATAAAGGTACCATTGTGTACCTAAGTCGGTACAAATGCTTGTCGCACCGGCAGTACCATCTTGAAGAACAATTCTGTACCTGCATATGCAAGTACAGTTTTGTACTCCATTCATTTGTACCTTTTAAGGTACATTTGTGTACCCATTGTGACAGAAATGTACCTTAAACCACCATAACCATGTGGCACCCTTAAGAGGTACTTTTCTGTCCTTTTAAGGTACAGAAGTGTACTTAAATGGTACAAATTAATAGGGTACAAAAGTGTACTTGAAAAGGAAGGTACAGAATTGTTCTTCAAGAGGGTACCGCCGGTGCGACAAGCATTTGTACCAACTTGGGTACGCAATGGTACTTCCATTTTTCTGAGGTACAGGTAGTATTGCTGAGATAAATGCACAAGTCAACAGGTATACAATCTCTGCACAATCATTTATTAAGCAAAATATCACCAAAGGAAATGTTTTAAAAAGTGATGATAGAAAAAAAAATCACATTTCAAAACAAAGAGCACAAAATATTTCACAGCAACATACAACTTATGAAACAAGTGCTTCATAGCAACATGCAGACAACCATCAATAAAATAGATATTATCAATCACCAAATGGAAATGTTAAAAAAGTGATCATAGAAAAAAAAAATCCATAGGAAACTAGTACAAAATATTTCATAGCAACATACAATCATTGATACGTAGAATAGACATCCACGGGATGGAAATCTAATTCATCTCCTGGGCTTAACAATGCCCAATTGAGGTCCAATTTTACATAAATTAGCCCAAAACATGAGTTCGAAGAGCTAACAGAAACTTCCAAAATGTTACATTGTCTTTATATAGTAGATATCAATTCAAGCCATACGTTTTTCTTCAAACTTAATGACTGTAAATAATGTTCAATATGGTCTTGAAGATGTTAATGTAGATACATGTTGGGTGTTATGTGAGAAGATTTGTGGCTTCTTCAAAGTGTTTTGCGAATCCAATTGAAGTGCTGAAAATGGTGCATTTTTACTGTATATGACCTCTAAAATTCACACAGTTTGAAAACCAAAGCACCGCTTGAACTGATGTCTACAGAATAAAGGCAATGTAACATTTCAGAAATTTCTGTTAACTTTCACAAGTTCCTTGAAATATTGATGCTTAACCCATTTTGTCCTCAGCGCTTTTTGGGAAAGGATGCCCTCTTCCTATTAAATCCTAAATATCTCAGCCTCCGAAGCACATACAAACATGAAATGAGTTACATTTGAAAGCCAAGACCCTCCCCTTGCATTGCAATGTGTTCATTCAGCTCTACCATACCCACATATTTAATAAAGCAGCTAAAATCTCAAAATCATGAAAAACCTGTGTATGTGTCTCCAGGACACAATGGGTTAAGGTGTGAAATATGCTGAGGAAATCCCATTGTTTTGCAAGTTGAAATACATACTTAATGTACAATGTACATAGATACATACATGTTCGGTGCTATGCAGAAGGATTTTGCATCCTCAGTCATGAACATCTTCAAGATCATATTTTACATTATTTACATTCAATTTTGAGACGCACAGAAGTACTTCATCCTCAAAAGACATATTGAAATACATCATGTCCCTTTAAAGTTTTTTGTGAATCTAATGGAAGTGCTAAAAATGGTATATTTACACTTTTCCTGTATGACCTCTTAAATTCACACATTAGGTTGAATTGATTAGCCTGGTTCTCACCGGACGGTATGTGTGTATAGCTCCAGAGCCACCTAGTGGATCAGAGCTACCCACACTACCGTCTGGTACACTGCCACTACCATGCTGGTATCGAGTCAGAAAATAAACAGAGCATTTATTGCTTCAATATCAGCCTCTCAACCGACACATTTCTTCAAAAATGTTCTCTGTTTGTCTCTAAACAGAGTCAATCTAGTCTATAATCTGTCCTGTGACTCCTCAATGCAAGTGGTCATGATATTGAAGCAATAAATGCTCTATTTGTTTTCTAACTCGAAACCAGCATGTTAACCGCAGTGTACCAGCTCCACAAGGGGGATCCGGAGCTACACAGGCAATGTTTGGTGAGAACCAGGCTATGAATTGATGCCTACTACATAAAGACAATGTAACTTTTTGGAAATTTCTGTTTACTCATCTAATTCATCTCCTTGGCTTAAAGGGACACTGTGCAGGAAATGGTCAAAAAAGGTACTGCAACTATGCTGCTCATTGAAACTGGGCTGCCTTTTGCCAAATTTGATCTTTACATGGAAGTTTACAAAGTAATAAACAAATAGTTTCCAGTATGGTCCAAGTAGAGTCATTTTTGCAGCTAAAAATTGCTATTTCTGGAAATTCAAAATGGCGGACCATGGAGAAGATCCCCCTCTTCATGTATGAAAAGTGCAATTTTTCCAGATATAATGAATACTTAGAATTTGATGCTGGTGGTAAGTATTCATGAAAAAGGTGACTTTAGTGAATGGGCAGCATGAATTCTGAAAATAAAGGAAAAGGCTGCTTGTGTGTTGCCTGTAAACACGCTGAAGGAATGGTACTTTGAAAAAGACGATTCACAGTTTCAGTCCACATGTGATGCTGAAATCAGGTTCATGGGCATGTAAAAGTCCAATGTGCTTAATCCATTTGTGTAACGGTTCTGTTGGTCCATGTTGTAAACAAAATACATACAGAATGTCGCGATGAATGCCTCTTCAACACCAATCAGGGAACACACTCGAAGCCTGTCAACTACAACAACACTTTCAGCATTCCCGGCAATCGTAGCTCTCCAGTCCTGTGCCTTCATGCTGATAGTTGGGTAAGGGGTGTTTGGCTTGCCCTACATCACAGATTGTAAATGAAAAATGATGCAATTAAATCAAATGCAATTCATACAATTAAACCAAACTAAAATCATTTGACAAATGTTAAATATTCAGCTCGTGTTTACCTCTCCCATAAAATCAGGTTCTCGGCCTTCTCCTGGAATAGTCTTGGCAGGAGGATAATTCCAGCTCTGGTGTCAATGGCCTGGGGTGGGGACACATACAAACAATAATATATTAACAACTAAGATTATAGGCCAAAAGCTTGGACACACACAGCTATTTACATTATATTGTAGACAATCATGGAGGGCATCAAAACTGCATGAACACATATAGAATTGACCTCTGGCAAAGGCCCGGCCTAGAGTGTTGATTGACCAATCATCATAGCGCAAGAGGTCTGACAGTTTTTGACAACGCGAATCCAAGCAACTGTAATGCAAGGGTGGTGGGACTTGGACAAAGGATACTTGTAATCTTAAAAAATATCAATATCTTCTGTGAAACAGCAGTGTGGTGAATGCAATGTCATTGTGTGCAGTGTTCACTTGTGTTTTGTCACAATGTCATTGGCCTAACAGCAGAAGCCACCAAGGGTGAGTTTGAAAACTGTCGCTCCGGGCTCATAACAGTTGGTCATGTCATATTTGAATGTGTTATTCAGACTGTTAGAGAGTAGACATTTGAAACACGCATTTTGGTGCAGATTCGTTAATATTTGCTTACATGCTGATTTTTCTCAGCATTTTTAGACATGGTGCTACTAAGGGGATCAATGTACTGTAACCAGGCAGCTGCCATCATTCCTTAACAGGGTATATACAGCAATGTTGAAGTCAAATTTACTACCATTTAATACCCTTTTTCACAACCTTTAAATCTTTTTTACAACCATCACGACATTCCAATTCCAGTATTAACAAGACATCTTTTGTAATTTCTACCTTCTAAACACTACATTACACTTTTGTGTTTTGCAAAAAGACGTCCGAAGGGGAGCAGCGCGATTCCAGTGTGCTGTTCAAAAGTCTGCTTTCTATGGCACGACTCTGCTATGAACTAGGTCAGGTGGCTTCTGTTGGGCGAATCACTGGTGTATGGAAAAACTGTGATAAACGGTGAATAAAGAAAGATTTTTTTTATCAAAATGGTGCAACTCAAAAAAATAATACCTAGTTTTTCAAAAAATAATACTTTTTGAGCAAATTTACTACTTTTAAGGCCATTACATTTTGACTTTTTAATTTATCACCTTTTAATACTTTTTAAAACCCTGCATACACCCTGCTTAACCATCCTCTCAAAATAACACACAACATAAACAGGATGCATCTCTGATTAACAGTGTGTGATTCAAACTGTTAAGACATTTGGCATTTGAAACACATACATGAGGTGTAAATTTGTGAATGGTTGCTAACCTTTAGAAATTCCGTCAAAGCATTTGCAGACATGGTCCATCAAGGGGGCTCAAGAACGACCAGAGAGCTACCATCCAGCCATAAGGATATCTTGGTCATCTTCTCAGCTGCATTAATATAAAAAATATAAATAACACACAACATTAGTATGCATCTCCTATTGTCAGCATGAAATGCATAGCATGTTAGAAATATGACATTTCAAAAATACATGGATTGGCTTTGTGTGAATTTATTAACTTAAAACTCACCTCTTGCCACAGTGTTTATTTCTCTGAGGTACACCACACCAAAGGAATCACTCAATATAATCAGCCAGCTTCCATGTAAGATCCTTCAGCAATCTTCTCAGTCAACTGCAAAGCATGACAGCACAACACATGAACATGAGTATGCGTCTAAAAGTCTCTACAAGGCCTAATTATTACAAGATAATAAAGTATGAAAAATGATATCGCCACCATGATTTTACAATAGGCCTACAATATGAAACATCTATGAGACACATTTCTATACATATAAAATGTTTTTTTGTTTTGTTTTTTTAATCATTGAACATTTTCTCAAACGGATTGACCCCCACTGGCTCAAAGAATTCATAACAGTGTGAAAAGCTGGAGGGCAAAAGAGCAGATTATCTGTCTGGATATTTTACTCATCACTTGAAATGAAATCTGATGCAGCCTACTTGTTAAGACCTCTAAACCACCTACTAATAGATCCAAAAAGGATGCTCAAAGAAATCTAAATATTCATTGCAGCAACCATAGACAAATTAAGCATCTTTCATAAAGCCAAGAATTAAGCAGCCTACACATCTGTGTGTTCACTATTTCAAGAGAAATCTGGTAAAGTGAATGTCTATTTAAAGAAGTGCAAACACGATCTTATGGCTCTGGCAGTGATTTCTCCTCAGAGAAGAGGCACAGAATTGTAGGTCATTAACAGAATGAAACTAAACAGCACACTGTGTGCACAATTAGTATTACAAGTTCAGGGTGTGTTTCTTTGCCCACTTCATTTACACCACGAACAGGGAAAGGCACATGTGTTAAAACATACTTCAGATTAAGTGTATACAAAAGGAGTTTCTTTCTAACAGGAAAAGGCAGGCATATGGCTCCTTCAGACTTCTTAGCTAAAAGACTTTAGCTATACTCAGACTTTAGCTATACACTCCTTTATTATACTCAAAAGGTGTTCGTTTCTACTAATAACCAAAAACCAACAACAATAGATAATACCTACCTCAGGCTATTTCAAACATCCCTCCTCAAAGTGAACATGAATTAACCGTTTAGCTAGCTAATGCTGCTAGCGGACATTAAGCTAGCTCTTCATTCTGGCATGACTGTTTTGCCTTGGCGCTAAGCCTACAATATGAAATGGACATGTTGTATCTAAGCTTACTTCAGAGCAAAATTATATTCAAAATGAGTTTGTTTCTAACAAGAAACCAAAAATCAGTTGTGAACAATACCTCAGGCTACTTCAAACATCCCTCAACAAAGTTGACATGATTTAACCGTTAGACTTTAGCTAACTTTGCTAGCGGACCAGATATTACCCATTTTAGCTAGATGTTGCTAGCGGACTTTTAGCTACTTCTTGACTCTGGCATGGCTGTTTGGCACAACTGGACAAATTTTATAGCTACTTCAGAGCACATATATATTGTAAAGGAGTTCGTTTCTAACAAAAGTTAGAGGTTTCCAAGTCAGTAAGTTGTGAAATAACCTCTGGCAAAGTTATCATAGGAATACAGTAGTGGCCTTTCAGGACAGCATGTTAGCAGAGGTTTGGTCTGATGCCAAATTCGTTATTCAATGTAGGCCTACATTTAGCATTGTCTTAAAATTATGAATGAAACATCGAAAATAAATGAACTTACCTCACAAAGAGCTTGAATTTCACCAACATCTCAACTGTCTTCTCGGCACCATGGCGGACGTGGTCCAAGATTTTTTTTTACAAGTAGACGTACTTGAGGTTGAGTCCCGCCCCCTTTCATTAAACTGACATGTATCCAACAACTGGTGTGTGTACCCCCGGGTACAAATGTGTCCCAGGCGCGGAGTGGCCGTCGGGAGATCGGGGACTTGTCCCGGTGGGCCGCGGCCGTGAAACGTAATAATGCGGCCGCACTGCATTCCCAACCGGCCCTAAAGACTAGAGATGGTACTTACAGGCACAGACTTCCCACTTTCCACTTCCCTGTTCAGAAACTAAGCTGACTAGCCAGTAATTATACCGTATACCAGACGGCAATACCTCACTGACGGTGTCAAACAGTAACTTGGCCACACCCCTTCTCTACTGATAATTTTCATACACCGTAGATCGCGGAAGTTTACAAGATCTTAGTAACACAGTTTCGTTTTCAGTATTTGAAGAACCTGTGATATGTATATTGGTTACCAAAGGATGGAGATATGAATAAATTGTGATTTATTTTGCGATTTCCACACGACTGTTACAGTTTACAGTCTTTCCAGTCCTGATTCACTTGCTCTGTGGTTATTGACTTGGGTTACGAACAGACTCCACCAAGTGGTAAGGAAGATAACTGCACCTAACAGAAGCAAGATAACTGCACCTAACAGAAGCAATGGGTTTTGTTTTGATTTGTTAGACCACCAGTATATCTCCTTATAGTCGAAATAATATTATTATCATACATATATTTATATGTGGTACATTTAGGATGTAGCCTATGTCTGAAGAAATGGAACAAAATAATTACCACACAAGATTCTGATGTGACCAGTGCTGGGTGTGTAGGCTAATAAGCTGTGGATTAAAGTAGAGTGATTGCAAGAAACAAAGACATTTGCTGCGAGAAGACAGCGTTTTAAGGTAGGCCTACACCGTTTGGTTATACATTTTGTTGACTTATGGTTGTGGTTTGAAGTAGCTAAGTTTGGCTTATTTGCTGCATGGTGGGTTTATTGCACAATGTAGACAGACTTTTTGTAAGCTATAGGCTACTATACTATATTTTGTAAGCCTACTCTTCTAAAAATCCCCACACCCAAAACGTTGTGCCCATGCTCATCCTGTCTTCCTTAAACGATATTTCAATTTCAAACTGTCAAAATGACAGTGGAGTGCACATTTGCATGGAACAGTAGCGTGATGTAGCCTAACCTAGGCCTATGCTTTGGACTGTGATGATGGCTCCAGTGGTGTAGTCTACTTTTTGAAGTGGGTATACTGTATATTTGAGCATTTTTTGATGTGTGTATAGTCTACTGTATATATTTGTGCTATTGTAAATAATGGATCAATCAATTTTAAGTGGGTATACTGTAATCCCTGAAATTTTGAAATGGGTGCGTATACCTGCGTTTTACGTAGACTATACACTGGCTGTGCATTTCATCAAGGTGTAGGCTACAATTCTCCACTTCAGGTTGATATTTTGACAACACTAATGTCCACATGTAGTACGACTGCAGATTTCGTGGCTTTTGTCTTTTTGGTTAGGAAACCATGTTCGCTTTGTTTTTTTTTGTTTTTTAAAGAGGGCCGCCAAGGGGAAAATTCTCCCGGTGGGAAAAGGTGGGCCACTCCGCCCCTGATGTGTCCTCTACTGATGCATGTACCCTCTGAAGTACAATAGGGTATCTTAAGGGGTCTGTCCAGTACCCTTTGAGGTACAGAAAACTGAAAGGAACCATTTTGTACCTATAGATGGAGTATTGTACCTCCTGTGTACCCCTATTTTTCTCTGTGTAGTAGACTGGGGCAGGCCTTGTCAAATCAAGTCTTTATCGGATACATGTTGCGAGCATCTGTAGGTGATCTCAAAAAAATCTGTGCTCCTGGACACGGATGTTAAGGACACAAAATCTGTGTCCAGGAGCACGGATTTTGCCAGTTTTCCGTGCTCCTGGACACGGAATTGTTTTCCGTGCTCCTGGACACAGAATTGTTTTCTGTGATGGGCACATGGAAGTGCTTTCTATAGGCTATTACCACAGCACTGTGTTAACTCTATCATTACAAAATAGATACCAAATGCTAATCCTAAACAAAATAATGCTATAGCAATTTAAGTTGTGCCCTGACCAAAACATTCCCTAACCTTAACCTGTCATTAAAGACATATTTTTTAGAAATACCTTTTCCAGTTGGTTTCTAGGCTATCAAATTAATATAATGAATGAAAGAAAACTAGCTGTGCCCAGACCAAAACAATCCCTAACCTGTCAGTAAGATTTTTTTTTTTGTTTGAGAAAAAATATTTGAAATTAGAAAAATCCTGAGAAAACACAAGACTGGAAACATAGAGCTGTGGGAGTATAGAGAGAGCACTTCTGTGTGTCCATCACGGAAAATAATTCCGTGTCCAGGAGCACGGAATTTTGGCAAAATCCGTGCTCCTGGACACGGATTTTGTGTCGTTAACATCCGTGTCCAGGAGCACGGAATTTTTGGAGATCATGTTGCATTTCAAAGTAGGAGGTCAGAAACATCCCATCTCCCATCAATGGGAAATGCGGCATAAACACACACGCACGCACACACACACACACACACACACACACACACACACACACACACACACACACACACATAGCCTATAAGTCACTCACACAGAGAGACCTCAATCACAGAGACACATAGGCTTTTTTGGTCTAGAGCAGGGTTTCCCAAACTGGGGTGCGTGCATTAATGAACATAAGTAGTTTTTAATTGTATGGTGAATGCTGGAAGGGTCCATGAAGTGTAGTTTAATAGTAATAATACTAATAATACATTTTATTTTTGAGCGCCTTTCAAAATACCCAAGGACACTTTACAATCAAAAACAAATACATAACAGTAGAGAAAGTATAACAAAGCTTCAGTGAATTAACAATAGGAGAGTAATAAAAATGCAAGAATAAAATAGAAATAAAAGTAACTTACAATAAAATAAATGTTTTTTAAAATAAGAAAAAAGAAGTAGAATGCATTTGAAAAATAAAATAAAAAATGAGTGGGAAAAATAATGTGTAAAATAAAAAAAAAATAGACTGATAATTAAAATAAGTGGAAGTGCCTGTCAGTGAAGTTAAAAAGCAGAAGAGAAAAGGTGTGTCTTTAGCTTAGATTTGAAAGTAGATAGTGTAGAGCATTGACGAAGTGACAACTCCTATTGTAAAAAAAAAGACTAAGAGGATTTCCCCAAAACAACTGTGCAGTGAATGCGCAGTGAATCATACTTGCGTCGCCATCAGCACACCAAAATATTTGCCTAGGGGGTGCGCGAACCACACTGAAATGTACAAGGGGGTGCGCAGGGGAAAACGTTTGGGAACCGCTGGTCTAGAGCTAATGTTGCCTTCACCAGTTCGGGACCTCTCGAGACAGCTGACGACACTGCTCACATGACAATCGAGTTCTGGAGTTTGGCGCATGAACGCCACTGATCCCGGAACAATCGGGATTCATGCGTGTTTTGTTTTGATTCTCTTTTCTTTTTTTCACCTCACCTTGAACCTCCACACCCACGACATAGGCCTATAATTTTAGCTGAAGTAAGCTAAATTAAACAGCCAGAGACCAGCATTACTGACATATGTGCATCTGCAATTGAATGACATTGACTGGTGTTGTTGATAGTGATTACAAGATGATATTTTAGCATTTATGATACTGTTTACATGTCAGTTGCATGCATGGGCGCCATGTTGATGATGCGTGTGTCCTCACACAAAACACTAGCTCTGGAACTCGTTCTTCTATACTTCCGCCAGAGATCAACCTCGATAATTATCGATCTGACATTGCGTCACCAAATGTTCACTCCCACTTTCCCGAGGTTTTAGGTCGGCTTTCTGGGGATTCTCGATTTTTTGAACGAGCCATAACAACACCAAAGACTTCTGGCGGCGTCCAGAGCCGTGCGTCAGCCATACGTCATCATGTCGCGCTTGATGTAGTAAAAACAACATCACTGTGCGACCCCGTCTGCTGTACGTCGTACATCACAGAAATGGCGAGCGGCAAAAAGACTACTGTTATTTCATCTTTGGCCGATTATGTTGACTCTGACCAGGATAGTGACTCTGAAACAGATGAAACAGGTATGAATACGGTTGCTTCATGTAACCGTAAAGGAAATAGCACGTTTGTGCGCCTGGAAAGAGCATTTCAGGATGCCCACATTTAGTTACCCACTAGCATGGCTAGTTAGCATTACAAGAACATGTAAGTCTGATATCGCTCAAACTCATGGCATTTTTGACACATCGCGCATTCACTTGACGTCGGATGTGTTCTTTAACTTATTCATGCCTGTAATACACTTCATAATGCCGTTGCTTTTCTGGAACAGTTAAGCCAACCTCGGATTACGTAGCAGTAGGACTAGCTTCCCAGGGCCCGTACTGTATATAGCTAATCATAATTCACTCTTCTCAGAAGAACTGTCAGTTTTCTTGTTAATACCTTGTCTAATCTAAACGTCCCATATTCCGCTAGGGTAACTGCATTTAAACTGGCCTGCCTGTTGTATGTGCCGACACTGATTGTAAACATGAAGGTTGTTTTGTTTGTAGGAGTTGGCGGCGGGCTAGTCTCCTCTGTGTACAACGACGAAGACGTAAGCCGAATTGAAGACGGGGATGAAGGGGGGTCAGGAAACGAGGACAGCGATGACAGTTCCAGGAATTCGGTGAGGCATTTTGACTTGTGCCGTTGAAAACGGCAATTTATGTTTATGTTCCCCTGGCTACGGGAAGTGAAGAGATTCACGTTAGTATAAGTACGGGCAGGCTTTCCCTCTTTTAGCTCAGTAGAACGCATCCAGTAAGTGGATCAGCAAAACTACACAGGGCGCCATTGGGGAAATGTACCAATGTTGGGTGTTCTCTGTATGGCAAATGGAGCTCCATTGTGCAGGGCTGTAACCACCGGCCCCACGTATGGGCGTTGTCACAGAAGTGACCTGCTCTCCTCATCCTCCTCCATGACTGAGGTACGCTGAGTATGGTACCGTCCCGCCGCACTGCTCCATTGAGGCGCCATTGGGGGCTGCCCCCTTGCACGAGTGAGACATAAATGCAATGTCGTTGTGTGCCGTGAACACTTGTGTGCTGTGGAGTGCTGTCACAATGACAATGGGAGTTGGAGTTTCCCAGTTGGGCTTTGTCTTTCACTGCTGAGGCTTATTTTACCGGGCTCTGGCAGTCCTCCTGCCACCTTGAATAAAGGAGGTCTTAGCAAGTTCATTACTGGGTTGTAAACCCTTCTATGCACAAACACAAACAAGCTGCTGTTTATAAAGGGGGCACCAGTGAACTCTAGTGCCCGGGGGCTTAATATGGTCCTGTTCATGTTCTGGACAATACTGAGAAGCGCAGCAGACCTTCTTGCAGTTTACATTGATTTGCCGTCCTTGATGAGAAGCACTACCTGAGTGACTTCAGTGGGTTGATGAACATGCTTGATGGTTACTCCAAGGGCATTTCGGTTAGAAAATGACAAAGTGTACTGTAATTATTGCAATGTGAATCACAAATACAGTTCATCGACAACGACCATGATGTATCACTTGAATACCGCGCATCCAAGCCTTGTAAAAGACGGCGGTGATTCATCTCAACCTAGCCTCGCCTCGATGTCTGCACCGTTATGTGCCTCCGTTGTTGGCTTGCGCATTGCGCACCAATTCAGGTTTAACTTTTCTTGTTAATCACTTAACACTTGTGGTGTTAATAAAATCAAATCCTCGAAGAAAAACATGATGTTTTTGATGTATTTTTGTTATACAAGAGTATAGGGCATGGTGGGCTGTTTTTTAATATAAAAATGTTAATGGTTAACCGATTATTAATCATTAATTCTCCAGACGATCGACGAAGAAACTTTCACCGTATGCCCATCCCTAGGATACCACCTACTTAACCACTTTATGGGTGTTTTGGCAATTACCTCTCATTTTGCATGTTGTCTTTTCAAAATACACAGTAGTTGGTGAAATGAAATCACGATCAGTGTTGCTTTCTAATAACTGTGCAGGCTAATTTCTGACAATGTACAGCACTTTGGTCAGTTCTTGCTGTTTAAATGTGCTTTATAAATTAAACTTACTTACTAATTGCAGGTATCTGGTTGAATTGAAGTTGCATAGTTTCTTTCTTTCTTTCTTTCTTTCTTTCTTTCTTTCTTTCTTTCTTTCTTTCTTTCTTTCTTATGTGCAGTGTAACTAGTGTTTGTGGTAACATGGCCTCCTCTTGCAGTGATGATGTGCAGCAGAATGAAAGATGCCCGGTGCTGTTCACGTCACTTTGTTTACATTAGCTCAAATCTATGTGCAAGTCCAAGACAGGACCGGACAGAACAGGACACAGCGTAACAAGTATTAAGTAATAATTAAGTGATACAGTAATAATAAATAACATTTTGGAACATTTAATGATAAGAAATAATCTAAGACAAGAACAAGACAAGAAGTATAACTTGTAAAAGGGAAGTCACTTGCACTCTAACCTTCTTGGTGCTTCCAGTCCAGGGCGGTAGACAATGGACAGCAAACTGGTCCACTTCAGAAAGACTAGGCCTGGGATGACTGGAGCACTCAGATACTTTTCAGTTATCTTATTGTGGTGCGAACATAATGACTGACGTTTCGACGCGGTGTGCATCAAATACTACTACTACTAATAATAATAATGACAAATAAGTCTGAGGATGATTTATAAAGGAATTCAATAAAACAGATATTTAATATATATATATATATATATATACAGGGCTGTACATTAAGACCAATTGGTCGCATATTGAGCCTAAAATTTTGACTGTGCGAGAAAGAAAAATAAAACGGGCGCACCTGTACGAGTATGCATTCAACCCTTTCATTCGCATTTTGCTTCTGAGTTCGAGTGCATGATTGTGAGAGCTGCTCATTTTTTCCCCAGCCTGTCTGATAGACAGCATCAAACTCCATTGGGAACGCACTTCAAAAAAGACGGTCAATGTTGCTTGAATTCCGTGTTGGCTAAGATTGAGCCATCTCTGCTCCCGTAGCTCAGAAAAAAAAACAGAATCGCTTCGCACAGATCCCTGGTGCCAACAGTTACAAAGCGCGCATGCAGTCGGATGTTCTGTGCCAACACTTCTTACAGCTTTTCGAAATGGACTGCTGTTTAAAACGTTCAAATGCGGGAGTTTGCATTGCTAACAGGAAACCTCTTGGATCCGATAGTGAAATAGCCACTCGGTTTGCTAGCTCATGTGGTTTAACCCTATCCAGACTGGGGCGGGGACTAAAAGTGCCCGCACCAACTTTGATGTAGTATAATTCCTTAACGACTTAAGCTATGACTACGAAACTTGGTGACTTTTCCTAACATTTAGTTGGCTACAGTTTAGTACCAAAAGATTATGTTTATCCTTTTTGCCGTTGCCATGGCAACGGTTTTCTGACAGGTATGTCTGACCGAAAATCACTGATCTAAGTCTCATTATTGTTCCTTTTTCATATTTTGTTGTTATTTCCATTAGCATCAGACAGCTTTGTGAGCATTAAAGTGGTCTGAAGCATATAATCATTAAAATTTAAGTGCATTACCTAAATTTGATGGAAAATACATTATGGCGAGATTTTAGGTATTATAAACTGATGATGTCATAATGACGTCATAATACCAGATAATGACACAAAAATTATGTCATTCATAGATGTCCATATGTAGATCATCTCCCCAAAGTTTGGTGGTCATACCGTATTCCGTTCATGAGTTATGAGGGGGGGGGTCAAAAGAGCCCCCCCCCCCCCCGGCCCAGGAATGCCAAAAAAGCCCAGTCTGAATAGGGTTAAAGGACGTCGTTGTTTGAGCTGTTATGGCGTTTCCCAACCCGCTGTCTTCGCAAAAAATGCAATCGCAATCAAAGTAATCAAGTCAAAATATAGTTCGAGTAGCATTCACAAGTAGTGTGCAGTGCGCGCAAATTTAAAGTCTAGTTGGTCCAGTAGCTACCGGTGCTGTAGGCTATCAAAAAGAGCAGCCAACACAGTGAGATAATTTTGCTGCTCCCAGTTTCATTTCACACCGTTCCAACCCATGCGTTTGAGGAAACAAAAACTAGGCTATAATAAAGCCCGTTGGATTAACGTGTTGTAGGCTATGTTTAAGATTTAGTCAATCTAGTTCAGTAAGCATGTGATTTACATGCTTTTAATCACGAAGTTATAGCCTAATAATAATAATAACAATAATAATAACAATAATAATAATAGGCCTAATAATAGTAATAGTAATGGGAACTGTGATTTATGGCATATAGCCTAGCAGTGGTTCCCAACACTTTTTGCACTGGGACCATTTTATCCTGAACTTTTGGGGACCACATTTTTTTCACAACCAAAACCATGACTGAGCAAACTTGCTGGCTATAAAAAAAACTGTGGATATTTCTGACAGTATAAGACTACAATAGCTATGGATTGTTAATTAGTGATATATATTTATTGGTATTTTTTATTTCACACCTAGACATTTCAGGGGAGCCCATTGGAATTCCAGGTGACCCCATACCCCTGTGTTGGAAAAAAACACTGACATATAGCCTAGGCCATTGTGCATGAAGATGAAGAAACAAGCAATGAGCACAATAAGCACAGTATTTTACATAACCCCCCCCCCCCCCCCCCCCATAACAAAAGTGTCACGACATTTTTAGAGTGCTCCTAAATGTGTATCTGTGCTCCTAAAGTTTTATCCGTCCTCCTAAATTTTTTCATTTAGGAGTACCTGTGCTCCTAGTGAAAAAGCTTAACGTACAGCCCTGATATATATATATATACAGTCCCAGGAAAAAGTTTGTACACCTTTTGAAATTTCTTACTTTTTTGTCAAAATTGGTCATAAAACATGGTCTGATCTTCCCGGAAATCGCAAGAAGGAACAACCAGAGTCTGCTTTAACTAATTCAACCCAAACATTTACAAGTTTTCATATTTTCATTGGCCATAAGACGTAAACATTTACAGGACAGCAAGGCATAAGTAAGTACACCCTTGCATTCAATAGGTTTTAACCCTAAGTTAGTCGCAATAACCTCAACCAGATGTTTCATGTAGTTGCGGATGAGATTAACAAAACAATCTGGATGTATCTGGTCTCCCGCTTCTTTAGAAAACTGCCTCTCGTCAGCAAGGTTTGTGGGATGTCTGGAGTGCATAGCTTTCTTGACTTCATGTCATATAATCTCAATTGTTTTTTGTCAGGGCTTTGACTGGGCTATTCCAGAATTTGTATTTCATTATTATGACGCCATTCTAAAGTCGATTTGCTTCTGAAGTATGGGTTGTTGTCACATTTCAGCATCCATCCTCTTGTGTGCTTCAACTGTGTGACAGACTACCTCACTTTTTTCTGTAAAATATCTCAATAAACTTCTGAGTTCATTGTTCCACTGATAATAGCAAACTGAAAAGGGCCTGAGGCAGGAAGGTAGCCGCATATAATGATGCTCCCGCCACTATACTCAAAGGTGGAGATGATGTTTTGGTGAAGGTGTGGTTCTCCAGTTCTCCTCCAAACATGACATTGTGTGTTCCCCTGTACAATTCAACTTTGGTTTCAACGTTGGTCTACAGAATATTTTGCAGTAATTCTATGAAGCATATAAATGCTTTTTCGCAAACCTCAAAGGTGCAGCAACATTTTTTTGGACAGAAACCCCATTAATTTTAGATTGGCAGAATGAATCCCATTTTTAGCTATTCTTGGTTACATCTCCTCCTCCGAGTATGGTGGCGGGAGCATCATTATATGCGGCTACCTTGCTGCCTCAGGCCCTTGACAGTTTGCTATTATCAGTGGAACAATGAACTCAAGTTTATTGTGATATTTTACAGACAAAACGTGAGGTAGTCTGTCACACAGTTGAAGCACACAAGAGTATGAGTCCTGAAATGTGACAACAACCCATACTTTAGAAGCAAATCGACTTTAGAATGGATTCATAATAATGAAATACACATTCTGAAATAGTCCAGTCAAAGCCCTGACAAAAAACAATTGAGATTATATGGCATGAAGTCAAGAAAGCTATGCACTCCAGACATCCCACAAACCTTGCTGACGAGAGGCAGTTCTCTAAAGAAGAGGGAGACCAGATACAAACAGATTGTTTTGTTAATCTGATCTGCAACTACAGGACAAGTCTGGTTGATGATATTGCAACTAACTGAGGGTTAAAACCTACTCAATGCAAGGGTGTACTTACTTATGCCCTGCTCTCCTGTGAATGTTATGGCCTTATGACCAATAAAAATATGATAACATGTAAATGTTTGGGTTGAATTAATTAAAGCAGACTCTGATTGTTCCTTCTTGAGATTTCCGGGAAGATCAGACCATGTTTTATGATCAATTTTGACAGAAATGTAAGAAACTTCAAAGGGTGTACAAACTTTTTCCTGGGACTGTATATAGAGAGAGAGAGAGAGAGACTGATTTAAGTGTTGGTAGCTTATGCATGTTTTGTGCATGATCTCTATGTAATGTTATGTAGCGTGTACTATGTGTGCGCGTGTGATCTGATATTAGATATGTGACGATTACTTAGTCTAGCCTGTGTGTGTGTTGTGTGGCTTGGCATGTTGAGGGTCTGTTTGCAGTGCTACTGTCTGTCTCAAACTACTGTCGCGTTTGAATTGCACCATCCCTCAGGACCTGTCTGTCTGTCTCAACTAGTTTGACATGAGCCGTCTGTCTGTCTGTCTATCTGTCATATATTTCTTCGGACCACTTACTGTCTGTCCATCTGTCCATGTGTCGTTATTAGGATCTGTCTGTCCATCCGTCCATGTGTCCATATTAGGGTCTGTCTGTCCATCTGTCTGTCAGGGCCTGGAGCCTGTTTCTCCGAAGCATTGTTGCCAACCAGTTAGCAACTTACTAGGTTTAGCATGGGAAATGAATTGCAACCAAGTAAGTTGATAACTTAATTAGCAAAGATGTTGTCGAGAAACGCACCCCTGCATTGTGCTTTTATTGCACGCACTGACATTACTAACCCCTCCCCTCCAAAAGGAGAAGAATATATAGTACCCCCACCTTTGTCCTCATCCCTATGATGCGACATATACCCACTAATACCCCGAACGCCTCCCCTTCACCCACCCCACCACATTCCCCACCTCTACAATGCTGATTTAAACCCTACCCAAACCCCCACCCCCCTGTAACGGTGATATGGACCCCCCGTAATGATGATCTAACTAACCTCACCCACACCACTGTAACCCTGTGCAGAGAAGATCTAACCCCAACCATGAGGCCGAGTTAGCATTAACCCCCACCCTGCCTCTACGATGATGATTGATGACACACACACACACACACACACGTTACTCTGTGCAGTGATGCTTTAACCGCACCCCCACCTCTGTATCCTGTTACCCCATGCAGTGATGACTTACCCCCACCCGCACCCCCTGTAACCCCGTGCGTTCTTGTGTTTGTAGGATAAAGACGACTCGGACACTGGGGGCGATGCTGATGGCAGTCAGGTATTTGAAGCCCCCACCACTCCACTTAAATACCAACCCCACTCCACCCCCAAACCCACTCCCACTTCAATACCGCAGTCGTGTTTAGTTCCGGTTCTCTTCCAGGGGTTTGTTTCTCGAAAGCATAGTAGCTAGCCAGTTAGCAACTTAGGTAGTTGCCAATGGGAATTTGCATTGCCAACAACAAAGTAGCGAAGGTAGTTAGCAACTGTGGTTTCGAGAAATGCGCCCCAAGTCTGTGTCCCTCTCCCACAGCCATTGGCAGGACTGGCACCCTTGGACCCCTTGGACAGGCAGTGTGTCTCATGGACAGGCTGTGGGTTGTCATGGAGAAGCTGTTAGGAGGCCGGGCCAGCAGCCAGAGGTTTGCTGGTTCGATTCCCGACCCATACCTCTGTCACCATGACCAGGCCAGGCAGTCACTACCAGGGAGTGAATAATTAGCGCTCTTACACAGGTAGACGGAGAGGCAGGCAGGCACACAAGAGCGGGAGAGATGGACAGACTAGATATCGATTGACACTGATATACTGTCCTGTCTGTCTCTCCCTCTTTCTCTCTCGGTCATACAGTATAAGGCAGGGGTGGGGAACCTATGTCTCGAGAGCCATTTACGGCCCTTGAGGCCATCTTTTCCGGCCCCTAGTATAATTTTAATGTTATGCAGTTTCACATGAAATATGACATGTTTTATAAAGAAATCTTAAATTGCATTTTCAATACAATGAAGTTATATTTTCAGGGAACCTAGTGAGGGTGGGGTCTGTTGTAAAGGTGGCCGCCTTCAATATAGGCCTTAAGTGCCGGGGGAAATCCTGTTTTGTGTTCATTGAACGGCCCTTGGAGGACTTCAGAACATTTGAAGTGGCCCCTCAAATGACATTGGTACACCACCCCTAATATAAGGAGAAGCAGCAAGCAAGGGGAACTCACAGGCATGTATGCTGATGCAATAGCTAAAAGTTAATACTTTTACTGCATGCTATTCAAAAAAGAGTGCAGCCCAAGGCACAATGCTTACATTGTAAAGTATGTGATGAGGAATAGACATGAAATGATCTAGTTTGTGATTGTTCATGCCCGAGCCCCTAGATGGCGATCTTGGCTTTCCGTAGATGATCATTTCCCATTTCGACGTTCACCGGGTCTCTCTTACTAACAGCCACCAGTTCATTTAGTTTAAAAGTACGCCACTACACACGCATACCTATGTCACTCACTCACTCACTCACTCACTCACTCACTCACTCACATCTGCCACATAAACATGACTACCACCAGCATTGGAAAGTCATCTGTGTGTGTTTGTTGTAATCACGGGCCATAGGCAGGGAGGGCCACACCCTGTGTGTGTGTGTGCGTATGTGTGTGTGTGTGTGCGCTGATTAGAGCTGTTTGGTTTGGAACAAGTCATGCTGTACTCACTGCACTCCGAGGCCACTTCCACAGACAGACAGATAGACGGACAGAGCGACAGACGCAGACAGACAGGGAGGGAGGCAAAGGCAAACAGACATAGATTGACAGAAACAGCATTTTCAGCTTCTGTGTTCTCCCATATTTTCTTCCTCTCTCCTCCTCTTCTCCACCTCTCTCCTCTTCTCCACCTCTCTCCTCCTCTCTTCTTCCAGCTGTCTCCAAGCTCCAAGCTGTCTTCTCTACTCTACTCTTCTCTTCTCCCATCCTCTACTCTGAGCCACCCTCTCTCTCCCTCTCCCTCTCCCAGCTCTGGTATCTCCCTCTTCTGATCCTGTTTCTACATTTGTCACCCAGACTCCACTCCACACCACAGCACAGGCTCCCATTTCCTGTCCTTCTTACTCATTTTCTTTCCATCTCTCTCTCTCTCTCTCTCTCTCTCTCTCTCTCTCTCTCTCTCTCTCTCTCTCTCTCTCTCTCTCTCTCTCCTCTCTCTCTCTCTCTCTCTCTCTCTCTCTCTCTCTCTCTCTCTCTCTCTCTCTCTCTCTCTCTCTCTCTCTCTCTCTCTAAGGGCAGCGGACAACAGAATAACACGCATGAGGGAGGAGAGGAAAGGAGAGAGGGAGTGAGAGTTCAACTTAAGAGGAAAGAGGTGGGGAGAAGGTTTAGTGGAGGGATTGAGTCTTGGAATGAGAGAGAGAGAGAGAGGATAAATGGTTTGA